>NW_026590677.1:1175505-1199951 GCF_907164565.1 Psammomys obesus | reverse complement strand
TTTCTTTCTTTCTTTCTTTCTTTCTTTCTTTCTTTCTTTCTTTCTTTTTTTTTTGTATTCTTTTTTTTTTTTATTTTTTATTTTTTATTTTTAATTACATTTTGTTAACTCTGTGTCCCAGCTGTATCCCGCTCCCTCATTCCCTCCCCAACCCCACACTCCCTCCCTGGTCTCCTCCCTGCCCCTTTCCAAGTCCCCTGATAGGGGAGGACCTCCTCCCCTTTCATCTGTCCCTGTTTTATCAGGTATCTTCAGGGCTGGCTGCAAAGTCCTCCTCTGTGGCCTAACAGACTGCTCCTCCCCTGGGGGGAGGTGTCAAACAGCCTGCCCTTGAGATCCTGTTAGAAATAGTCCGTGTCCCCCTTACTTTGGAAAACTACTTGGTTACTGAGCTACCACAGGCCACATCCGAGCAGAAGTTCTAGGTTATATCCATAGATGGTCCTTGGTTGAGTTTCAGTCTCAGAAAAGACCCTGTGCCCAGATATATTTGGTCCTTGTAGAGCTCCTATCCTTTCCATATCATACTAACTTCCCTTCTTTCATATGATTCCCTGCACTCTGCCGAGGGTTTGGTTATGAGTCTTAGTGTCTGCTTTGAAACACTGCTAGGTAGAGTCTTTCAGATGCCTTTTGTGGTAGACTCCTGTCATAAGTTCAATGCACATCCCATTTGTCTTTCTAAATGAGGATTAATCACCTTCGCCTGTGTCCACTTTCTTGATTATCTTCTTTAGGTGTGTAGATTTCATTATGTTTATCATATCTTGTAGGTCTATATAAGCGAGTATATACCAAGTTTGTCTTTCTCCTTCTGGGATACTTCACTCAGAATGATCTTTTCTAGATCCCACCACTTGCCTGCAAATTTCATGATTTCCTCCTTTTTGATTGCTGAGTAGTATTCCATTGTGTAAAAATACCACAATTTCTGTATCCATTCCTCCGTTGATGGACATCTGGGTTGTTTCCAAGTTCTGGCTATTACAAATAAAGCTGCTATGAACATGGTTGAACAAATGTCCTTGTTGTGTACTTGAGCAAATTTTGGGTATATACCTAGGAGTGGTATAGCTGGGTCTTGAGGTAGCACTACTCCTAGTTGTCTGAGAAAGCGCCAGATTGACTTCCAGAGTGGTTGAACCAGTTTACATTCCCACCAGCAATGGAGGAAGGTTCCCTTTTCTCCACAACCTCTCCAGCATGTGCTATCACTTGAGTTTTTCATCTTGGCCATTCTGATGGGTGTAAGGTGAAATCTCAGGGTCGTTTTGATTTGCATTTCCCTAATGGCTAATGAGGTTGAGCATTTCTTTAAGTGTTTCTCTGCCATTCGATGTTCCTCTTTCGAGAATTCTCTGTTTAGCTCTGTTCCCCATTTTTTAAGTGGATTACTTGGTTTGTTGCTTTTCTGCTTCTTTAGTTCTTTATATATACTTGATATTAGCCCTCTGTCAGATAAAGGGTTGGTGAAGATTCTTTCCCAATCTGTAGGCTGTCTATTTGTTTTGATGACAGTGTCTTTTGCTTTACAGAAGCTTTTCAGTTTCATGAGATCCCATTTATTGATTGTTGCTCTTAGAGCCTGTGCTGTTGGTGTTCTGTTCAAGAAGTTGTCTCCTGTGCCAATGAGTTCTAGGCTGTTTCCCACTTTTTTTTCCAGCTGATTTAGAGTATCTGGTTTTATGTTGAGGTCCTTGATCCACTTGGACTTTAGTTTTGTGCAGGGTGATAAATATGGGTCTATTTTCATTTTTCTGCATGTAGACATCCAGTTGGTCCAGCACCATTTGTTGAAGATGCTGTCTTTTTTCCATTGAATGGATTTGGCTTCTTTGTCAAATATTGAGTATTCATAGGTGTGTGGGTTTATTTCTCGGTCTTCTATGCGATTCCATTGATCCTCCTTTCTGTTTCTATGCCAATACCATGCAGTTTTTATTACTGTTGCCTTGTAGTACAGCTTGAGATCGGGAATGGAGATACCTCCAGATGATCTGTTGTTGTACAGGATTGTTTTGGAGATTCTGGGTTTTTTGTTTCTCCATATGAAGCTGAGAATCTTTTTTTCAAGGTCTGTAAAGAATTGAGTTGGTATTTTGATGGGAATTGCATTGAATCTGTAAATTGCTTTTGGCAGGATGGCCATTTTCACAATGTTAATCCTACCAATCCATGAGCACGGGAGATCTTTCCATCTTCTGAGATCTTCTTCAATTTCTTTCTTCAAAGACTTGAAGTTTTTCTCAAACAGGTCTTTCACTTGCTTGGTTAGAGTCACACCAAGGTACTTTATGTTATTAGTGGCTATTGTGAAGGGTGTTGTTTCCCTAATTTCTTTCTCGGCCTTTTTGTCTTTGGTATACAAGAGGGCTTCTGATTTTTTTGAGTTGATTTTGTATCCTGCCACTTTGCTGAAGGTGTTTATCAGCTGAAGAAGTTCTCTGGTTGAATCTTTGGGTTCGCTCATGTATACTATCATATCATCTGCAAATAGTGACACTTTGACCTCTTCCTTTCCGATTTGTATCCCCTTGATCTCCTTTAGTTGTCTTATTGCTCTGGCTAGGACTTCAAGTACAATGTTAAAGAGATATGGAGAGAGTGGGCAGCCTTGTCTTGTCCCTGATTTCAGTGGGATTGCTTTAAGTTTCTCTCCATTGAGTTTGATGTTGGCTATAGGCTTGCTGTATATTGCCTTTACTATCTTTAGGTATGTGCCTTGTATCCCTGATCTCTCCAAGACTTTAAACATAAATGGGTGTTGGACTTTGTCAAATGCTTTTTCAGCATCTAAGGAGATGATCATGTGGTTTTTCTCCTTCATTTTGTTTATGTGGTGGATTACATTGATGGATTTCCGTATGTTGAACCACCCTTGCATTCCTGGGATGAAGCCTACTTGGTCATGGTGGATGATATCTTTGATGTGTTCTTGGATTCGGTTTGCAAGTATTTTATTGAGTATTTTTGCATCAATGTTCATAAGAGAGATAGGTCTGAAGTTCTCTTTTTTGGTTGGATCTTTGTGTGGTTTAGGTATCAAAGTGACTGTGGCTTCATAGAATGAGTTTGGTAGTGTTCCTTCTGTTTCTATTTTATGGAATAGTTTGAGGAGAATTGGTGTTAGTACTTCTTTGAAGGTCTTGTAGAATTCTGCGCTGAAGCCATCTGGTCCAGGGCTTTTTTTGGAGGGGAGACTGTTAATGACTGCTTCAATTTCCTTGGGAGATATAGGACTATTCAGTCTTTCTACCTGATCTTGACTTAATTTTGGTAGATGGAATCTGTCAAGAAAATTATCCATTTCATTTAGATTTTCAAATTTTGTGCCATATAGGCTTTTGTAGTATGACCTAATAATCGTTTGGATTTCCTCAGTGTCTGTAGTTATGTCCCCATTTTCCTTTCTGATTTTGCTGATTTGTATGGTTTCTCTCTGCTTTTTAGTTAGTTTGGCTAAGGGTTTGTCTATCTTGTTGATTTTCTCAAAGAACCAGCTTTTTGTTTCATTGATTCTTTGGATAATTTTATTTGTTTCTAATTGATTGATTTCTGCCCTTAGTTTGATTATTTCCAGCCGTCTGCTCCTCTTGGGTGTATCTGCTTCTTTTTTTTCTAGGTTTTTCAGTTGGGCCATTAAGTTGTTTGTATGTGATGTTACGGATTTCTTCTTGTAGGCACTTAGTGCTATAAATTTTCCTCTGAGCACTGCTTTCAATGTGTCCCATAAATTTGGGTATGTTGTGCCTTCATTTTCATTGAATTCTAGAAAGTCTTTAATTTCTTTCTTTATTTCTTCCTTGACCCAGCTGTCATTGAGTAGTAAGTTGTTCAGTTTCCATGTGTGTGTCGGCTTTTTGTTGTTTCTGTTGTTGTTGATGTCCAGCTTTAGTCTATGGTGGTCAGATAGTATACAAGGGATTATTTCAATCCATTTGTATCTGTTGAGGCTTGCTTTGTGACCAACTATATGGTCTATTTTGGAGAAGGTTCCATGTGGTGCTGAAAAGAAGGTGTACTCTTTTGAGTTTGGGTGAAAAGATCTGTAGACATCTATTAGGTCCATTTGATTTAGGGATTCTGTGAGTGCTTTTATTTCCCTATTTGGTGTCTGTCTGGTTGATCTGTCCCTTGATGAGAGTGGGGTGTTGAAGTCTCCTACTATTAAGGTATTAGGATCAATGTATGATTTAAGCTTTAATATTGTTTCATTTACGAATGTAGGTGCTCTTGTATTTGGGGCATAGATATTCAAAATTGTGATGTCCTCTTGTTGGATTTTTCCTTTGATGAGAATATAGTGGCCCTCCTTATCTTTTTTGATTAACTTGGGTTGAAAGTCTATTTTATTAGATATTAGGATGGCTACTCCAGCTTGTTTTCTGGAACCATTTGCTTGAAAAACATTTTTCCAGCCCTTTACTCTGAGGTAGTGTTTATCTTTGTTGCATAGGTGTGTTTCTTGGATGCAACAGAATGTTGGGTCCTGTTTCCGTAACCATTCTGTTAGCCTGTGTCTTTTTATTGGTGAGTTGAGTCCATTAATATTGATAGATAATATTGACCAATGCATGTTAGTTCCTTTTGTAATGGAGTCGATGATCTTACCTTGTTTCATTGCTTGTTTTCTTTTCATTTTTGTTGGGACATTATCTGTATGCCCTGTTTTCTTGGGTGAATTCGTTTTCGTTGGATTGGAGTTTTCCTTCTAGTATCTTCTGTAGGGTTGGTTTGCTGTATAGATATTGCGTAAATTTAGTTTTGTCATGGAATATTTTGTTTTCTCCATCTATGTTGATTGAAAGCTTTGCAGGGTATAGTAGTCTGGGTTGACATTTGTGATCTCTTAGAGTCTCCATGATGCTTGCCCAGGCCCTTCTGGCTTTCATAGTTTCTGATGAGAAGTCTGGTGTGATTCTGATAGGTCTACCTTCATATGTTACTTGGCCTTTTTCCCTTGCTGCTTTTAATATCTTTTCTTTGTTCTGTAGATTTAGTGTTTTGACTATGATGTGACGTGATGTGTTTCTTTTCTGGTCTAGTCTATTTGGTGTTCTGTAGGCCTCTTGTATATTTATGGACATCTCTTTCTTTAAGTTGGGAAAATTTTCTTCTATAATTTTTTTGAAAATATTTTCTGGACCTTGGAGCCTGGAGTCTTCTTTTTCATCAATTCCTATTATTCTTAGATTTTGTCTTTTCATAGCATCCTTGATTTCTTGGATATTTTGTGATTGGAATTTTTCTGATTTTACTTTTTCTTTGAGAGAAGTATCAATTTCTGCAAGTGTGTCTTCAGCTCCAGAGATTCTCTCTTCCATCTCTTGTATTCTGTTGGTGATGCTTACTTTTGTGGTTCCTGATCTTTTCTCCAAGTTCTCCAGCTCAAGAGTTTTCTCATTTTGTGTTTTCTTTATTGATTCTAATTCTGTTTTCATGCCTTGCACCATTTCTTTTATGTGTTTGAATTTGGATTCCTGTCTCTCTACGATGGACTCTATTTCCTTGTTCATTTCCTTTTTGTATGCCACTAATTTTTTCTCTACTTGTGCCTCTATTTGTTTGGCTATGTTTGCCTGTGTTTCTTTAAGGGTTTTGTCTATTTCTTCTTTCTTTACCTCCAATTGACTGGCCAACTCTTTGAAAGATTTGTTCATTTCCTCCTTATAAGCCTCAAATAATTGAGCAAGCATGGCTTTAAGGTCATTTTCCTGTGCTTCTGATGAATTGGAGTATCCATCGGTTTTGGGGTTTGCTGGTGAAGTCATGATGTCCTGATTTATGTTGGAAGTGTTCTTTCGCCTACCCCTGGCCATTGGCTTGTCTGAGACCTTCCCTGTTTGTTTTTGGATTCTGCCAATCAGACTGGTACTGTCTCTCTCTCGAGTCTGGAGAATTCTTCAGGAAGTTGAGAGAGGTCCCGTGTCCTTAGCGTATGCTGAGGACTAGCTGTACCTGTGGGAGGAAAGTACGCAGGCGCAAACAGAGGCAAATGCAAGCGTGCGTGCGTGTGTGTGTATATGTGTGTGTGTGTGTAAGTGGGTGTGGGCGTGTGTCTCGAGGGACAGAGTGATGGCTAATGTTGAACCCTTGAGTGTGTGGGAGGGGCTCTGCAATGTATATGTCGCAGGCGCTAGTGATGATCGCAGCGCAATTTCTGGCATTAACTGCCTTAACTCCTCAATTAGACCCACAGAGCAGGAACTTCAATGTTCCAAGTGCCCCTCTGTTTCCCAAAGTGGGTATATGGGTGGGAGGGGGTTCGATGCCTGGCTTCTGTTTAAGCAGAACCCAGGATCAGTGGAGCTGCAGATTCTCAAGGGTGCACTCACTTACAGGCAGGACACTTGGCAGAGATTGGCGTATCTGGGCTCTCTGTTCTCTGGTTTGGCCCTGCTTCTTTGATGTGCTCCGCCAGTTCCGTGCTGCTGTCACTGCCAGGTTATGAGGTCTTGCTGCAGCTGGAGATTTCAGGGTGGTCACGTCAGTGGGAATCGGGGTAATCAGCCTTTCTGTTCTCTGGTTTGGCCCTGGTTAGTCTTAAACTGGAGGGCTGATGTGCCCCGCCAGCTCAGTGCTGCTCCGCCGCCAGGTTAGAAAGTCCCGCTGTAACTGGAGACTGGGTTGCTAGTCCAGATGCTTTCTGGGAAGTCCTGGGGTCTCTTTACTGTGCTCTCCAAGCTTCGGAGGCCCAGCGCCTGGTGTGTCTAGCTTGTATGGCGTTTTTGTCTGGTTTTGGTGAGTATATAGCGTATTCTCTGTCACTGTGGGATTGGGCGGGCCGTACCGTCAGTGATGGCGCTCGTGCGGAGCTAGTATGGCGTCTAGCAGACTCGGGCCCTGGGAGGATGGTGCAGCCGCCGCGAGTGAATCTGGGGCTCCGAAACACAGTACTGCTGGCCTTTGCCGATAAAGGGCTTGGGGCTCCGCCTCAGTGGCTGCAGGCCCCAGGCAGTTAGGTCTGCGCTGAGAAAGGCGAGTCGGCTGTGCCTGTGCCGAGGAGGAGGGAGGTCTGGGGGAGGGGAGTGCCGAGAGATCAAAGGATCGTTTCTCACCTTCCCCAATCAAGTCCGTGGGTGACCCGAGACCAAGGTTTTCACCTCCTGCGATGTTCCCTGTTGTTTAGAAAGTCTCTCCGTTGTTTCCCTGGCTTCAGAAGTTCTTCCACACATCAGCTCAGAACTTTATCTCTTCCACAGCTCGGAAACTGTGTGTGCTAGTCGCCATCTTGGCTCCGCCCCCCCTTCTTTCTTTTTTTTATACTTACTGTTTTGATTATTATATGTCAGGAAGATTTTCTTTTCTGGTCTAATTTATTAGGTATTCTGTAGACCTCTAGTACTCTTCTTGGTCTCTCCTTTAAGTTAGGGAAATTTTCTTCAATGATTTTGTTGAAAATATTTTCTGGGCCTTGGAGTTGGAAATCTTCTTTTTCCTCTATTCCTATTATTCTTAGGTTTTGTCTTTTTATGGTGTCTTGGATTTCTTGGATGTTTTGTGTCAGGAATTTTTTTTAGATTTTTATTTTCTTTGACAGATACGTCAATTTCTTCCATTGTATCTTCCACACCAGTGATTCTTTCTTCCATCCCTTGTAATCTGTTGTTTATGCTTACCTCTGTAGTTACTGTTTTCTTTCCCAGGTTTTCCCTCTTCATGATTTCCTCCATTTGTGTTTTCTTTAATTTTTCCAATTCCTTTTTCAGATTTTGAACCGTTTTGATGTTTTCCTTCACCTGTCTGACTGTATTTTCCTCTTTGTCCTTCAATTCCTTCACCTGTTTCTTTGATCATGCCTCTGTTTCTTCTATTTATTTCAGTGATTTAATCATTTCCTCTATGAAAGCCACAAACTCTTTGGCTGCATCTTCCTGTATTTCTTTATGGATGTCCATAATCTGTTTTATTATATCTTCCCCTAATTCTTTATGTGTTTTATTTTTTTCCTCTATTAACCTCTTCATAAGCATAGATGTAAGGTCATCTTCTTGAATTTCATTTATGTTAGGGTGTCCAGGGTTACTTGCCCTTGGATAACTGGGTTCTAGGGATCCCATCCTGCTTTGCCTTTTGTTGGTTGTGCTTTTTTGCTGGCTTCTATCCATCTTGCTGTCTCAGGTGTTGTCTGTTAATTCCTGGTGCCTGCTGGGTCCTGGGGTGGGCAGAATCCACTTGGTGGGGTTCTGAAGGAGATCTCCTCAGCTTTTTGGATATGGTCAACTGAATGGTGGTGCTTCTTAGAAATTGTCACAGTTCACTTCAGGCATATGAACCTGTGTGGTAACTGTCCTGTTCAGGAAGGCTCTCCTCTCATCAGGAGAGATCCTGGTGATGGCTGCCCTGCTGCTGGGTATCTTGCTCTGTATTTAGTGAGCAGCAGCTGTTGCTCTTAACGTGTAACTGTTGGGTGCAGCCCTAACCAGGCAGTCTCACAGTTCTGTCAGTTTACCTAGGGATAACTGGTCAAACCTTAAAGCAGTATCTGATGATCCCCCTGCTGTGGGGTTTTCTCTTGACAGATACACAGAGACTATGCTTTGGGGACCACAGTGCTGTCTTGGATGGAGAGTAGAACCCGAAGGCATAGACGCGCATGGCTCTGCCTTTCTGGCCATTGGGCACCTGTGCGTCTCCTGAAACTGGGTAATTTTTCCCAAGACCTTTTCGGGGTGGTGGTATCAGCTGAGTGCTCTGAGATCAGACCTGCTGTTCCCCTCCCTATGGGTTTGCACTCAACAGAGAAACTCAGTCTCTGGTGCCCTGGGTTCCACAGTTCTATCTGGGGCAGCAAGTCAGGCATGCAGGCTGGACTCTGTGCTGACACTTGTGTGCTTGGCTCAGCTCTGGGCTGTCTGTTGGGTGCCTGCGGAACCCGGGTCTTTTCCAGGGATTGTACGTGTGACCTAAGGTCTGTCCCAATTTTTCCCTGTACTGTGGAGTTATGTCTGGAAACAGAGACTGGAAATCCCAGGCTCTGATGTCATGGGGCCCATAGTTCATTCTAGGACAGTGATCAGAGCACACTGGCATGTGGCTCTGGGCTGGTGACCAAGTTTCTGGTGGAACCTGGACCTCTTCCACGGTTTAGCTGGGTGAATTCAAGCTGATTGAATCCCCCACCGTGGGGTATCCTCTTACCTGGGAAACACAATCGCTGTGTTTTAGGGCCAAGAGTTCTGACTGCTGGTCACTATGCCAATCCTGCTGTGCTGCTGGTCAGAAAGAGAATAGTTCTGGCGCTGCCATCTTTGATCACCCTCCTTAGATGAATGTGTCTTTTTATATTGAGGTCTTTGATCCTCTTGTACTTTAATTTTGTGCAGGGTGATAAGTATGGTTCTATTTGCATTTTTTTACATGTAGACATCCAGTTAGACCAGCATCATTTGTTGAAGATGCTATCATTTTTTCCACTGTATGATTTTGGCATCATTGTAAAAAATCAGGTGTCCAAAATTCTGTGGGTTTATTTCAGGTCTTCAAGTTGACTCCATTAGTAGACCAGTAAGTTTCTGTGCCAGTACCATGCAGTTTTTAGTACTGTTGCTCTATAGCATAGCTTGAGATCAGGGATGGAGATACCACCAGAAGATCTTTTATTGTAAAGGACTGTTTTAGCAATTCTGCTTCTTCTTCTTCTTTTTTTTTTTTTGTTATTCCATATGAAGTTGAGAATTTTTCTTTCAAATCTGTAAAGAATTGTGTTGGTAATTTGATGGGAACTGCATTGAATCTGTAGATTGCTTTTGGTAAGATGGCCATTTTTACTATGTTAATCCTGCCAATGCATGAGCATGGGAGATCTTTCCATCTTCTGATACTTCTTCTATTTCTTTCTTCAGAGACTGGAATTTTTTTTTTTTCATATAAGTTTTTGACTTACCTGGTTAGAGTCACACAAATGTACTTTATATTCTTTGTGGCTATTGCAAAGGGTGTTATTGACCTAATTTCTTCCTTAACCATTTTGTCTTCTGTATACAAGAAGGCTACTGATTTTTTTTGAGTTAATTTTGTATCCAGCCACTTGGCTGTAGGTGTTTATCAGCTGTAGGAATTCCCTGGTAGAATTTTTGGGCTCACTTAGGTATACTATTATATCATCTGTGTTGTATTATAATATTAATATTTACTATTGATATATCTTTTAGTAAAGCTGTGGTTAATCCTAAACAGCTGTATAACCGAATTATCACACAGAGCCTAAGATTTATTTATTTAGTTAAACTAGAACACAATGTTTGGCAATAGTTATTCCATCCTAAACCTCCAAGCCCCCATAGTTTCCTACCATTCAGATTTTTCCCATTATAGTTGCTTTTAGTGATATCTTAGGTCTGATTCATTCCTCCACATTGTTCCAAGTCCTCTCCTCCAGCTTCTGTTCTCCCAGCTTCTACTCCTGCCACTTCTCCTCCTCCTCTGCTCCCTCTCCTTCCTCTCCTTTGGCTCCTCCCTTCTCCCTCCTACTCCTTTCTCTCCATTGCTCAACATTGTGGCTGGTTGTTTTATTTTGGCATGTTTACACAAAGTTGAGGCAGGTAATGCTTAGATTAAGTATCACAATGCAATGGCTGGATTGAAACCAGATAGTGGGGAAGAGAAATCAGCATTTGAATGAGCAAGGGCAAGGCATATACATTCCAAAAGAACATTATACCAACATTTCCCCAATAAAAGGCTCCTTTTCTTTCAATACAATAGTAATTATGAAAATTTGAAAACTGTTAGTTAAAATCTACATGTGCAATGTCCAGTCCATGTGTATTTAATAACTTAGGAGAGAGTATCTGATTATCCTATCTATCTTGACAAGTTTAAAGTTCTATACCTAAATTAACTTTTATCCCTATTGATATTACCTATATGAAAGCATTTCTTAACTTCTAAACAACTTAAGCTTAATTGTGGCACTATCTCTTCAACCCCATCATCAGAGACTTGAGAAAGAATAAAATTTGTTATTAGAGTAAGTAGGAAGGCATGTTAGCAGCTTCCAAAAAATAAAAAAAATTGACAGAGACAGTTTGCTGCCTGAACAGTCACCCATAACTATCTATAAAACTGAAGCATCATCTTCAGCCTTCTGGCTCAGAATATTTGACAGGCATACATGTGAAGCTGGAACTATTTAGGACTTGCTTACCCTGTCTTGGCATAGTTCAGCCAAGTCAACTTGTCCTGTATTTAAGCTTGCTTTTTTTTAGGCAATTGGCTTGTTTGCCACATTTGAAGCCATCTCAGTATGGAGGTTCTTCCATGCTCATCGTGTTCTTTGAGGTAGGAAGGGTGCTGCCAGGAGATGACCTGTCTCATTGTCAAAGAATCTTTAAAACAATAAAGACAATTTTAAATGCCATATTCTGTAGGTCTCTGAAGTTTTTGAAGACTACCTATCTTTATGTAAGTGATCTGTCTACAAAATCATATCTATATGTTAAACCTAAGATGTATATATATATGTTCCTGTGATAAATTACACTATTGTCTGACATGACTATGAGTTGATTAATTAGGAATTAACTTGTACTACCTAATATCCTAACCAGTTTTTAATAACAGTTTAAAAGTATTGGAAGTAACCTTGAATTTGTATCAAAAAGCTTTGTACACTAAAGCTTATACCAATGTATCAAAAATAGACTTGTTTTTGCATCAATATGCAAAATCCTATACCAGAGTTCAAATTAACCTTATTTGAGAATGACAAATAAAACCCTAAGTTGAGTAGATTCAATAATATACCTTTTGTCTTATTTCTATAAGATATCCCTGTATACTCCTTTCTTTCTTTTTAACCACTTTTTTCCTTATCTAAGAAAGATAGAAAAAAAGAAAAAGGAAAGGTGAGAAATCTCTGAATATAACCTTGTTTCACTCTGAATAAGACCATTAATAATTTATAAACATCTCCCAATGACTATAAAAATACATAGCCATAGAAAACAATGAAAAACCTACCCAATCCTCTTTAAGGAAAATTGGATGTCATTCTCATGGATTTCTTCTAGCTGACATTTTTAGACAGGCAGAAATCCTGTTAGGATCCCCAAAGAAAATTGGGGAAAATTGGTTAATTAAGGAAGCAATAACATTTGTGGTCCAGTCTTTGAATGTTGAGAAATTTCAGGCTTAATAAAAATCCTGTTTGGAACAGTCTAAAATGCTGGACCAATTAAGATTAGTAGCTTTCTTCAAAGATCTCTTGGGAGGAGGCTTTAATCAGAAACAGCATTTGAAGCAGTTGAGGCAGGAATAAGCAGAATGCTGGAACATGCAAGATGCTGGAACAGATGCGTCAATATCCCAGCATGCTGAAGAATGAATCCTGTCAGGTTTGATCCCGTATCTCTGGTGTCCAGTTCTTTTTTACTGCAAACATATAATTTCTCACAAGCATTATAGAGTTCTAAAATTAGAAATGTATGAGATGTGCAGGATGAAGCTAAACTTATATATGCCAATCAATTGATAAAAACTAAATTTTATCTATGTCAACTAAAAGAATAGCATAATAATTTTTTGAGGATATTATAGCCAAGGATTTATTGGCCATGTATTGTTGCAGTATTGGCTAGAGACATATTTTTGTGTCTCAGTTAGTTTCAGAGTTGTTCCCATGTAAAGGGATCAGCAATATAAGTTACCATTATTATTGAACATACAATTGTCATGTTGAAATCAATGCAAGGTTGTATATATCAAAGTATCTTTTTTGAGCTCTTGTTGTATTAGGCCAAGCTGTCACCTATCTCCTGAAAGAAGGCTTCCCATTAAAGAGACAAGCTGGTTGCCTTGAGCAATAGAAAAGGTATGTTTTGAGTAAACTTTATATAAACTCCTTTTTAATTTAGAATTTAAGCATACTTTAGGCATCTTGTACCTGTTTAGAGGTTTAGGCCTAGGTTTTTATATATGTTGTAGCTATTTTTCCTATCTCCTTTTTTATATAGAATGGACAGTTACGCTTTTATGGCCAAACTTTATTTAAACTCCATTTTACCTTTAGCATTTAAGCATACCCTAGGCATCTTATACCTGGGTTTTACATTGGTTGTAGCTATTCTTTGGCTTGCCCCTCTTTTATACATGGTGGGCAGTTATGCCTTTCTAGCCAAACTTTATATAAACTCTCTTTTATACTTAACATTTAAGTATATTGTAGGCATCTTGTATCTGGGTTTTTACATTGGTTTTGGCTATCTTTGGCTTGCCCCCTTTTTGATACGAGATGGACAGTTTTGTTTTTAAACATATGAATTATAATTTTTGAGTTTTTAGGACTTAACTAGGCTGGCATGTACTTTTCTATAAACCTCTTTTGTCTTTTTTGCATCAGGCATGACCAACATTTGTCCCCATGAAAATGTCTCACGTTCAAAAGGATAAGGCAGTTTCCAGAGTAGTGTGAAATTATCTCTCTTTACGTAAACCTAAAACTGACATGAATCCAATCTTTAGAGCAGTAAAGACATAACATCTATTATTAAGAAAAAATAATTTACATGGTAACCTTAATGAAACTTTTGTCATTTTGAATCTTATACTATCTCTGTAAGTGGCTAAACAGCAGGAGTTGCCATCCTGGCTTTTATTATGTAAATTAGCTTGATCTGGAACTCAGAGATCTGCCTGTTTCTTTTTATTTTGTGTTGGGAATAAAGGCATGTGCCTTCAACAACTTGTTTAAATATTTTTTTTTCTCTAATCCATATTACTGTAACTCAAAGCCTTTAAATGAAAATCAAGCAAAGAGACAAGAAAATTTTAAGTTTAGGGTCAGTTGTGCCAATTTACAGCATAACAAGCAAAGCCCAGTTGGTTATTTTTAGTTGATGTTTCAGTGAATTGGCAGACCCTTACTAGAAAGAGCTGACAAGTATCTTGCAGCCAGAGAGCTTTGAAATTTGGTCATTATTAATCTAATCATTAGGAGGAGTGCCTTTTTTTTTTTTTTTGTCTGTATCTCAGTATTCCAATCCTTGGCTTTTCCCCTATTTTCTCCTTGAACTTTCTTGGAGAAGGCATAGAGAAGAGCCATCACCATTAAACATATGGCAACCAGATCCATGACTATGACAACCAAAACAAAGCCAAATGGGATTAAAACATCCTCTGCCATGGCATTTTTTATTTAGATGCAGTTATAGGCCAAACTCTGTCTAGAGGTTTGTCTGCCTCCAGTTTCTTTCTTTCCCGCCATGGCTACTGAGCTAAGCCAGCTGAGCCAGCCACAGTATAAAGGAGCCATGCTTGTGTACCCCTCAGTTAGACTGCAGCAGCATCCCATTTTGTTAAGTCTCAGGTCTGCCCACAGTAGACTGACTTTTGCTCCTGGGCCTGTTTAAGAGTCTCTCTTAAAGAGACAGTAATTTGCCTGGGAGTTTTTAAGTTTTAAGTTTGGGTTGTATTACTGGGAGCTTATTCCCCCCACCAAATTATGATAAAGTATTATTTAAAGGGTGTGGATACTTACATTAATTAGGCACCATTTGTTGTATTATAAAATTAATATTTACTATTGATATATCTTTTAGTAAAGCTGTGGTTAATCCTAAACAGCTGTATAACCAAATCACCACACAGAGACTAGGATTTATTTAGTTAACCTAGAACACAATGCTGGGCAATAGTTATTCCATCCTAAGCCTCCAAGCCCACACAGTTTTACTATTATTCAGATTTTTCCCATTATAGTTGCTTTTAGTGATATCTTAGGTCCGATTCATTCCTCCACGTTGTTCCAAGACCTTTCCTCCAGCTTCTGTCTCCCAGCTTCTGCTCCTACCACTTCTCCTCCTCCTCTGCCTCCCACTCCTTCCTCTCCTTTGGCTCCTCCCTTCTCCCTCCTACTCCTTTCTCTCCATTGCTCAACATTGTGGCTGGTTGTTTTATTTTGGCATGTTTACACAAAGTTGAGGCAGGTAATGCTTAGATTAAGTATCACAATGCAATGGCTGGATTGAAACCAAATAGTGAGGAAGAGAAATCAGCATTTGAATGAACAAGGGCAAAGTGTATACATTCTAAAAGAATAGTATACCAACACATTTGCAAATAGTGATACTTTGACTTCTTCATTTCCAATTTGTATCCCCTTGATATCCTTTAATTGTCTTATTGCTCTAGCAAGGACTTCAAGAACTGTGTTGAAGAGATATGGAGAGAGTGGACAAACCTTGTCTTGTCCTTGATTTCGGTGGGTTTGCTTTAAATTTCTCTTTAGTTTGATGTTGGCTATAAGCTTGCTGTATATTGCCTTTACTATGTTTAAATATGTGCCTTGTATCCCTGATCTCTCCAAGACTTTAAACATGAATGGGTATTGGATTTTATCAAATGATTTTTCAGCATCTAAGAAGATGATCATGTGTTTTTTTGTTTTTTTTTTCTTTCAGTTTGTTTATATGGTGGATCACATTGATGGATTTCCATATATAAAACCATCCCTGCATTTGTGGGGATGGAGCCCACATGGTCATAGTGGACGATATCTTTGATGTGTTCTTGAATTCAGTTTGCAAGTATTTTGTTGAGTGTTTTTTGCATCAATATTCATAAGGATGATTGGCCTGAAATTCTTTATCTTTGTTGGGTCTTTGTGAGGTTTAGGTATCAAGGTGACTGTGGCTTCATAGAATCAGTTTGTTGGTGTTCCTTCTGTTTCTATTTTGTGGAAAAGTTTGAAGAATATTGGTTTTAGCTCATCTTTGAAGGTCTGGTAGAATCCTGTGCTGAAAGCATCTAGCCTGGGCTTTTATTGGATGAGAAACTTTTGATGACAGCTTCTATTTCTTTAAGGGATATAGGATTATTTAATTGATTTACCTGTTATTGACTCAGCTTTGGTAAGTGGAATTGATAAAGAAAATTTAATTTAGATTTTCAAATTTTGTGGCGCATAAGCTTTTGAAGTAAGGTCTAATGTTTGTTTGGATTTTCTCATTGTCTGTAGTTATGTCCCCCTTTTCATTTCCTATTTTGTTGATTTGGATAGTTTCTCTCTGCCTTGGCTAAGGGTTTGTCTATCTTGTTGACTTTCTCAAAGAACCAGCTCTTGGTTTCATCGATTCTTTGAATAGTTTTATTTGATTCTAACTTATTGATTTCAGCCCTGAATTTGATTATTTCCAGCCTTCTACTCCTCTTTGGTATGTCTGCTTCTTTTTTTCCCCCTAGCGCTTTTAAGGAAGGTATTAAGTTGCTTGGATGAGATGTTTCAAGTTTCTTCTAGAAGGCACTAAGTGCTATGAACTTTCTTCTTAGCACTGCTTTAATTGTGTCCCATAAGTTTGGGTATGTTGTGCCTTCATTTTCATTGAATTCTAGGAAGTCTTTAATTTCTTTTTTTTATTTCTTCCCTGTCTCAGCTGTCATTTAGTAGTAAGTTGTTCTGTTTCCATGTGTGTGTAGGCTTTTTGCTATTTCTGATGTTGTTGAGGTCCAGCTTTAGTTCATAGTGAACAAATAGGATACAAGGGAGTTTTTTACTCTTCTTGTTTCTGTTGAGGCTTGCTTTGTGACCCACTATATGGTCTATTTTGGAGAAGGTTACACATACATTATACTGTGTGTGTCACGCACACAGTCAGAGTAGTAGCCAAGGCTACTCAGGGCATCAGAAACAGAAGAATGTGAATATATCCAGAAAGAAATTTGTTACACAAAGTTGGGTTATGTGATTGTATAAAAGAGTGGGTTTAAAATTTGTACCTGTAGCTTGCTTTAGACCTGGGAAACCCCAAATTCCAGTTCTAGCTGAAAGCCCAGAAGCTTGGAGAGTCGGAAAAAGCTGGTGAGTCAAAGATAGGCTAACCTTTAGCTCAGTTCTGCCTTCTACCAGCTCTACCCACATTATGGAGGGCTGGCTCCAATACTTGAAAAAGTTTGCAATTCACATGTTAATCTGATATAGAAAAGTTCTGCCGGATGTGTGGGTGATCTGATTGCAATATCTATAACCCCTTTGATCACCATAGATAATATAGCTGATCTAGCTGGCGAGGCAGCTGTCACACTTGACCCTCTTTGTTCCTTGTGTCTTTCTTGAAGCCAAGTCCTCTCTGAACCATGATGACTTTACCCAAGAGAGGTGTGCTTTCTTTGGTCAAGAGTAAGCAAGTAGCTGTGCACCCTCACTAGGCCCTCCAAACAATCTCCAGTAAATGTCCTCAAAGTAATACTTAGAATTAAACATATAAATCTTAACCTTCCTTTTTCTACTATGAAATATCAACTTTATGTGAAACAGTAGGCCTCCTGTCATATCTATGGGTTCTAGGTACATAGCACAGGGAAGTTCTCTGTAGTTTGCAGCCATCAACTTCTATTCTGGGTGATTAAAACTACCCAGTCAAAACAAATACTATTATAAGATCTCCTCAGTAAGCCTGCTATGCTTCCTGTCAGTCAAGTGCTGATGCTCCTGAAAGAATGTTTCATAACTCCTGCTTCTTCTCCCATCCAGGTAAGATTTATTCTTCCTATCAGTATAATAGCACTATGTTCACATTTGCTGTTGTGTACATTATAATAATACCTGCTCTCATATAGGTACTTCAGAAGACTTTTGTTCACTTGTTCCTACTATTCTTTTCTATTAATTTCTGAACCACTTAAGAGCAGGGGTTGTGTCACTTATCTATACATCTGGCAATGAAGCTTGTTCATAGTAGGTGCTCCAATAATATTGGTTGAAACTAACCAAAAATGTGATCATGAATCTGCACAGGCCTCCCTAGGGCAAATTAAAAGATAAACTGTTCACAAGCCTTCACCTGACAAATAAAGTTCTGGAATTTTAAATCTTGATACCTGTGTTCTTGCAGCTCCTCCTAGTGGAAAGGTAGCAAAATGTCTTGGCTGCAGGTTTATTTTCACTCCATGATTTCCAGAAACAACAGAAACCCTGCCAAACTGAATGAATACCAGTTTTTCTTAATTTATTTTTTTCACAAGCAGAATTTATTATGTAGCTCAGGCTGGAGTGGAACTCAGAATCCTTGTGCTTCTTCCTTTTGAGTTTTGAGATTACAGGTGAGATTACAGATTATCAATATGCATTATCTATATTTACCTTTTTACCTTTTTAAACTTTGCAGCTGATCTCATGTTTCTAAAAGCTCTCTCCAGACTGAAGACCGAATTATTTTCTGAGGAGATTTAATCTGTGGGTATAGAGCATGTAAACAGATAGGACCAAGAAGAGAACCAATTGACTACTTCTTAGAACTCACCTATGTGAGTAATGAATACTTTTTCATCTTTCTGAATTCTATCTGCAATTACAGTCCAGCAGTGTGACAATGCAATTGCTGTGGAACGCTGCTAGCTAACCCTGCATGTTTTCTCACAATAAGTGTCCCTCATAGACCTCAGCAGTATCTCCTGCTTTGGTCTTCACAGATAGGTCAGATGGCATCAGTCAGCTTGCCTAGTTTATGCTGCTTTACACTCCCTTAAGTTTATGCTTCAAGTAGCCTGTACTTCTGATAAAAAAACGGTGCTTTGATTTTTACATTTCTCTGTAGGATCATGGCCTCTTTCCTTTAACACCAATGTTTTGAGGGGTTATCTGGGTTTCATGTATGCATGTTTAATGATGTGTACTCCTAGGGTTTTGAATGTAGTCTTAAACTGTATTTTTTTACTTATAGAATTTTGGAATTATTAAAGGCAATATAATAGACCTGTGTCCTCCCTTATTTTTAAAAAGGTGTATTGCAATACATATTTTAAAGCAGACTAATGGACTGTACCACACATTGCCCAAATCTGCTTTATATAGGATAAAAATCTTCAAATTGAAAAAATCTTCCAACTTTGCTGTGGGAAAAATAATTAATTGTTTAGCTACTGATCCATACCAGTGAATGCCCCTTAGCCTTTCTGAGGTTATGCATAACTCTTGTGTATCCAGCTTCATAAACCATGGAAAGCTTTCTGGAGACAAAACTCTGAGAGTGAACACTCTAACATGAATCAGCCCTCGCTACAAATTTGGTGTAGTGTTTGCTGGAACTGATGACAAAAGGCAACATTAATCCATATACTAGTGCAGCAGTGCTTTCATTTCATCCCTTTGCAACTACGTGACTTGGAATATATTTGTGTTTTCATTTTATTTCAGTGACTTTGAACAGACACTATGGCACCTTTTTGAGATACAGCATACATTTGAAGCAATGCAATTTACACCTACAAAGTGCTACTCATTAGAGAAGCACTTGCAGGTTAGGACTGATCAGCTTCCTACATGGGGGGAAACATTCTATGGTAAGGATAAAGATTATTCATGTTCAGGTGGCCTAGCTCATGGCAACTTCTGCTTTCCCTTTCCTAGATATACTTTGCCTTGTCGGCATATATTCTGTGATCTTGGACATGGTACATGATTTCATTTTCTACTCTCAGATTAATTATGTGGAATTTGATTTTACATTTCTAAATTTACCCTGGAGTTAAGTACATGGTCTCTTTTTCATTTAATTTAGTGATTTACATTTGATTACCATAAGATAATTGGAGATGAAAGTTCTATGCTTGGTGAGGAATACAATCAACAGCTTACAATTTTTCTTACTGAGTATTATATGTATACACATACACACACATACACTCACATGAATGGTGCAAATTATAGATTTTTTCCCCAGGGCAAACAACAAACATTTTGGCTAAACTTCTTTTAAAAATTCTCATTTGTAAACTGTGGAGGAAGAAAGTATATTTACAAACCATGTGTGTGTTCCAGAAATAAGTCTTTTTTTTTTCCTCAATGATTATATGTGGTTCATACTGAATATTTTTTCTTGTGTATGTACTTTTCAGCTTTTTAATAATTATTTTAACAAAGACTGTGTGCACATCTTCACATGGTATTATTAGTTGGTGTTAAAGATAAGTAGGTGACATGGCTCAGCAGGTAAAAGTGTTGGGCAGGCAAGCTCCACTATCTAGTTTAATCCCTGAAACCTATGGTAGAATGAGAGAATTGACCCCAAAAAGTTGCTCTCTGACCTGCACCTATGTGTGGTGGCAAGCATGTGCCCATACTCACATATTCATCACACAGATGCATGTACATACATACATTGTCATCATCATTATCATGATCATAGAACATACTCTTCTAATAGATCTTTAATCTTATATTGGATAATGAGAGGTATGCTTTGAGATTAGAATAAGTCTAATAACATGTACAACCTGTACAAGTGATTAAAAACAAGAAAATAAAAAAAATTAACATACTTTTCTTTTATAGCCAAAATGATTCAAGTATATATAATAATCCTTCTGTTTCTTCCCACCATGGTGAAGTTACTCTCTACACTCTCTGTTTTGTATCAGTTAACAATGTTTAATAAAATAACTTAAAATAACTTTCCACCAAGCTATTTGGTATCCCTGCTGATTTAGTATAATCTTTCTCTTTGTTGCCAACTGATTGAAGCTCCCTCCCTCTACAATTTAATTGCAGTTTTTCAGTAATTAAAGAAGACAGAATGTTCCCTAAATTACCTCCACTTTAATGAAAAAAAAAACTGAAATATTTTGGCCCAATTTTGGAAAGAGAAAGGATTTTCTCTTTCCAAAATCTAGAATCTAGAATCACCACATTCCTTGGTGTTTCTTCCTTCATTTTTGTACCTCATTTTCTTATACATTCATTCATTCTTTCCTTCAGTAATGATTTTTTTTTTATTAAATGTGGCCATTTGTATTCAAGGAACAAGAATAAGCATAGAGAACAAAAATCCTTGATCAGATGGCATTTACATTTTAGTAGGGAATACAAGCAATAAAGCCTGACACAGGCACATAGACACATAAATGCATATTAGCTTCTATGTAGTGATAAGTGCTAAGCAGAGAAAATAAAGCAGCAAAGGAGAACATTATAAAATCAGGAAAAAGGTGAATCCAAACTTTCAATGAGATTTGCATACAGATTCAGTGTAAAGGTGACACATGAGCAAACACCTCAGAAACCTGAGGTCAAATTCAAGAAGCTGTTTTAGAAAGAAGTTTGCACAAAGAGAAAGACCAGCTAATGACAACTTTTTATTTTTTTCTCTCCCAGAATAATTTTTTTCATTGCATTAAAGATGGAGAGCCATGATTAAAATAGAATTTACCAGCTAACAAATAGTGTACTAGCCTGTTGAACTGACAGTGACACAGGCTTGTCCAAACTCCTCCTAGAGTAGTGGTAACCTTTTAACGTTTGTATCACATGGAGTCATCCTACCCACTCACCCCAACTCCCAATACTGCTAAACACACATCTAGACAAGGAGGAAGATCACTTGTCTGACTTTCCATTGGTTTTCTAGTGTTTTTCAGCTTATAGTTTTATCTGTTATGTACAGTAGTAGCCAGTTTTTATTCAAGGAAAAACTTTAACTTGCATTTGCTCAAAAATGGATTAAGTATCTCTACCAAAATCTTAGCATTGCCACAGCTAGCAAAGGGCAGGTTCAGCTCCCTTGCTCTAATGCCCTCAAGGCTGGCTCACTAGAGCCCACTCCATCTGGGCAAGTTCTACTGTGCTGCCAAGGATAGGCACAGGAACCATTCTCCTGAGTGCTGTAGCCAATGAGGGCCTGGAACTTCTCTCCTACTTTCAAGCCCTGGACAACATCTCCTCTATCTATGAACTGCTGGAAGCTGTAGTGTGTTACAATGTGTCACATAGTACATTCTTTTGCCCAAAAAATTTTACCTGTAAATGTTCATTGCAGTGAGGCATTGGTCTGGTTTGAGGTCTCTGGTTTCTACTATGCTAACAATACTGGATCCTCACCACGACTCCTCTCTGATATCCTGTTGCTGCCCTGTGTCATGGAGATCCTTCAGCTTTGGATCTGCAGGATGGCCTCTTCCAGAATGAGATTTTTGTTGTTGTTGTTGGTGGTGGGTTTGGTTTGGTTTTTAAATTATTTTAAAATTTGTTTTTATTTTATTTTATTTTATTTTATTTTATTTTATTTTTGCTGGGAGGTGGCAAGGGCAGAGGGCAGATTCAAAGGAACAGGGAGATGAGTAGGATTGGGTTGCATGATGTGAAATTCAAAAAGAATCAATAAAAACTTAAAAAGAGAATACTAAGAACTGAACTACAGTAAGAACAGCAAGAACACTTAAACACTGAGCCACTTCTCCAGCACTTAAATTTTCATCAACAAAGTAGGATGGCCATCCTTAGCAATCATATTTTTTGTTGAGCCTTTGCAACTCGAAATATTGAAACTATTTGTGGTGATGGATATGCTAATTGCCCTCATTTGATCATTATGCATGGTGTACATATATTGAAACATTATAGGATATCTTGTAAATATGCATAATTAATGTTCAATTAAAAGTAAAATAACAATAAGAAAAAACACAATAAAGGAACACTTGGGTGTATGATTGATTTTATTCCCTAAATAATGTTGTAAATGATAATTATTAAAGTTAAATTTAATTTTCCTAATCAAATAATAAGGTCTTCCTAATGGCAAGTAGTCAGGCAGATATTATCAGGCTTAGAGGCCATTGAGGATAGGACTGTCCCCCAGAATCAGCAGTGTTCTCCTTCACTTAAGAGAGTAGTTCTCAACATTCCTAATACTGCAATCCTTCAATAAACTTCCTCATGTTGTGATGACTTACAACCATAAAATTATTTTCATTGCTACTTCATGACTGTAATTTTGCTACTCTGAAACTGTGGAAGTTTCAGGGCTTTGTTGAGTCCTGTTGAGAGCAAACTACTTCTTCCTGGTCAGAAGAAAGAGAGTTCTATGCCTGGCCTTGGATAGAAACATAATATTATAAATTGATCAAAAATTATATACCATTGTGCCTTGCATTAAGAGTTAATCCAAAACACATTGGCACAGGAGACAACTTCCTGAATAGAACACCAACAGCACAGACTCTAAGATCAATAATCAATAGATGGGACCTCTTGAAACTGAAAAGCTTCTGTAAAGCAAAGGACACTGTTGTCAGAACAAAACGACAGTCTACAGACTGGAAAAGGATCTTTACCAATACTATATCTGACAGAGGGCTAATATGAACAATATATAAAGAACTCAAGAAGTTAAAAGGCAACATATCAAATAATCCAATTAAAAATGGGGTACAGAGCTAAACAGAGAATTCTCAATAAAGGAACATCAAATGACAGAGAAACATTTAAATAAATGATCAAAATCCTTAGTCATCAGGGAAATACAAATCACAATGACCTTGAGATTTCACCTTACACCCATCAGAATGACTAAGATAAAAATCTCAAGTGACTTATTTCAAGGTCTTCTATTTTATTTCATTGCTCCACCAGTAAGTTTCTATACCAGTACCATGAAGTTTTTACTATTGTTGCTCTATAGTACAGCTTGAGATCATGGATGGAGATACCTCCGGAGATCTTTTATTGCAGAGGTTTGTTTCAGCAATTCTGGGTTTCTTGTTATTCCATATGAAGTTAAGAATTTTTCTTTCAAGGTCGTTAAGGAATTCTGTTGGTGATTTGATGGGAATTGAATTGAATCTGTAGATTGCTTTTGGTAAGATGGCCATTTATACTATGTTAATCTTGCCAATCCATGAGCATGGGAGATCTTTCCATCATCAGATATCTTCATCTAGACCCTGAAATAAACCTACACACTTATGAACAAATAATTTTTTACAAATATGCCAAAACCATACAATGGAAAAAAGATAGCATCTTCAACAAAACATGCTGCTCTAACTGGATGTTTACATGTAGAAAAATGCAAATAGATCCATACTTATCACTCTGCACAAAACTAAAGTCCAAGTGGATCACAGACCTCAATATAAAAACAGACACACAAAACCTGTTAGAAGAAAAAGTGGGGAAGAGCCTTGAACTCTTTAGTACAGGAAACAACTTCTTGAACAGAAGACCAATATCACAGACTCTAAAATCAACAATCAATCAATAAATGGGACCTCATGAAACTGAAAAGCTTCTGCAAAGCAAAGGACACTGTTGTCAGAACAAAACAACTGCCTTCAGATTGGGAAAGAATCTTCACCAACCCTATATCTGACAGAGGGCTAATATCCAGAATATATAAAGAACTTAAGAAGTTAAAAGGCGGTGGGGGCAAGATGGCGGCACTGGGAGGACTCTCATTCTGAGGAGCAGCACAGCAGGATTGTCACAGTGACCAGCAATCACAACTCGCGGCCATAAAACACAAGTGATTGTGTTTCACAGGTGAGAGGATACCCCACGGTGGGGGATTCAATCAGCTTTAACTCACCCGGATAAACTGCTGAAGAGATCCCGGTTCCACCAGGCGCTTGGTCACCAGCCCAGAGCTACATGCCAGCACGATCTGGTCACAGTCCCAGACTGAACTGTGGGCCCACAACACCATAGACTGGATTTCCCAGTCGAGAGATAACCC
>NW_026590677.1:1006729-1175495 GCF_907164565.1 Psammomys obesus | reverse complement strand
ATTTCCCAGTCGAGAGATAACCCCACGGAGCAGGAAACAATTGGGACTGACCTCAGGTTACCCAGACATCCCCTGGAAAAGACTCGGGTTCCGCGGGTGCCCCAAGAGCCAGCCCGGACCCAGAGCCGGGACACAGGCGCCTGCATGGAGCCCTGCCTGCGCGCCTGACTCACCACCTCAGATAGAACTGTGGGCCCCAGGGCACATGACTGCGTGTCTCTGGCAGGAGGAAACCCCCATTGGAGGGGGTCAGCAGCTCTAACGCTTAGGACACCCAGCACCAAAACACTTCCTGGACTCACACAGACTCTAGTGCAGGCAGGAGCACTGTGCTCTGCCGCCATTATTGAGTTCCCCTAGGGACTGGGACACACAGCTGCATCCTCAGACCTACAAAAGCCAGAGAGCCATTACAGCAGCCCTCAGATACTGTGCCAAGAATCAACCAGTTATCCCTAGCTAGACTGTCAAAACTGTGGGAATCCCTGGTCCTTCAAGAGGGCTGCACCCACAGCGTCTGGACCAGAGCAGTGCCTGCAGCCGCCATCCCTGACAGAGACACACAGCTTCTGGTCCAGAGTGAGGCACCCAGCCTCCAGACTAGAGCAGTGCCCCCAGGCACCAACTCAACCTAGGTGCACATTCTTCTGATCCAGAGCAGAGCAATCAGCCTCTGGCCCAGAGACTTGCTGAGTGCACCTCCCACTTTCCCGGACAGAACTGTGCGCCCCAGGATAACAAACTGAGTTTCCCTGTTGGGAGAAAACCCCACAGCTAGGGAATTAGCAGTTTCTTCAAGAGGACTGTACATGGAAATTTAGTGAGCAGCAGCACACTAAATTTATAACAAGAAACCCAGCAGTGGGGCAGCTGTCTTGAGAAATTCTATGGGTAAGAGGAGATCCCCCCTGCCTAACATAGACCACAGCTACTACTCAGGGCTATAAACCTGAGGTGAGCAGTGGCAACTCCTGAGAAACACTGGCCATACAGTGACCATAACCAAAAAGCAGAGAAGGACTCCTTCAGGAAAAATCGTCTTCCGGCCAAGGGGATACTCCCTACCTCAGGAATCCAGGAAGCACAGAAACTAACAGCCAACACCTAAAACAGCCCAATGGGTAGAGGTCAGCGTAAAGGCTCAACCAACAAAAGACAGAGCAATGCGGCATCTCCAGAACCCAGCCATCCAGGGGCGAACAGCCCTGAACAATGCAGCATAATAGAAAATCAAGAAGATGACATTACATCTATGTTGATGAAGAGAATAATAGAGGAAACAAATAAAATACGTAAAGAATTAGAGGGAGATAAAACCAAACAGATCATGGCTATCATGATCTGTTTGAAGAAATGGAGGAAGATAAAGACAAGCAGATTAGGGCCATCCGTGAAGAAATACGGGAAGATGCAGCCAAACAGCTTGTGGCCTTCAGAGAAGAAATAATTAAATCACTGAAAGAAATAAAAGAGACAGAGTTGAAGGAACTAAAAGAAAAAGAGGAAAATACAAGCAGACAGGTGAAGGAAGTAAACAAAGCAACTCAAGACCTGAAGATAGAACTAGAAAAATTAAAGAAAACACAAATGGAGGAAATAATGGAGAGGAAGAATTTAGGGAAGAAAACAGGAACTACAGAGGTAAGCATAACCAACAGAATACAAGAAATGGAAGAAAGAATCTCAGGTGTAGAAGATACAATGGAAGAAATCAATGTATCTGTCAAAGAAAATGTTAAATCCAAAAAATTCCTGACACAGACCGTCCAAGAAATCCAAGACAATATGAAAAGACAAAACCTAAGAATAATAGGAATAGAGGAAAAAGAAGACTCCCTTCTCCAAGGCCCAGAAAATATTTTCAACAAAATCATTGAAAAAAATTTCCCAAGTTAAAGGAGAAGCCAATAAGGATACATGAGGCCTACAGAACACCCAACAAATTTGACCAGAAAAGAAAATAATCCTGCCACATAATAATCAAAACAGTAAGTACACAGAACAAAGAAAAAAAACTAAAAGCTGCAAGGGAAAAAGGCCAAGTAACATATAACAGCAAACCCATTAGAATCACACCTGACTTTTCAACAGAAACTATGAAAGCCAGAAGGGCTTGGACAGATATCATGCAGACCCTAAGAGAACACAGATGTCAACCCAGGCTACTATACCCTGCAGAACTCTCAGTCCTCATAGACGAAGAAAACAAGATATTCAATGACAAAAACAAATTTCAACAATACCTACACACAAATCCAGCATTACAGAAGACACTAGAAGGGAAAATTCAACCCAAGAAAATTAGCTTCTGTCAAGAAAACACAGAAAATAATTAACCTTACTACAGCAAAACAAAAAGCAACCAAGCACACAACCTTATGAACACAGCCAACATCAAAATCAAACGATCTAACAGCCACTGGTCATTAATCTCAACAAAGGACAGGTCAACAAAACAGAAATTAAACAAAGAAACAATATCTCTGACAGAGGTCATGAATCAAATGGACCTCAAAGACATTTACAGAACATTACACTCAAACTCAAAAGAATTTACCTTCTTCTCAGCACCTCATGGAACCTTCTCCAAAATAGACCATATAGTTGGTCACAAAGCAAGCCTCAACAGATACAAGAAGACTGAAATAATCCCTTGTATCCTGTCTTATCACCATGGAATAAAGCTGGACCTCAACAACAACAGAAATAGCAAAAAGCCTACACACACATGGAAACTGAACAACTTGTTACTAAATGACAGTTGGGTCAGGGAAGAAATAAAGAAAGAAATTAAAGCCTTTCTAGAACTCTATGAAAATGAAGACACAACATACCCAATCTTGTGGGACACAATGAAAGCAGTGCTAAGAGGAAAGTTCATAGCACTAAGTGCCTTCAAGAAGAAATTCGAGACAGCTCATTCAAGCAACTTAATGGCCCACTTAAAAACCCTAGAAAAAGAAGAAGCAGACACACCAAAAAGGAGTAGACGGATGGAAATAATCAAACTCAGGGCTGAAATCAATCAATTAGAAACAAGTGAAACAATTCAAAGAATCAATGAAACCAAGAGCTGGTTCTTTGAGAAAATCAACACGATCGAGAAACCCTTAGCCAAGCTAACTAAAAGGCAGAGAGACACCACCCAAATCAACAAAATCAGAAATGAAAAGGGGGACATAACTACAGACACTGAGGAAATCCAAACATTCATTAGGACTTACTTCAAAAGCCTATACACAACAAAATTTGAAAATCTAAATGAAATGGACAATTTTCTTGATCGATTTGACTTACCAAAGCTGAATCAGGACCAGGTAAATCAATTAAATATTCCTATATCCCCTAAAGAAATAGAAGCAGTCATCAAAAGTCTCCCATCCAAAAAAAGCCCAGGACCAGATGGCTTCAGCGCAGAATTCTACCAGACCTTCAAAGAAGAGGTAACTCCAATTCTCTTCAAACTATTCCACAAAATAGAAACAGAAGGAACATTACCAAACTCATTCTGTGAAGCTACAATCACCTTGGTACCTAAACCACAGAAAGACTCAACAAAGAAAGAGAATTTCAGGCCAATCTCCCTTATGAACATTGATGCAAAAATACTTTACAAAATACTTGCAAACTGAATACAAGAACACATCAAAGATATTATCCACTATGACCAAGTAGGCTTCATCCCAGGTATGCAGGGGTGGTTCGAAATACGGAAATCCATCAATGTGATCCACCATATTAACAAACTGAAAGAAAAAAAAACCACATGATAATCTCCCTAGATGCTGAAAAAGCATTTGACAAAATCCAATATCCATTCATGTTTAAAGTATTGGAGAGATCAGGGATACAAGGCACATATCTAAACATAGTAAAGGCGATATACAGCAAGCCTATAGCCAACATCAAACTGAACAGAGAGAAACTTAAAGCAATCCCACTGAAATCAGGTTCAAGACAAGGCTGCCCACTCTCTCCATATCTCTTCAACATAGTGCCTGAAGTCCTTGCTAGAGCAGTAAGACAGTTGAAGGAGATCAAGGGGATACAGATGGGAAAGGAAGAAGTCAAATTATCACTATTTGCGGATGATATGATAGTATATATGAGTGACCCCAAAAACTCTACCAGGGAACTCCTACAGCTGATAAACACCTTCAGCAAAGTGGCCGGATAGAGAAACAACACCATTCACAATAGCCACAAATGACATAAAGTACCTTGGTGTGACCCTAACCAAGCAAGTCAAAGACTTGTATGAAAAAAATTTCAAGTCTCTGAAGAAAGCATTAGAGGAAGATATGAGAAGATGGAAAGATCTCCCATGCTCATGGCTTGGCAGGATTAACATAGTAAAAATGGCCATCTTACCAAAAGCAATCTACAGATTTAATGCAATTCCCATCAAATTGCCAACACAATTCTTTACAGACCTGGAAAGAAAAATTCTCAACTTCATATGGAATAACAAGAAACCGAGAATTGCTAAAACAATCCTCTACAAGTGGGGAATAACCTAGAACTCATTGGTACAGGAGAAAACTTCCTGAACAGAACACCAACAGCACAGGCTCTAAGAGCAACAATCAATAAATGGGACCTCATGAAATTGAAAAGCTTCTGTAAAGCAAAGAACACCGTCATCAAAACAAAGCGACTGCCTACAAATTGAGAAAGAATCATCACCAACCCTTTATCTGACAGAGGACTCATATCCAATATATATAAAGAACTAAACAAGCTGAAAAGCAACAAACCAAGTAATCCACTTAAAAAATGGGGAACAAAGCTAAAGAGAGAATTCTCTGTAGAGGAATATCGAATGGCAGAGAAGCTCTTAAAGAAATGCTCAACCTCATTAGCCATTAGGGAAATGCAAATCAAAACAACCCTGAGATTTCATCTTATACCCATCAGAATGGCCAAGATGAAAATCTCAAGGGACAACACATGCTGGAGAGGTTGTGGAGAAAGGGGAACCCTTCTCCACTGCTGGTGGGAATGTAAACTGGTACAACCACTCTGGAAATCAATCTGGCGCTTTCTCAGACAACTAGGAATAGCGCTTCCTTAAGATCCAGCCATACCACTCCTAGGCATATACCAAAAGAGGCATAAGTACACAAAAAGGACATTTGCTCAACCATGTTTGTAGCAGCTTTATTTGTAATAGCCAGAAGCTGGAAACAACCCAGATGCCCCTCAACTGAAGAATGGATGCAGAAACTGTGGTACATCTATACAATGGAGTATTACTCAGCAATGAAAAATAAGGAAATCATGAAATTTGCAGGTAAATGGTGGGACCTGGAAACGATCATCCTGAGTGAGTTGTCCCAGAAGCAAAAAGACACGCATGGTATATACTCACTCATATAAACATACAATATAGAATAAACCGACTAAAATCTATACATCTAAACAAACTAAGCAAAAGAGAGGACCCTAACTAAAATGTTCAATCCCCATCCTGAAAGGCAAAGAGGATGGACATCAGAAGAAAACGAAAATAGGAAACAACCTCGGAACCTGCCACAGAGGGCCTCTGAAAGCTTCTGCAGTATAGACTGTCAAAGCAGATGCTGAGCCTGATGGCCAACTGATTGGCAGAGTGAATGGAATTTTATGTAAGAAGTGGGAAATAGTAAGAGCTGGAGGGGACGGGAACTCCACAAGGAGAGCAACAGAACAAGATAATTTGAACACAGGGAACTTCCCAGAAAATCATACTCCAACCAAGGACTATTCGTGGAGATGACCTGGAACCCCTGCACAGGTGTAGCCCATGGCAGTTCAGTGTCCAAGTGGGTTACATAGTAATGGGAAGAAGGACTGCCTCTGACATAATCTGATTGGCCTGCTCGTTGATCACTTCCCTCTGAGGGGGGAGCAGCCTTACCAGGCCACAGTAGAGGACAATGCAGCCACTTTTGGTGAGAACTGATAGACTAAGATCAGAAAGAAGAGGAGAACCTCCCCTATCAGTGGACTTGGGGAGTGGCATGCATGCAGAAAGGTGAGGGAAGGTGGGATCGGCAGGGGAGGAGGGAGGGGCTTATTGGGGGATACAAAATGAATAAAGTGTAATTAATAAAAAATTAAAAAAAAGAAGTTAAAAGGCAACAAATGAAGTAATCCAATTAAAAAATGGGGAAAGAGCTAAGCTCAATAGAGAAATATCAAATGGCAGAGAAACACTTAAAGAAATTCACGTCGTCCTTAGTCATCAGGGAAATGCAAATCAAAATGACCCTGAGATATCACCTTACACCATCAGAATGGCTAAGTTCAAAAACTCAACTGACAACACGTGCTGGAGCAGATGTGGAGAAAGAAGAACCCTACTCCTTTGCTGGTGGTAATGTAAGCTTATACAACCACTTTGGAAATCAATCTGGTGCTTTCTCAGACAATTAGGAATAGTGCTTCCTCAAGATCCAGCTGTACCTCTCCTAGGCATTTATTCAAAAGATGATCAAATACACAACAAGGACATTTGCTCAACCATGTTTATAGCAGCTTTATTTGTAATAGCCAGAAGCTGTAAACAACCAAGGTGTCCCTCAATGGAGGAATGGATACAGAAATTGTGGTACATTTACACAATGGAATACTCCTCAGCAATTAAAATCAAGGAAATAATGTAATTTGAGGGCAAATGGTAGGATATAGAAAAGATCATCCTGAGTGAGGTATCCCAGAAGCAGAAAGACTCATATGGTATATATTCACTTATTAGTGGATATTAGACATATAATATACAATAAACATACTAAAATCTGTACATCTTAAGAAGCTAATCAAGAAGGAGAACCATGGGTAAGATGATCAATCCTCACTCAGATAGCCAAACGGGATGGACATCAGAAGAGGGAGAAAACAGGAAACAGGACAGAAGCCTACCACAGAGTGCCTCTAAATGACTATACCCAATGTGGTATAAAAGCAGATGCTAAGACTCAAAGCCAATCTTTGGGCAAAGTACAGGGAATCTTATGAAAGAAGGGAGAGATTGAAATACCTAGAGGAGATAGGAGCTCCACAAGGAGAAAAACAGAACCAAGAACCAAGAAATCTGGGCCCAGGAGGTCTGTTCTGAGAATGATACTCAAACCAAGGATCAAGCATGATAACCTAGAACCCCTGCTCAGATGTAGCCCATGGCAGCTCAGTGTTCAAATAGGTTCCCTAGTAAGGGCAACAGGGACTGTTTCTGACATGAACTCAGTGGCTGGCTCTTTGATCATTTTCCCCTGATGGGGGAACAGCCTTACCAGGCCACAAAGGAAGACAATGTAGGCAGTCCTGATGAGATCTGATAGGCTAGGGTCAGATGGAGGGGACTATCAGTGGACTTGGAAAGGGGCATGAGAGGAGATGAGAGAGGAGGGAGGGAATGTGGGAGAGGGCTACAGCTGGGATACAAAGTGAATAAACTAATTTAAAAAAATAATCAAAATTTAAAAAGTAATATTCCTATGCTGGTGACATTTACAAGATGATCGATAAACTAAAATTAAACAAACAAACAAAAAGGTATCTCAAGAAGCAAGGAAACACAAGAATTCATTTCAGTCCTTGGTCAAAAGATTGTCCTTGAGATACTATCAGCCTTGTGTGATCCAAACCAAATTATAGAAGTAAATAATTCTCTTGATTCAAGTTGAGCTTTCTGCTTCCACCTATTTTGTACAACAGTTCTTTCTATTCCCATTGCTGCTGAATGCTCTTAGTGCTTGCCTTAACAGTCTTCTATTGTCTTATACATTTTGCACATAGCCTTTCATCATCATGGGTCTGTCAACTTTGTCTCTGAACTATTATCTTTCAACCTTTCCCATGGTGATTAGGGGTCCAAGTTCTCATGCAAGGGTAATGGCTTTACCTCACCCATGAACCGCAAAGGCACTTACGATGGGGATACCATTTCAAAAATACTCTCCGATATGCCAGATTTTCTTGGCTCGATGCTCTAAGGCTGCTTTTATGCCTCTATAGGTGTGTACCTACTTTTTCATTGGGTCCATAATTTGATCAGTCTTTGGGGTTATGGTGTACTGTCACAACATAATATGGAGACCTGGTCATAAGAAACCCCTTTGAGATGTTTTGTTCAGAAGCTGACTATATGCGCAGAAACTTCAGAATGTCATGGCTTGCTTAGAAATAATAATCATAAAAAATTCTTTTCCCAGGACTAGTGACCTCTCTTAAAGACACACTTTTATCTTCAATATGGTATCATAATATATTCTTTCACTACAACTTCTTTTTTTATATTTTTCATTTTAGGGTTGCAACTTACTATCATATGTCTAGTGACCTGCTTACTCAGATCTCCCTTACTATCTTGATTCCATGAAGTTACCACACCATACTTTCCCCCGTTTTTCTATTTTAATCATGACCAACTCCACGTTCTTCAAAAAGTAACAATGGACAATTATGATTAACCAAGGGAACAGACTTATAGGTGCATCATTATAGGAAAGATTTGGCACTCAGTAAGTGTTGAGGCCCAGTAATTTATGTGGAAGAAGAATGGTAATGTTAAAGCCAGCTATCATTTCTAAGTAATTTTCTGTAAAAAAAAATAAATAGCAATATGATTATTTAGATATTATTCTTGGTGATTATGATGATTTTTCCTCTTGAAATTTGTATATCAAGTGCTGAATAACAAATGAAGTTCATTTTCTTTAAGAGCAGTCAAAATATATTCAAAGTGATATTGGTAACATTATTCTGCTTTTAGCCCCTTTCTTAGAACACTGAATTTTTCATTTCTGTTAAAAAAAAAAAATGAAAGGGAACAAAAGAAATCAAAGGAAATAGTTTAGCTTAGTTCTTTTTTGCTAGTATCTCTGAATTTTTTTTGCTTCCATTAGCTTCCTGAAAAATACCAGGTTCTGAAATGAACAAATACTTTTTAGAGAAGTATGCACTTTAAGTTAACTAAAGCACCCAATATTGTAATTAAAAATGTTTACAATGCTAAAGGGCTAATCAGAGATATACAAATTGTTTATAGAAAATGAATGTTTAAGGAAAAAGGCTTTATACTCATAAAACATGTGTGATAGTCATGATAATTTGTTTTATTTTAATTTTATTTTTTCTTATCAGTTACATTTTATTAACTCTGTATCCCAGCCATGTCCCGGTCCCTCATTCCCTCCCAGGCCCTCTCTCCCTCCCTCCCTCCCTCCCTCCCTCCCTCCCTCCCTCATCTCCACCATGCCCCTTTCCAAGTCCACTGATAGGGGGGACCTCCTCCCAATTGATCTGATCCTATTTTATCAGGTATCTTCAGGACTGGCTGCAAAGCTCTCCTCTGTGGCCTAACAGGACTGCTCCTCCCTTGGGGGATGGGGAGGCCAAAGAGCCAGTCATTGAGTTCCTGTTAGAAATAGTCCTTGTTCCCCTCACTATGGGAAACCAATTGGTTACTGAGCTACCACAGGCTACATCTGAGCAAGGGTTCTAGGTTATATCCATACATGGTCCTTGGTTGAATGTCAGCCTCAGAAAAGACCCTGTGCCCAGTTTTATTTGGTCCTTGTGGAGCTCCTATCCTTTCCCCATCAGACTAGCTCCCCTTCTTTCTTATGATTCCCTGTACTCTGCCAAAGGTTTGGTCAAGAGTCTTTGCTTTGAAAACACTGCTAGTTAGAGTCTTTCAAATGAGCTCAGTAGACTCCTGTCATACGTTCAATGCACATCCCATCTGTTTTTCTAAACGAGGATTGATCATCTTACCCCATGTCCGCTCTCTTGATTATCTTTTTTAGGAGTACAGATTTCATTATGTTTATCACATCTTATAGGTCTATATAAGTGAGTATATACCGTGTTTGTCTTTCTCCTTCTGGGATATTTCACTCAGGATGATCTTTTCTAGATCCCACCATTTGCCTGCAAATTTCATGATTTCCTCCTTCTTAATTGCTGAGTAGTATTCCATTGTGTAAAAATACCACAATTTCTGTACCCATTCCTCCGTTGATGGACATCTGCGTTATTTCCAGGTTCTGGCTATTACAAATAAAGCTGATATAAACATGGTTGAGCAAATATCCCTTTTGTGTACTTGAGCAAACTTTGGGTAAATACCTAGCAGTGGTATAGCTGTGTCTTGAGGAAGCACTATTCCTAATTGTCTTAGAAAGCGCCAGATAGATTTCCAGAGTGGTTGTACCAGTATACATTCCCACCAGCAGTGGAGGAGGGTTCCCCTTTCTCCACAACCTCTCCAGCATGTGTTGTCCCTTGAGTTTTTCATCTTGGCCATTCTGATGGGTGTAAGGTGATATCTCAGGGTCATTTTGATTTGCATTTCCCTGATCGCTAATGAGGATGAGCGTTTCTTTAAGTGTTTCTCTGCCATTCCATATTCCTCTGTCGAGAATTCTCTGTTTAGTTCTGTTCCCCATTTTTTAATTGGATTACTTGGTTTGCTGCTTTTCAGCTTCTTTAGTTCTTTGTATATACTGGATATTAGTCCTCTGTCAGATAAAGGGTTAGTGAAGATTCTTTCGCAATCTGTAGGCAGTCATTTTGTTTTGATGAGAGTGTCCTTTGCTTTACAGAAGCTTTTCAGTTTCATGAGGTCCCATTTGTTGATTGCTGCTCTTAGAGCCTGTGCTGTTGGTGTTCTGTTCAGGAAGTTGTCTCCTGTGCCAATGAGTTCTAAGCTGTTCCCCACTTTTTCTTTTAACAGTTTTAGAGTATCTGGTTTTATGTTGAGGTCTTTGATCCACTTGGACTTTAGTTTTGTGCAGGGTGATGAATATAGATCTATTTTGATTTTTCTGCATGTGGACATCCAGTTGGACCAGCACCATTTGTTGAAGATGCTGTCTTTTTTCCATTGAATGGTTTTGGCTTCTTTGTAAAAAATCGAGTATTCATAGGTGTGTGGGTTTATTCCTGGGTCTGCTATGCAGTTCCATTGATCCTCCTTTATGTTTTTATGCCAATACCATGCAGTTTTTATTACTATTGTTCTGTAGTACAACTTGAGATCGGGGATGGAGATTCCTCCAGATGATCTGTTGTTGTACAGGATTGTTATGGAGATTCTGGGTTTTTTGATTCACCATATAAAGCTGAGAATCTTTTTTTCAAGGTCTGTAAAGAATTGAGTTGGTATTTTAATGGGAATTGCATTGAATCTGTAGATTGCTTTTGGCAGGATGGCCATTTTCACAATGTTAATCCTACCAATCCATGAGCACGGGAGATCTTTCCATCTTCTGAGATCTTCTTCAATTTCTTTCTACAGAGATTTGAAGTTTTTCTCAAACAGGTCTTTCACTTGCTTGGTTAGTGTCACCCCAAGGTACTTTATGTTATTAGTGGCTATTGTGAAGTGTGTTGTTTCCCTAATTTCTTTCTCAGCCCTTTTGTCTTTGGTATACAGGAGTGCTTCTGATTTTTTTGAGTTGATTTTGTATCCTGCCACTTTGCTAAAGGTGTTTATCGGCTAGAGGAGTTCTGTGGTTGAATTTTTGGGGTCGCTCATATATACTATCATATCTTCTGCGAATAGTGACACTTTGACCTCTTCCTTTCCAATTTGCATCCCCTTGATCTCCTTTAGTTGTCTTATTGCTCTGGCTAGGACTTCAAGTACTATGTTGAAGAGGTATGGAGAGAATGGGCAGCCTTGTCTTGTCCCTGATTTCAGTGGGATTGAATTAAGTTTCTCTCCATTGAGTTTGATGTTGGCTATAGGCTTGCTGTATATTGCCTTTACTATGTTTAGATATGTGCCTTGTATTCCTGATCTCTCCAAGACTTTAAACATGAATGGGTGTTGGACATTGTCAAATGCTTTTTCAGCATCTAAGGAGATGATCATGTGGATTTTCTCCTTCAGTTTGTTTATGTGGTGGATTACATTGATGGATTTCTGTATGTTGAACCACCGTTGCATGCCTGGGATGAAGCCTACTTGGTCGTGGTGGATGGTATCTTTGATGTGTTCTTGGATTCGGTTTGCAAGTATTTTATTGAGTATTTTTGCATCAATGTACCTAAGAGAGATAGGTCTGAAGTTCTCTTTTTTTGTTGGGTCTTTGTGTGGTTTAGGTATCAGGGTGACTGTTGCTTCATAGAATGAGTTCGGTAATGTACCTTCTGTTTCTATTTTGTGGAATAGTTTGAGGAGAATTGGTTTGAGCACTTCTTTGAAGGTCTGGTAGAATTCTGTGCTGAAACAATCTGGCCCAGGGCTTTTTTTGGAGAAGAGACTGTCAATGATTGTTTCAATTTTCTTGGGGGGATATAGGGCTGTTCAGTCTTTCTACCTAATCTTGACTTAATGTTGGAAGATGGAATCTATCAAGAAAACTGTCTATTTCATTTAGGTTTTTAAATTTTGTGGCATATAGGCTTTTGTAGTATGACCTAATGATTGTTTGAATTTCCTCAGTGCCTGTAGTTATGTCACCCTTTTCATCTCTGATTTTGTTTATTTGGATAGATTCTCTCTGCTTTTTAGTTAGTTTGGCTAAGGGTTTGTCTATCTTGTTGATTTTCTCAAAGAACCAGCTTTTTGTTTCATTGATTCTTTGAATAGTTTTATTTGTTTCTAATTGATTGATTTCAGACCTGAGTTTGATTATTTCCAGCCATCTCCTCCTCTTGGGTGTATCTGCCTCTTTTTTTTCTATGGTTTTCATTTGGGCCATTAATTTGTTTGTATGTGATGTTACGAATTTCTTCTTGCAGGCACTTAGTGCTATAAATTTTCCCCTGAGCACTGCTTTCCATGTGTCCCATAAATTTGGGTATGTTGTGCCTTCATTTTCGTTGAATTCTAGGAAAACTTTAATTTCTTTCTTAATTTCTTCCTTAACCCAGCTGTCATTGAGTAACAAGTTGTTCACTTTCCATGTGCGTGTATGCTGTTTGTTATTTCTGTTGTTGTTGAGTTCCAGCTTAAGTCCATGGTGGTCAGATAGAATACAAGGGATTATTTCAATCTTTTTGTATCTGTTGAGGCTTGCTTTATGACCAACTATATGGTGTATTTTGGAGAAGGTTCCATGTGGTGCTGAAAAGAAGGTATACTCTTTTGAGTTTGGATGAAAAGATCTGTAGACTTCTATTAGGTCCATTTGATTTAGGGTCTCTGTAAGTGTTTTTATTTCCCTATTTGTTTTCTGTCTAGTTGATCTGTCCCTTGGTGAGAGTGGAGTGTTGAAGTCTCCCACTATTAGGGTTTTAATATCAATGTGTGATTTAAGCTTTAATATTGTTTCATTTACGAATGTAGGTGCTCTTGTATTTGGGGGATAGATATTCAAAATTGTGATGTCCTCTTGGTGGATTTTTCCTTTGATGAGAATATAGTGGCCCTCCTTATCTTTTTTGATTAACTTGGGTTGAAAGTCTATTTTATTAGATATTAGGATGGCTACTCCCGCTTGTTTTCTGGAACCATTTGCTTGAAAAACATTTTTCCAGCCCTTTATTCTGAGGTAGTGTTTATCTTTGTTGCATAGGTGTGTTTCTTGGATGCAACAGGATGATGGATCTTGTTTCCGCAACCATTCTCTTAGTCTGTGTCTTTTTATTGGGGAGTTGAGTCCATTGATGTTGATAAAAACTAGTGACCAACAATTGTTACTTACTTTAGATGTGGTGTTGGTGGTGTCACTGAGTTTCATTGCTTGTATTCTTTTTTTTTTTTTTTTTTGTGTGTGTGTGTGTGTGTAGTTATATATTTCCTCTGTTTCCTTAGATGTAGTTGTTTTCTTTGGTTTGGAGTTTCCCTTCTAGTAACTTCTGCAGAGCTGGGTTAGTATGTAGATATTGTTTAAATTTGGTTTTGTCTTGGAATATTTTGAATTCTCTGTCTATGTTGATTGAAAGTTTTGCTGGGTATAGTAGTCTGGGTTGGAATCTGTGGTCCCTTAAGGACTGTATGATTTCTGTCCAGGCCCTTCTCGCTTTCATAGTTTCTGTTGAGAAATCTGGTGTGATTCTGATAGGTCTACCTTCATATGTTACTTGGCCTTTTTCCTTTGCTGCTTTTAGAATTTTTTGTTTTGTAGGTTCAGTGTTTTGACTATGATGTGACATGAAGAATTTCTTTTCTGGTCTAGTATACTTTGTGTTCTGTAGGCCTCTTGTATGTTTATGGCCATCTCCTTCTTTAAGTTGGGAATGTTTTCTTCTATAATTTTCTTGAAAATATTTTCCGGACCTTTGCGCCTGATGTCTTCTCTTTCTTCTACTCCTATTATTCTTAGGTTTTGTCTTTTCATGGTGTCCTTGATTTCTTGGATGTTTTGTGTTTGGAACTTTTCTGGTTTTATTTTTTCTTTGAGAGATGTGTCAATTTCCGCAAGTGTATCTTCAGCTCCTGAGATTCTTTCTTCCATCTCTTGTATTCTGTTGGTGATGCTTATCTTTGCAGTTCCTGATCTTTTCTCTATGTTCTCCAGCTCCTGGTTTTTCTCTATTTGTATTTTCTTTATTGATTCTAATTCTGTTTTCATGTCTTGCCCCATTTCCTTCATCTGTTTGAATGTGGACTCCTGCTTTTCAATGATAGCTTCTATTTTTTTGTCCGTTTCGTCTCTATGTATCACTAATTGTGCCTCTACTTCTTTGGGTATAATTGCCTGTATTTCTATGAGAGCTTTGTTTATTTCTTCTTTATTTGCCTTCATTTGTGTGGACATTTCTTTGAGAGCTTTGTGCATTTCTTCTCTGTTTGCCTCAATTTTCGTGGTCATTTCTCTGAGAGCACGATTTCCTCTTGGTTAGTCTCGATTTCTTTGGCTATTTCTCTGAGGGCTTTGTTCATTTCATCTTTATGGGCCTCTAATAGCAGGAGAAACATAGTTTTGAGGTCGTTTTCTTGTATATCTAGAGAACTGAAGTGTCCATTGTTTTGTGGGGTTGCTGGTGAGGTCATTATGTCCTGATTTTTGTTTGGAGTGTTCTTATGTCTGCCTCTAGCCATCCGGTTATTTATTATTTATAATCCTCACTGTTTGTTTCTTGAGATTGTAGTTCGGGCTATGATCCTCTCTTTCTGTTTTCTGGACTGGGAAACACGATAGCTGTTGTTTTTGGGCCCAGAGTTCAGTCTCCTGGTCGCTGCATGGAGTGTGTTGTCCCGCTTCTCAGACACGGTGTTCTCCAGGCACTGCCATCTTGGCCCTCTGAGTCATGATAATTTGTAAGACAAAGAAAGTGATGCAACTAAAACTACTTATAAGTAAAGCAATGTCAGTGTCATATCTGTTCCTAGTTAAATACACAGTTTATTTACAACCTCATTCCTCATTATTTATTCTTTCAAATGTATTCTGATGTCTATCACTGAGACAGATGTAGGTCTTGAATTGCATTATTGAAGTTGCTTTTCCAATTACCTCTCTAAGATAATTGTCTTATCTTGATAATTTTCTCAGAGAACCAGTTTCTTTGATTATTTGAATTGTTTTATTTGTTTCTAATTTATTGATTTCAGCCCTGACTTGATTATTTCTAGCCATCTACTCCTCTTGGGAGTGTCAGCTTCTTTTTTTCTATGGCTTTCAAGTGAGTATATAAGTTGCTGAAATGAGATTTTTCAAATTTCTTCTTGAAGGAATGAATTTAGTGCTATGCATTTTTCTCTTAGCACTGCTTTCATTGTGTTCCATTAGTTTGGGTATATTGTGCTTTCATTTTCATTGAATTCTGGGATGTCTTTAATTTCTTTATTTCTTCCCTGACTCAGCTGTCATTGAGTAGCGAGTTGTTCAGTTTCCATGTGTGTGTAGCCTTTTTCTATTTCTGTTGTTGAGATCAAGTGTAAGTCCATGGTGGTCAGGTAGGATACAAGGGATTATTTCAATCTTCTGTTGAGGCTTGCTTTGTGACCAACTATATGGTCTGTTTTGGAGAAGGTTCCATGAGGTGCTGAGAAGAAGGTAAATTCTTTTGTGTTTGGGTGAAAGTTTCTGTAGATGCCTGTTAGGTCCATTTGATTCATGACTTTTGTTAGAGTCATTGTTTCTTTGTTTAATTTCTGTTTTGTTGACCTGCCTTTTGTTGAGAGTGGGGTATTGAAGTCTCCCACTGCTAATGTGTAGGGATCTATGTGTGGTTTAAGTTTTATTAATGTTTCTTTTACAAATGTGGGTACTCATGTATTTGGGGCATAGATGTTGAGAATTGTGGTGTCTTTTTGGTGTAGTTTTCCTTTAATGAGTATGATTAATTTTCGTTGAAAATCTATTTTATTAGATATTTGAATGGCTACTCCTGCTTACTTCTTGGGTCCATTTGCTTGGAAAACTGTCTTCCTTTACTCTCAGTAAGGTGACTAGGTGTGTTTCTTTTCTTTTCTTTTTTAATTTTTAATTTTTTTATTAATTACACTTTATTTACTTAGTATCCCCTCTGTAGCTCCCTTCTCTCCTCCCCTCCCAATCCCTCTCTTCTTCACCCTTCTCCACACATACCCCTCCCCAAGTCCACTGATAGGGGAGGTCTTCTTTTCCTTCCTTCTGATCCTAGTCTATCAGGTCTCATCAGGAAGTGGCTGCAGTCTTCTTCTCTGGCTTTATAAGGCTGTCCCCTCTCAGGTTGAGGTGATCATAGAGCAGGCCTTGTATGCAACAGATTTTGAATCTTATTTATGTATCCATTCTTTTAGTCTATGTCTTTTTATTGGAGAGTTGAGTCCATTGATGTTAAAGGAGATTAATGACCAGTGGCTGTTAGATGCTTTGATTTTGCTCTCAACTATGGTAGTGTGTTTGTGTGCTTGGCAACTTTTTGTTTTGCTGTAGTGAGGTTATTGGTTTCCTGAATGTAGTTAGTTTTCCTGGGTATATTTTTTTCCTTCTAGTATCTTCTGTAACACTGGATTTGTGGGTAGGGTATTGTTGAAATTTGTTTTTGTCATTGAATATCTTGCTTTCTCCATTTATGATGACTGAGAGTTTTGCTGGATATATTAGACTGGTCTGACATCTGTGTTCTCTTAGGGTCTGCATGATATCTGTCCAGGCTCTTCTGGCTTTCATAGTCTCTGTTGAGAAGTCAGGTGTGATTCTGATGGGTTTGCCATTATATGTTCCATGGCTTTTTTCCCTATAAGCTTTTAGTATTTTTTTTTCTTTGTTCTGTATACTTACTGTTTTGATTATTATATGGTGGTAAGATTTTCTTTTCTGGTCTAATTTATTAAGTGTTCTGTAGGCCTCTTGTATTCTTATAGGCCTGTCCTTTAAGTTGAGGAAATTGTCTTCAATGATTTTGTTTAGATATTTTCTGGGCCTTAGAGGAAGGAATCTTCTTATTCTTCTATTCCTATTATTCTTAGGTTTTGTCTTTTCATATTGTCTTGGATTTCTTGGATGATCTGTGTCAGGAATTTTTTGTATTTAACATTTTCTTTGAAGGATACATGGATTTCTTCCATTGTATCTTCTACACCTGAGATTTTTTCTTCCATCTTTTGTAGTCTATTGGTTATGCTTACCTCTGTAGTTCTGTTTTTTTCCCTAAATTCTTCCTCTCCATGATTTCCTCCATTTGTGTGTTTTTTTTTTAATTTTTCCAACTCTATCTTCAAATCTTGAGCTGTTTTGTTGATTTCCTTCGACTGTCTGATTGTATTTTCTTGTTACTCTTTTAGTTCCTTCAGCTGTTTGTTTGAACATTTCTCTGTTTCTTTTATTTCTTTTAGTGATTTAATTATTTCCTCTCTGAAGGCCATAATCTGTTTGTCTTTAACTTTCTCCATTTCTTTATGGATAGCCATGATCTGTTTGATTTTATCTTCCTCTAATTCTTTATGTATTTTATTTGTCTCCTCTATTATCCTCTTCATCAGCATAGATGTATGGTCATCTTCTTGAATTTGAATTATGCTGGGGTGTCCAGGGCTGCTTGCCTCTGGATGACTGGGTTCTCGGGATGCCATATTACTCTGTCTTTTGTTGGTTGAGCTTTTTCTTTGACCTCTACCCACTGGACTATCTTATGTGTTGGCTTTAATTTCTGGTGCTTCCTGGAATCCTGGGGTGGGGAGAATCCCCTTGGCAGGAAGACGATTTTTCCTGAAGGAGGCCTCCTTCGCTTTATGGGTATGGTCACTGAATGGCCAGTGTTTCTCAGGAATAGCCACTGCTCACATCAGGCTTATAGACCTGAGTGGTAATTGTGGTCTTTTTTAGGCAGGGGGCTCTCCTCTCACCGTAGAAGTCAAGTCATGGAGACAGCTGCCTTGCTGCTGGGTTTCTCGATTTTTATTTAGTGAACTTCTGCTGTTGTTATACTGTTCTCCAGGCACAGCCCTCTTGAAGAACCTGCTGATTTCCTAGCTGTGGGGTTGTCTCCCGAATGGGAAACTCAGTCTCTGGTACCCTGGGGCCCACAGTTCTTTCTGGGAAGGTGAGTTGGGCATGCAGCAGGTCTCTGGGCTGGCAGCTGAACACTCTGCTCTGGGCTGGCAGCTGAAGGCCTTGCTCTGGGCCAGAGACTGTGTGCCCCACTCTGGGTCAACAACTGAGGGCTCTGCTCTGGTTTGGAGGCTGGGCACCTTGCTCTGGGCTGGAGGTTGTATGCCCGCTGGTTCCCCAGACCTTTTCCAGGGATTGACTGGGTGACCTGAGGTCAGTCCCAATTGATTTCTACACTGTAAGGTTTCCTCTCACCTGGGAATCACATTCGCTGGTGTTTTAGGTCCTAGAGTTCAGTCTTCTGGTCGCTGTGCCAACAGTGCTGTCCTGCTCCTCAGACACAGTGTTGTCCCAGGGCTGCCATCTTGGATCTCTCCCTTCAAATGATTCTTACCTGATTCCCCCTGAGCAAGGATGATGGGTATGTTCCATGGGGCTAACACCTTGCATACATCCCAAAGTGCTAAATGAGACTATAGGATACTGCATATTGGTACAGTTCATCCCTAGAATTACTTATCATACAGATGACAAGATGAGTAAAAGCTCTGTTTTGGAGCGGCAATAATGGGAATGCGGAGGCAGAAAAGAGAGCCATCACCTTGACAATGTTACTAGGATTAGTACTAGCAGGCATAGGTACTGGAATCTCTGCATAGGTGTCTCAGAGTCATAGCTACAATAGCCTCAGAATAGCTATAGATGCAGATATTCAAAATTTGGAAAACCCATCTCTCACTTGCAGGAATCTTTGACTTTACTGGCAGAAGTTGTGTTGTAAAATAGGAGAGGTCTGGACTTGTTATTTTTCCAACAAGGAGTACTCTGTGTGGACCTCAAAGAAGAATGTTACTTCTACACAGATCATTCTGGAATAGTTAGAATCCTTGGCAACTGTTAAAGAAAACTTGGTTAAATGTGAGAGAGAGTACAAAGCAGAACAAGGTTGGTTTGAATCTTAGTTTAATGCTTCCCCTTAGTTCACAACTTTATTATCTGCTTTAATAGGACCGTTGCTGATATTGTTACTCATGTTAACCTTAGGTCCCTACATATTAAATAAATTAGTTGCATTTATCAGACAGAGATTAGGAGCAATCCAGCTGATGGTCATGAGAACTCAATATAAGGAACTCTATCCCATCCCTTAGGTAGGGGAGCCTATGCTCCAGGAAGCCCCAAGATTGGGCCTTCGATAAACCTGTCAGAGGGGAGAATGAAGGAATTGAGGATAGCACAGTTGGCTCAGTTTTGTTTCTCAGAATCTATCTTAAGTTGACTGTCCTTGGAATGACTTGACCCCCACCTTCAAGGGGGTCAAGAAGGTTTTGAGAAGGGCTCCCTGGCCCTCCACTCTTCAGGTTGTCATAAATACCACAGAATGTGTTAATGGGTCCTCTGCCCAGTAGGCTATCATACAGATATCTTAGATATCTTGTGGTTTAGCCAGTAGGCCTACAGTCACCTAGCTTGCTGAAACCCCCCATCTTACCATTCCCTGTAACTGGAATTCCTCACTTGCTGTTTGCCCTTTAAAAACTCTGCCCCCTAAGACTCTGTGCCGCACTTTCTAACCTGCTGCATCAGGGAAGATTGGCAGCCTGAGCTTAAGCTTGAATAAAGATATCTCCTAGTGTGATTTGCAACAGACTCAACTCTTGGTGGTCTTTTGGGGTCTTGCTAATCAGGGCACAACAGTGTTTTAGGGCCCAGAGTTCAGTCTGTAGGTTGCTGTGCAGTCACTACTGTCCTGCTTGTCAGACACAGTGTCCTATCAGGGCCACCATCTTGGATAGATAATTACCTTTGTATGAGTGAGTTTTAAAAAGTCAATTTGTGCTCTTGGCAATATTTGGTAAAATCTACTTAATAACATAACTCATGTTAACTGTTACTATCCTTTGCAAAAGTAACCATACTTTCAATTTCTAGTAAGAAAATCATCTTGAATAAAGCATATTTTTGACCAATTTTTAATCATTTTAAAGAACTGCTCATTTTTTGGTAGAGTTGAGAACCAATTCCACAAACACTTTCAGTGACTTCAACTGACAGTATCAATGGAGTTATTAGTGATTAACTTAGTATCAGAGTGTCTTTAAGTACTCTTACACGTCTTTAGCCTGTGTAAAGTCTTGACTGCTTTATCTTGTCTGTAGCTAGATTCTTCCAGCACCAAGAATGTTATCAAGTAGGACAAGTAAGACAAGTAGGACTTAGATTCCTAGTAGAGACTGTGTCAGGCATCATAAATTAATTTCCAGTAATTTGACTTGCAGTGGTTTGACTAATAATTTTTCATAATCAAATTTGTGTGAAAGTGATACAAATTTGGTAGAAACCATAATTTGAATTTTGAATTTTAATCCTTCCCCAGGTTAGTGATATGAAGTATGATATTCCTGTAATGTTGAGCAGTAACTGTGACCTATACTTCCCAGGTAGCTACATGATCCCAGGGTAAACAATCCATAACTCTACAGTGTGTGTTTCTGTCAACATTTGGGAAAGATTTGCCTTTGTATCCCATCGTATCTATAAAATGCCCACCAGTGAATGTATGTGAGTTATTCAGCACTTAGTTATAAAGTAGGTTTTGCATTAGCTTTTCTTTGTTTTAATATTTTTTATTTTAAATTTTATTAATTATACTTTACTCACTTTGTATCCCCCATAAGCTCCTCCCTCCTCCCCTCTCACCTGACCTTCCCTCCCCCTTCTCCATGCATGCCCCTCCCCAAGTCCACTGATAGGGGAGATCTTTCCCTCCTTACTTCTGATCCTAGTCTATCAGATCTCATCAGGAGTGGCTACATTGTCTTCCTCTGTGGCCTGGTAAGGCTGCTCCCCATCAGGGGGATGTGATCAAAGAGCAGGCCAATCAGTTCATGTCAGAGGCAGTCACTGTTCCCATTACTATGGAACCCACTTGGACATTGAACTGCCATGGGCGACATCTGTGCAGGGGTCCTAGGTTATCTCCATGCATGGTAATTGGTTGGAGTATCAGTCTCAGGAAAGACCCCTGTGCTCAGATTTTTTAGTTCGGTTGCTCTCCTTGTGGAGCTCCTGACCTCTCCAGATCTTACTATTTCCCACTTCTTTCATAAGAGTCCATGCACTCTGCCCAAAAGTTGGCCATACGTCTCAGCATCTGCTTTGATAGTCTGCAGGGCAGAGCCTTTCAGAGGCCCTCTGTGGTAGGCTCCTAACTTGTTTCCTGTTTTCTTCTGCTGCTGATGTCCGTCCTCTTTGCCTTTCTGAATGGGGATTGAGCATTTTAGCAAGAGTCCTCCCTCTTGATTAGTTTCTTTAGGTACACAGATTTTAGTAGGTTTATCCTATATTATATGTCTATATGAGTGAGTATATACCGTGTCTGTCTTTCTGCTTTTGGGATACCTCACTCAGGATGATCCTTTCCAGTTCCCACAATTTACCTGCAAATTTCATGATTTCCTTGTTTTTTAATTACTGAGTAATATTCCATTGTGTAGATATACCACATTTTTTGTATCCATTCTTCAGTTGAGGGACATCCGGTTGTTTCCAGCTTCTGGCTATTACAAATAAAACTCCTACAAACATGGTTGAGCTAATTTCTTTATTGTGTACTTGAGATGCTTTTGGGTATATGCCTAGGAGTTGTATAGCTGGATCTTGAGGAAGCATTATTTCTAGTTGTCTGAGAAAGCAACAGATTGATTTCCAGAGTGGTTGTACAAGTTTACATTCCCACCAGCAGTAGAGGAGTGTTCCCCTTTCTCCACAACCTCTCCAACATGTGTTGTCACTTGAGTTTTTGATCTTGCCCATTCTGATGGGTGTAAGGTGAAATCTAAGGGTCGTTTTGATTTGCATTTCCCTGATTGCTAATGAAGTTAAGCATTTCTTTAAGTATTTCTCTGCCATTAGATATTCCTCTATCGAGAATTCTCTGTTTAACTCTGTTCCCCATTTTTAAAATGGATTACTTGATTTGTTGCTTTTCAACTTCTTGAATTCTTTATATATACTGGATATTAGCTCTCTGTCAGATGTAGGGTTGATGAAGATCCTTTCCCAGTCTGTAGGCTGTCGTTTTGTTTTGATAACAGTGTCCTTTGCTTTACAGAAGATTTTCAGTTTCATGAGGTTTCATTTATTGACTGTTGCTCTTAGCGCCTGTGTTGTTGGTATTCTGTTCATTAGCTTTTCTTAAACATAGGCTAATGTAGATATACTGAGCATGTTTACGATAAGCTGAACTTACTACATTGGCTGTGTGTTATTTAATACATTTTTAACATACTAATATTTTCAATCTTAGGACAAATTTATCAAGCCATAACCTTGTTGTGAGTTAATGTGCTCTGATACAAGAAACCACCATCTTGGATTCAGCTGCACTTCTTGCAAAACTATTATCCTACCTGGACTTGCTGTGTTTTTGCATACCTTCGTGGAGGTCAGAAGACTCTACATGAATGTCTAGCTGCTCCCTACCACCTGTTGTATGCAGCTCTGCCTAAATTGCACTCAGCCTTGGAGAAGTGCTAGAGTTCACAGGCTGATTGAAACAAGGAAAGGGTGGCTCCATCTATTCAGCTGTAAGTATAAGGGAAGCCCTTATACTTGTTGGGTAAAGGTTTTCACAGACAGCCTGCTTGTGGTGTTTTAAGATAACACCTCACCCATGCTTTGTAAGGAAGCTTAATTTGTTCTAGAATGAACTGTGGAGGAATAATGCCTCATTTGTCACTGTTGCTTATGTTTCCCCTTGGGAAAATATTTTAGCAACAAGCACTGTAGTAAGGTGAGCAGCATCTGTAATGTGGTATACTAATTGTAATGATGTAATTACTTTCATTTCTTCTCATTTCCATCCACATTTGTTAATGATAACCTGCTAACAAATTGGCAAAACACCTCTAGATATCTACAACTATTCTTTAGTATCTTTTTTGCTTGTTTCTGCGGTATTATTGGGTGGCTCTGACTGGCCTGAAACTCACTATGTAGAACAAAACTGATTGATCTCATAGATATTCACTTGCCTTTGCTTCCTAAGTGCTGTGATTAAAGGCATGTGTGAGCATGCCAGGTGGTCTTAAGTTTTTCATCCGTAGAATGAAGAGAAATTTCAAAGCTCTAATTGGATTGATTTCTGGGGTAACTAATACAGATTAATTGCTACAAGATTTGCAAATATGAAAATTCTATAACTGATATTAATAATCAGATTATTCAGACACTTATAATTGTGATTTTGGATGATTATTTCCTGAGTTGTTTCTTTCTTTACATTTGAGTTTGTTCCAATAATTTCAAAACAGTTCAATGTTCACTGACATCTTTAATTCTATTTGACAGAAAAAGTCAAAACCTTTCCTTCAATAGAATATTCATTAACCTTCACTAAATAACCATTAATTAAGCAATTAAAGTAAATTTAAGGGAAAACATGTTTTGAAAGGAGAATAGAATTAACTCAAAAGATAGTTTAAAAATAGATTTATAGCTATACAAGTCACTGGCCAAAAACTTCCTAGGGGATATTAACAATGCATTTGATAGTTGCCAAGGAAACCTTAACCTTTCTTGAGAATGTGTCTGCCCTTCTGCATTGTACATGATTGTCAGAGTAAGTTCAGCAACTGATTATAACTGAGCCATTCTCAACATCAGGCTTTTTCTTGTCAATTCCTTTTCACAGTCTAAGCTTTAGTAGTCAGAATATCTTGTTCTGCATCTGTATTTATATTTCCAAGGACATATGTTTCAGATATGGAATTTTTTTATAAGAATTTCTTTTCCAAACAGTTCTTACCACCGTTAGAGATAAATCAACAGTACTTTACAGACAAGGAAACTGAAGCACCAAAACATGTATTCATTTTTTGAAAATAGTCCTGCCATAAAGCTTACTGGCTTTCTATGTTCTGAGTACAACTGAACAAGTTGCTAACACTATTTTCAAAGTCTATATTTGTGTGTGTGTGTGTGTGTGTGTGTGTGTGTGTATCCATGAGCAGAGACAACAAGTCTCTTTAAAAAAAAAAAACACCATAAAGGAGTTCAGGATACCTGTCCAAGTATATTACTTCAGTCAACCTAGTTGATCTATAATTTAAAGTCTATTTATGGTGATGATCTTATAATAAGCACCAGGAATTAGGGCCCCTGAATGAAATCCCATGCTGGGAATGTTAGTGGTTCATCCAAACAGGCCTGGTGTCGGGACAGTCTTTTTTTTTTTTTTCACTCAATGTATTTTATTAACAATATATTTACTTGGTGCCTACATTTTACTACACAGAGATGAAATGGAATATTTGTCCTCACAGAGCCTCCAGTCCTCCTAGGGGTAAAGATAGGAATTCAATAATATCTATCATATGCTGAACACCAGCAATGACCACTCATAATAAGAAATAAATATCTAAAAGCAATAACCTGAGGGACAGACATTCTTAGAGTGCCTGTTCTGTAGAAAAGGAAACTGGGGCACACAGAATTTAAGCTATTCTGCTTAAGTCACAAGGTACTAAAGATTAAAATCCAGGCATTCTGATTCCCAGTCCTCTGGACTCTCCTAGCTTATGCTGCCTCTACTTATTGTAACATGCCAAATAGCCATATGAAATTTAATTTGTTAGAGTTTGAAGAGTTAGCATCTAAGATAGGAGAACAGAGATGGTCACATTAAGACGGTGGGCTGGGATACCTCTCATAAACACATATTAGCGTTTACAGCCATTTGGGGTTATCAAGAAGGCCAAGGAGCAGGTAATGCAATAACCCTACAATCCTGTTCCACACAGTGACAGCTGCCCTCACTACTGAGCTCCACATGGGAATGATGACCATGCTATAATAAACAAGCCCACCTTGTCATATTCTTATCATCCCAAATACACAGCCAACCCTATTGCTTACTCTTGGTAGTGTACATTCTAAACTTCTGGAAAGGTTCCTAGCATCGTGTTTACATCAGTATCACACCCTACAGGGTAGTTTAACTATCCTAAGAATTCTTTACATACCTATTTACACTTCCATTTCCCCAAACTCTCTAATATCCAGGACACATTCTTTACTTCCAAACTATAAGACTATCTCCTAGCTAATACTAAGGCCTAATCCCCATATGTATATATTCTGGCTTTTGTTTCATTTTGTATCCCATAACTTGTAACACTGTTACACTATAGGCATGTTAGAGACAGTTTCTCCGAAGTTTTTTTTTAACCTTTTTACTTTTTATTTTTATTGACTACAGTTTATTCACTTTGTATCCCCCCTTGTAGCTCCCTCTCTCCTCCTCTCCCTTCCTGTGTCTTCCCCACCCATGCCCCTCCCCCAGTCCAGTGATAAGGAAGGTCCTCCTTCCCTTCCCTCTGATCCTAGGCTATCAGGTCTCATCAGGAGTGGCTGCCTTGTCTTCTTCTCTGGTCTGGTAAGGTTGCTCCCCCCTCAGGGGGAGGTGATCAAAGAGCAGGCCAATCAGTTCCTGTCAGTGACAGTCCCTGTTCCCATTACTATGGAACCCACTTGGACACTGAATTGCCATGGGCTACCTCTGTGCAGGGGTTCCAAGCCATCTCCATGAGTGGTTTTTGGCTGGAGTATCAGTCTCAGAAAAGACCTCTGTGCCCATATATTTTGGATCAGTTTACCTCCTTGTGAAGCTCCTGTCCTCTCCAGTCTTACTATCTCCCACTTCTTTCATAAGATTCCCTGCACTCTGCCCAAAGGTTGGCTATGAGTCTCAGCATCTGCCTCCATACCCTGCAAGGTACAGCCTTTCAGAAGCCCTCTGTGGTAGGCCCCTGTCCTGTTCCCTGTTTTCTCCCTCTTCCGATGTCCATGCTCTTTGCCTTTCTGAACGGGGATTGAGCATCTTAGCCAGAGTCCTCCTTCCTGATTAGCTTCCTTAGGTGTACAGATTTTAGTATGTTTATCCTATATTGTATGTCTAGTATCAACTGATGAGTGAGTATATAACTTGTGTGTCTTTCCGCTTCTGGGATACCTCACTCAGGATGATCCTTTCCAGTTCCTACCACTTGACTGCAAATTTCATGATTTCCTTGTTTTTTATTACTGAGTAATATTTCATTGTGTAGATGTACTACAATTTCTGTATCCATTCTTCAACTGAAGAGCATCTGGGCTGTTTCCAGCTTCTGGCTATTACAAATAAAGCTGCTACAAAAATGACTAAGCAAATTTCCTTGTTGTATACTTCAGCATCTTTTAGATATATGCGTAGGAGTGGTATAGATGGATGTTGAGAAAATGCTATTCCTAATTGTCTGAAAAAGCACCAGATTGATTTCCAGAGTGGTTGTACAAGTTTACATTCCCAACAACAGTGGAGGAGGGTTCCCCTTACTCCACATCCTCTCCAGCATGTGTTGTCACTTGAATTTTTCCTCTTAACCATTCTGATAGGTGGAAGGTGAAAACTCAGGGTCAGTTTGATTTGCATTTCCCTGATGACTAAGGATGAACATTTAAGTGTTTCTCTGGCATTCAATATTCCTCTATCGAGAATTCTCTGTTTAGCTCTGTACCCCATTTTTTAATTGGATTACTTGATTTGTTGCTGTTTAACTTCTTAAAATCTTTATGTATACTGGATATTAGTCCTCTGTCAGATATGGGGTTAGTGAAGATCCTTTCCCAATCTGTAGGCAGTTGTTTTGTTTATTTCTGGGTCTTCTTTCTAATTCCTTTGATCCACCAGTCTGTTTCTATGGCAGTACCATGCAGTTTTTATAACTTGCTCTATAGTACAGCTAGCGATCAGGGATGAATATAAAAGATCTTTTATTGTAGGAGATTGTTTTAGCAATTCTGGGTTTCTTGTTATTCCATATGAAGCTAGAATTTTTCTTTTAAGATCTGTAAAGAATTGTGTTGGTAATTTGATGGGAATTGCATTGAATCTGTAGATTGCTTTTGGTAAGATGGCCATTTTTACTATATTAATCCTGCCAAGCCATGAGCATAGGAGATCTTTCCATCTTCTGATATCTTCTTCTAATTCTTTCTTCAGAGAATTACAATTTTTTTTCATACAATCCTTTGACTTGCTTGGTTAGAGTTATACCAAGGTACTTTATGTCCTTTGTGGCTATTGTGAATGGTGTTGTTTCCCTAATTTCTTTCTTAGCTCCTTTGTCTTTGGTATACAGGAGGCTTACTCCTTTTTTTTTTTTTTTGAGTTGATTTTGTATCCAGCCACTTTGCTGGAGGTGTTTATCACTTGTAGGCATTCCCTGGTAGAATTTTTGAGGTCACTCAGGTATACTATCATATCATCTGCAAATAGTGATACTTTGACTTCTCCCTTCAAAATTGTTTCCTATTGATCTCCTTTACTTCTCTTGTTGCTCTAGCAAGCACTTCAAGAACAATATTGAAGAGATATGGAGAGTGGGCAGCCTTTCCTTGTCCCTGATTTCAGTGGGATTGCTTTAAGTTTCTCTCTGTTCAGTTTGATGTTGGCTATAGGCTTGCTGTATATCGCCTTTACTATGTTTTGATATGTGCCTTGTATCCCTGATCTCTCCAAGACTTTAAACATGAATGGATGTTGGATTTTGTCAAATGCTTTTTCAGCATCTAAGGAGATTATCATGTGGTTTCTTTCTTTCAGTTTGTTAATATGGTAGATCACATTGATGGATTTCCATATATTGAACCACCCCTGCATACCTGGGATGAAGCCTACTTGGTCATAGTGGATGGTATCTTTGATGTGTTCTTATATTCAGTTTGCAAGTATTTTGTTGAATATATTTGCATTTGCATCAATGTTCATAAGGGAGATTGGCCTGAAATTCTTTTTTTTTTTTTTTTTTTTTTTTTGTTGGTTCTTCGTGAGGTTTAGGTTCCAGGGTGACTGTGGCTTCATAGAATGAGTTTGGTAATGTTTCTTTTGTTTGGAGAGCATTGGTGTTAGCTCTTCTTTGGTAGTTTGGTCCTTTGATTTTGATGTTGGCTGTGGTATTGTGGTATTGTGTTTGTGTGCTTCGCTTCTTTTTGTTTTGCCGTGGTGAGGTTATTTAATTCCTGCATTTTCTTGAAAGTAGTCAGTTTTATTGGGTTGCATTTTTCCTTCTAATGTCTTCTGTAACGCTGGATTTGTGTGTAGGTATTGTTGAAATTTGTTTTTGTCATTAAAAATCTTGTTTTTCCGTCTATGAGGACTGAGTGTTTTGCTGGGTATAGTAGCCAGCGCTGACATCTGTGTTTTCTTAGGGTCTGCATGATATATGTCCAGTTCCTTCTGGCTTTCATAGTCTCTGTTGAGAAGTCAGGTGTGATTTTGATGGGTTTGCCATTATATGTTACTTGGCCTTTTTCCCTTTTAGCTTATAGAATTTCTTCTTTCTTCTGTATAATTATTGTTTTGATTTTTATGTGTCAGGAGGATTTTCTTTTGTGGTCTAATTTATTAGGTTTTCTGTAGACCTCTTATATGCTTATAGGCTTCTCCTGTAAGTTGGGAAAATTTTCTTCTATTATTTTGTTGAAAATATTTTCTGGGCCTTGGAGACAGGAATCTTCTTTTTCCTCTATTCCTATTATTCTTAGGTTTTTGTCTTTTCATGTTGTCTTGGTTTTCTTGGATGGTTTGTGTTAGGAATTTTTTAGATTTATTATTTCTTTGATAGATACATCCATTCCTTCTGTCATATCTTCTACACCCGAGATTCTTTCTTCATCTCTTGTAGTCTGTTGCTTATGCTTACCTCTGAAGTTCCTGTTTACTTTCCTAAGTTCTCCCTCTCCATGATTTCCTCTGTATTTTCTTAATATTTCCAATTCAATCTTCAGATCTTGAACTTGATGGGGGAACAGTCTTACCAGACCACAGATGAAGATAAAGAAGCCAGTCCTGATGAGACCTGTTAGACTATGGTCAGGTGGAAGGGGATGAGGACCTCCCCTTTCATTGGACTGAGGGAGGGTCTTGGAGAAGAAGAGGGAGAGAGGGTGGGACGGGTAGAGGATAGGGAAGGGGCCTACAGCTCTGATACAAAGTGAATAAAGTGTAATTTATAAATATTTATATTTTTTAAAAATTAAAATAGAAATAATAAAAAGATCACAAAACACCTAGTGAACCAACTAAACAAACAAACAAAAAATAACTTAAGAAATCCATAAATTTACCTAAAAACATGGTTGTAAAATATGACTATAAATGCCAGTGGATATTTACTAATTAACTATTTTTAAATTGTATGAAAGAGCCATTTCTAACCAACATATATCAAGGTCAAAATAAGTTGAATACTATTTAATGAAAAAAAATGTAACGATGTATTCACCTGTTTTTCTGGAATGTGATATGTTTTGTGCCCTATACTCTGAACATACCCTGACCTCTACCCAGATAAGTTGTACTGCCAAATACTTTTGAAATGTTCGGCCAATTTTTTTTCATTCATTTATTTATTTTTTATTCTTAGTTACATTTTATTAACTTTGTATCCCAGATGTTTAGTTAGCTTGGCTAAGGGTTTGTCTATCTTGTTGATTTTTTCAAAGAACCAGCTCTTGGTTTCATTGATTTTTTGAATTGTTTTATTTGTTTCTAAATGATTGATTTCAGCCCTGAGTTTGATTATTTCCAGCCATGTACTCTTTTTTGGTGTCTGCTCCTTTTTATCTATGGTTTTTAGGTGAGCCATTAAGTTGCTTGAATGAGCTGTCTCAATGAAAGCACTGCTTTCATTGTGTCCCACAAGTTTGGGTTGTTGTGCCTTCATTTTCATTGAATTCTGGGATGTGTTTAATTTCTTTCTTTATTTCTTCCCTGACCCAGCTGTCATTTAGTAGCAAGTTGTTCAGTTTCCATGTGTGTGTAGGCTTTTTGCTATTTCTCTTGTTGTTGAGGTCCAGCTTTATTCCAAAGTAATCAGATAGGATACAAGGGATTATTTCAATCTTCTTGTATCTGTTGAGGCTTACTTTGTGACCAACAATATGGTCTATTTTGGAGATTCCATGAGGTGCTGAGAAGAAGTTAAATTCTTTTGTATTTGGGTGTAAGGTTCTGTAAATGTCTGTTAGGTCCATTTGATTCATAACCTCTGTCAGAGTTATTGTTTCTTTGTTTAATTTCTGTTTTGTTGACCTGTCCTTTGTTGAGAGTGAGGTGTTGAAGTCTCCCACTATTAATGTGTGGGGATCTATGTGTGGTTTAAGTTTTATCAATGTTTCTTTCACAAATGTGTGTGCCCTTGTATTTGGGGCATAGATGTTCAGGATTGTGATGTCTTCATGTTGGAATTTTCCCTTGATGAGTATGAAGTGTTCTTCCCTATCTCTTTTTATTAATTTTGGTTGAAAGTCAGTTTTATCAGATATTAGAATGGCTACTCCTGCTTGCTTCTTGGGTCCATATGCATGGAAAGCCATCTTCAAGTCCTTTACCCTCAGGTAATTTCTATCTTTGTGACTTAGGTGTGTTTCTTGTATGCAACAGATTGCTGGGTCTTGTTTAAGCATCCATTCTGTTAATCTGTGTCTTTTTATTGGAGAATTGAGTCCATTGATGTTGAGAGAGATTAATGACCAGTGGCTTTGATTTTGATGTTGGCTGTGGTCATAAGTTTGTGTCCTTGGTTCCTTTTTGTTTTACTGTAGTGAGGTTAATTTTTTCCTGTGTTTTCTTGAAAGTATCTAGTTTTCTTGGGTTGTGTTTTTCCTTCTAGTGTCTTCGGTAATGCTGGACTTGTGTGTAAGTATTGTTGAAATTTGTTTTTGTCATTGAATATTTTGTTTTCTCCATCTATGAGGACTGAGAGTTTTCCTGGGTACAGTAGCCTGGGCTGACATCTGTTCTCTTAGGGCCTGCAAGATATCCGTTCAGGCCCTTCTGGCTTTCATAGTCTCTGTTGAGAAGTCAGGTGTGATTCTGATGGGTTTGCCATTATATGTTACTTGGCCTTTTTCCCTTGCAGCTTTTAGTATTTTTTCTTTGTTTTGTATACTTACTGTTTTGATTATTATGTGGCAGGAGGATTTTTTTTTCTGGTATAATTTATTGGGTGTAGTCCTCTTGTATTCTTATTGGCCTCTGCTTTAAGTTGGGGAAATTTTCTTCAATGATTTTGTTGAAAATATTTTCTGGGCCTTGGTGCAGGGAATCTTTTTCCTCTATTCCTTCTATTCTTAGGTTTTGTCTTTTTATGTTGTCTTGAATTTCTTGGACAGTCTGTGTCAGGAATTTTTTAGATTTAACATTTTCTTTGACAGATAAATCTATTTCTTCCATTGTATCTTCCACAGCTGAGATTCTGTCTTCCATCTCTTGTAGTCTATTTGTTATGCTTACCTGTGTAGTTCCTGTTTTTTTTCCCATAAGTTCTTTCTCTACACAATTTCCTTCATTTGTGTTTTCTTTAATTGTTTCAATTCTATCTTCACATCTTGAGCCGTTTGTTGATTTCCTTCACTTGTCTGAATGTATTTTCCTTCAATTCCTTCGGCTGTTTCTTTGAACATTCCTCTGTTTCTTTTATATCTTTCAGTGACTTAATCATTTCCTCTCTGTAAGCCACAAACTGTTTGGCTGCATCTTCCTGTATTTCTTTATGGATGTCCATAATCTGTTTGTTTTATCTTCCTCTAATTCTTTATGCAGTTTATTTGTTTCCTCCATTAACCTCTTCATAAGCATAGATGTAAGGTCAACTTCTTTAATTTCACTTATGTTAGTGTGTCTAGGGCTACTTGCCCCTCGATAACTGGGTTCTGGGGATGCCATTCTGCTTTGCTTTTTATTGGTTGTGCTTTTATGTTGGTCTCTACCCATAAGTCAATCTCAGGTTTTGTCTGTGGTTTTCTGGTGCCTGCCTGGAGTCCTGGGGTGGGAGAATCCCCTTTCAGGATTCTGAAGGAAATATCAGTATTTTTGAGTATGGTCAACTGAATGGTGGTGCTTCTCAGGAATTTTCACAGTTCACTTCAGACTTATGAACCTGTGTGTTGACTGTGGTGTTCAGGAAGTCTCTCTTCTCATCATAAGAAGTCCTGGAGACGGCTGCCCTGCTGTTGGGTTTCTTGCTTTGAATTTAGTGAGCTGCTGCTGGTGCTGTTATTCTGTATTTGCTGGTTGCAGCCCTGGTGAAGAACCGCAGAGTCCTGTGGTTTTGTCAGTTTAGCTAGAGATAATGTGCTGGTTGCACATTGGAAGAGTATCTGAGGGCTGCTCCCATGGCTCTCAAGCTTTTGTAGGTCTGAAGTTGGAGTGGTGTGCCCCAACACCCTAGCTGTAATGAGTGGCAGGTGAGTAAAACACTTGTGTGTTCAATAAAAGGCCAGAGCTTATGTCCAGTGGGAACCCAGAAACTTTTCTGGAGCTGGGTGTCCTGAGGGTTGGAACCAATGTTTTCTCCAAGTCTGTGGTGTTTAGAGGTCTGCAGGTCCTTCTGGGATGGCGAGTAGAGTGGTGCAGGCATAGGCAAGTGGCTACGCCTTGCTGGCGACTGGGCGACTGGTTGTCTGTGCACCTGGGAACTTGCAGGAACCTGGGGACTTTTCTGGAGAACATTTTTTTGGAGGCTGGGTCGTGTTGGCTTAGTGCTCTGAGGTCAGACCTGTTCTTCCCCTCACTGTGGGCTCCCACCCAAAGAAAACTCAGTCTTTGGTGCTCTTGGGGCCCTCAGTTCTGTCTGGGATGGTGAGTTGAGTGCACCGGCAGGACTCTGTGCTGGTGGATAAATACACCACTTTGGGCTGGCACCTGGGTGCCTGCCCGGACCCAGGTCTTTTTCCAGGGATTGTCTGAATGACCTAGGGTTGGTCCTGATCATTTACTGCACCATGGGATTTTCTCAAGACTGGAAATCCCAGTCTCTGGTGTTGTGAGGCCCATAGTTCAGTCTGCGACAGTGATCAGAGCACCCAGGAGGTGTGTGGCTCTAGGAGGGAGATTGAGTGCCTGGTGATCGGGAACTATTCGGAGGTTAAGCTGGCTCACCTGAAGCTGATTGAATCCCACACCATGAGATTTCCTCTCACTTGGGAAACGCAATTGCTGTTGTTTTAGGGCCCAGAGTTCCATCTGCTGGTCACTGTGCAGATCCTGCTGTGCTGCTGGTCAGAAAGAGTGTCCTCCCGGAAACGCCATCTTGAATTCCCCCTCACTTCCACATTTTTATACAAACATACATATACAAACATCAGGTTTACTTGATTTGGTCAAGTGAAATTATCTAATCTTGTGTCATTTTGTATAGCCTCATGTAATTATCATAATCTTCCTACATCAGTCTGAGTTTTTAGTCACTACACACCCTTATGGCTCAGACTGTCCCTGTATAATCATCTTCATATTTAAAATCTGTCATATTCAAATAACAAAAACTAAGAAAGAAAATGCATCTATTTCAGTAACTTGAGATGTAGGCCTACAGCTTCTTCATCAAGAGGGCATGCACATAGAGATGGACAGCAGCCCAACTCACAGAAACAATCACAAACAAAAACAATACCTTTCTTTTAATTTTCCTTATCACTTTTCATGTATAGATAGCTAATATGTTTATGAATGGAAAAGGGGGAAATACAAGTTAATAATCATCTGAAAATCCAAAATCTGAAATGCTTTAAAATTGAAAATGTTTCAGGATCTGGTTTGATACCATAAGTGAAAAGTTCTATGCCTTGTCTCAATTGAGAGATCTCAGTTAAGGCACAGATGCATAAATTACAATCTTCTCAGTAATCTCAAGAGCAAAAAGATCCTTTAATCAGTTCTCTTTTATCTGCAATATATCTTTTTCAAACAAGTTCATATTGTTCTATACAAACATACCCACAGAAGTTGACAATAAAAGCACATTTATCTGAAAAGACTTCTCATCAAAAAAAGGAATTTGCTACCAAATCTGATGAGTTAAGTACAATTCCTGGGACACACATGGTGGAAGGAGAAAATTGCCACAATTTGTCTTCTGACCTCGATTTGCATATCACAGCACAAGTATACACACACACACACACACACACACACACACACACACACATTCACATACGAGTAAATAATAAAATGGCACATTTGTGGGTTGAACAGGACAATAGGAGATTCTCATTGATTCTTTATATGAAGCCAAGACATATGTGCATTCCCTGAGTTTTCTGCTCATTCTTTGCTCTGTACTATAAAAATATTCCTGGAAATATCATAAACATCCATATGCCCAAAGGGTAACAAATAATTTTTTAAAGAAGTATGTGTTTATGTTTATCTAGTGCATAGAAAATCAAATTATTAGGGAAAGAAGGTTTAAGTATAAGTGAAATATCTTGCAGAAAACTATGGAGTTGGACTAACCCCTATGCATATAACCAGAAGAAACAAAAATGGCAATCTACTGAGTTATATGTTTAAAATGTTTAATAAAAAAAGAACACTGAGTAATACTACAAATGGAGAAGTGATCATGTACTGAAAGAGCATGTCTGTCTGGGTCACAGTGAACAATTTATGGTATACTAATCATGAAACAAACAAAGCTATATTAGGATGAAATGAAAATTGAAAGTAACAAGATGGTTGCAGAAATTTAAGAGAAGACATGATATTACATTTTTTTTGAATTTTATTTTTTTCTTATCAGTTACATTTTATTAACTCTGTATCCCAGCCATGTCCCGATCCCTCATTCCCTCCCAGTCCCTCCCTCCCTCATCTCCACCGTGCCCCTTGCCAAGTCCACCATCCCAGGCATGCAAGGGTGGTTCAACATACGGAAATCCATCAATGTAATCCACCACATAAACAAACTGAAGGAGAAAAACCACATGATCATCTCCTTAGATGCTGAAAAAGCATTTGACAAAGTCCAACACCCATTCATGTTTAAAGTCTTGGAGAGATCAGGGATACAAGGCACATATCTAAACATAGTAAAGGCAATATACAGCAAGCCGATAGCCAACATCAAACTCAATGGCGAGAAACTTAAATCAATCCCATTGAAATCAGGGACAAGACAAGGCTGCCCACTCTCTCCCTACCTCTTCAACATAGTACTTGAAGTCCTAGCCAGAGCAATAAGACAACTAAAGGAGATCAAGGGGATACAAATTGGAAAGGAAGAGGTCAAAGTGTCACTATTCGCAGATGATATGATAGTATATATGAGCGACCCCAAAAATTCAACCAGAGAACTCCTCCAGCTGATAAACACCTTCAGCAAAGTGGCAGGATACAAAATCAACTCAAAAAAATCAGAAGCCCTCCTGTATACCAAAGACAAAAGGGCCGAGAAAGAAATTAGGGAAACAACACCCTTCACAATAGCCACTAACCACATAAAGTACCTTGGGGTGACACTAACCAAGCAAGTGAAAGACCTGTTTGAGAAAAACTTCAAGTCTCTGAAGAAAGAAATTGAAGAAGATCTCAGAAGATGGAAAGATCTCCCATGCTCATGGATTGGTAGGATTAACATTGTGAAAATGGCCATCCTGCCAAAAGCAATCTATAGATTCAATGCAATTCCCATCAAAATACCAACTCAATTCTTTACAGACCTTGAAAAAAAGATTCTCAACTTCATTTGGAGAGACATTACATTTTTAAAGATTTGTGGTGATAAATATTTGCTGATCACAAAGAAGCAAATAAATCCATTAATAAGTTTGACAATGTCACCCATCAGGGTATCAAAGCAGATGCTGAGGCTCACAGCCAAACTTTGGGCAGAGTGCAGGGAATTTTATGAAAGAAGGGGGAGATAGAAAGACCTGGAGGGTACAGGAATTCCACAAGGAGACCAACAGAACCAAGAAATCTATGCCCAGGTGTCTTTTCTGAGACTGATACTCCAATCAAAGACCATGCATGGAGATAACCTAGAACCCCTAGAACCCCTTCACAGATGTAACCCATGGCAGCTCAGTCTCCAAGTGAGTTCCCTAGTTGGGGAAGAAAATACAGCCAGTCCTAATGAGACCTGATAAGCTAGGGTTAGATGTAAGGAGAAGAGGACCTCCCCTATCAGTGGACTTGGAGCGGGGCATAGGAGGAGATGAGGATAGGAGGGTGGGATTGGGAAGGAATGAGGAAAGGAGCTATAGCTGGTATAGAAAGTGAATAAACTGTAATTAATATAAAAATGAAAATAATAAAAAAACAAAATATCAAAGAAAATATGTAATGGTAATGAAACATCACTATTCCATCATTATTTCCTCTAGGAATATACCAATGATCTGATGAACCAGTCCTTACAGAAATGAAGGATTCCAAAGGCAGAATAGTCTTGCTGAGATGTGCCAATGCCACAGTCATTCTTAAGGGTAAGGTGTCTACGACTGACAAAAGTTTGCATCCACATTGTTTAAAGGAATGACTTTCTTACCAGCCGGGTAATGACTTTCGTATCATACCAGGCAGTGTGGTAATATACTTCCAAAATAGCATTGTCAACTGAAGACATCCTCTCTAGATATAGGTCTAAATCTAGATGCATACTAGATAATGACTTTAATCTTAAAGCTGGTGAGATCTTTCAGCAAATCAAAGCACTTGCTGCATAAGTCTAATGACCTGAATTCAGTCCTCAGAACCCACAGTAGAAAGAAAAAAAAAACAATTTCTGAAAGTTATCCTCTGACCTCTAATGGCACACCATGCTAAGCAAGTGCACACATGCATGCAAGCACACACACACACACACACACACACACACACACACACACACACACACTACATCTGAAAGAATATCTTAACCCTAGATAACCCTCCTTCTCATTCTGAAGCAGAAACCTCCTGAAAACATTTTTGAAATCTGTACACCTAAAGAAGCTTACCTAGAAGGAGGACCTGGGTAAGATAATCAATCCTCACACAGAAAGGTAATAGAGTGGACATTGGAAGGGAGAAACAGGATAGGATCAGGATAGGAAACAGGATAGGATCCTACAACAGAGGGCCTCTGAAAGATTCTATCGAACATTGTATCAAAGCAGATACTGAGACTCATGAACAAACTTTTTTTTTTTTGGCTGAGTGCATGGAATCTTAGGAAAAAGGGGGGAGATATTAAGACCCGGAGAGAACAGGAGCTCTACAAGGATAGCAACAGAACCAAAATATCTGGGCACAGGGGGATTTTCTGAAACTGCTCAGATGTAGCCAATGACAGCTCAAGTATCCAAGTGGGTTCCCTACTAAGGCCAACAGGGACTGTCTCTAACATGAACTCAGTGCCTAGCTCTTTGACTGCCCCTCTCTGATTGGGGAGCAGCCTTGCTAGGCCACAGAGGAGAACAACACAGCGAGTTCTGATGAGATCAGATAATCTAGGGTCATATGGAAGGGGAGGAGGACCACCCCTATACGTGGACTTGGAGAGAAGCATAGGAGGAGATGAGGCAGGGAGGATGGGAATGAGAGGGGAGAAGAGAGATGGCTGTAGCTGAAATACAAAGTGAATAAACTGTAATTAATATGAAAAATAAAAAATTAATTAAAAATGAATTAAAAATAGTGGGAGACTTCAACACCCCACTCTCACCAAGGAACAGATCATTAAGACAGAAGCTAAACAGAGAAATGATGATACTTAAAAAGGTCTTAAATCAAATGGACCTAATAGATGTCTACAAGTTTAGTGTGTCTCATTTTCTGTTGAGGTATTTGATCCACTAGGACCACAGTTTTGGGCAGGGTTATAAGTATGGATCTATTTTCATTTTTCTACATGTAGCTATATAGTTAGACCGGCACCATGTGTTGAAAATGGTATCTTTGCCATTGTGTGGTTTTGGCACCTTTGTCAAAAATCAGGTGTCCATAAGTGTGTGGGTTTATTCCTGGGTCTTCAATTCCATTGATCCACCAGTCTATTTCTGTGCTAGTACCATGCATTTTTTTTTTATTACTGTTGCTCTATAGTACAGCTTGAGATCAGGGATGGAGAACCCTCCAGAAGATCTTTTTTATTAATTTTTATTTTTATATTAATCACAAGTTATTTACTTTGTATCCCAGCCATAGCCCCCTCTTTCAATCCCTCCCAATCCCACCATCCCTCCCTCATCTCCTGCCTGCCCTGCTTCAAGTCCACTGATAGGAGAGTTACTCCTCCCCTTCCATCTGACCCTAGCTTATCAGGTATCTTCAGGAATGGCTTCCATGTCCTCCCTAGAAAGACTATTCCTCCCTCGGGGAGAGGGGGAGGTAAAGGAGCCATTCATTGAGTTCATGTCAGAAATAGTTCCTGTTCACCTTACTAGGGAGACTTACTTGGTAACTGAGCTACCATCCGAGGGATGGTAACCCAATTGGTAACCCCTGCTACATCCGAGCAGGGGTTCTAGGTTATATCCTTATATGGTCTTTGGTTGGAGAAACAGTCTCATAGAGGGCCCCCATGCCCTGATATATTTTGTCCTTGTGGATCTCCTGTTGTCTCCTGGTCATATTAACTCCCCCTTCTCTCATATGATTCCCTGCACTCTGCCAAAGGTTTAGTTATGAGTCTCAGCATCTGCTTTGTTACACTGCTAGGTAGAGTCTTTCAGAGGTCCTCTGTGTTAGGCTTCTGTCCTGTTACTTGTTTTCTCCTACTTCCCTGTCCATCCCATTTATCTTTCTAAGTGAAGATTCATCATCTTACTCCTCTTTCTTGCTTATCTTCTTTAGGTACACATATTTTAGTATGTTTATCCTGTCTTATAGGTCTATATAAGTGAGTATATATCATGTGTCTTTCTGCTCCTGGAAAACCTCACTAAGAATGATCTTTTCTAGATCCCACCATTTGCCTGCAAATTTAATAATTTCCTTGTTTTTAATTGCTGAGTAGTATTCCACTGTGTAAAAGTACTACAATTTCTGTATCCATTCTTCCACTGATGGACATCTGGGTTGTTTCCAGGTTCTGGCTATTACAAATAAAGCTGCTACAAACACGGTTGAGCAAGTGTCTTTGTTGTATACTTGAGCTTCTTTTGGATATATGCCTAGGAGTAGTACAGCTGGATCTTGAGGAGGCACTATTCCTAATTGTCTCAGAAAGCACCAGATTGATTTCCAAAGTGGTTGTATAATTTTACATTTTCACCAGCAATGGAGGAAGGTGTCCAATTCTTTACAACTTCTCCAGCATGTGTTGTCACTTGAGTTTTTAACCTTTGCCATTCTGATGGGTATAAGGTGAAATCTCAGGGTTGTTTTGATTTGCATCTCTCTGATGGCTAAAGATGTTGAGAACCTCTTTAGGTCTTTCTCTTCCATTCTATATTCCTTTACAGAGAATTCTCTGTTTAGATTTGCACCCCATTTTTTAATTGGATTGCTTGATTTATTGCTTTTTAATTTGTTTAGTTCTCTATATATTCTAGATATCAGCCTTCTTTCATTTTGATTTTCATCTCCCTGATGGCTAAGGACATTGAACATTTCAATAAAAATGAGATATTATTTAAGTACTGTAAATAGAACAGTTATACAACATAATATTCTCATAAATACTTATGGTTTATAAGACATTTTCATATGTATTTTTACTGAAACCGTATTTTGACTCTCTGTGATACTCATGTTGAATAGAAGGCTTACAGAGTTATATTATTTAGTCAGGTAAAAGGAAGAGGGCTTCAGCAGTAGGACTGAATATGAGTGTGATATTTGTAAATTGTATGTTTTTGTCTTGTATACTATACATTATTCAAAATCTTGATTTTGAAGTGAAATGCTCAGTGTGGTGATACAGTCCTTTAATCCCACAACTTGGAAGGCAGGGATGGGTGGGAACTATGATATGAGGTAATGATATCTTTTGAAGAGTCTGGAAGCATATTGCGGAAGCTAGTGTGACCCCAGGGTAAAAGAGAGATAAGAAATGCTAGGGAGAGAGGATGGGATTTGGAGAGGTTGAGGGAGGGGCTACAGCTGAGATACAAAGTGAATAAACTGTAATTAATAAAAATAAAGTTTAAATTTAAAAAAATTAATTTAAAAAAAGAAATGCTAAATCAGCTGTGGAGAGAGTAAAGCCAACAAATCTCAGACTTTGTGTCTCTAGCAGCAGACGTTTTATACAAATGTTTACTAAATAGCTTTTCTGTTTGGTAAAGGCCATTCTCATCTATATAGTGAGTTCTAGGCCATTCAGTGCTATATAGTAAGACGTTTTCAGAACAATAAATAAATAATTAAAAAAACCCTAATCCCTAGATTGACTTCCAAAGTGTTTGTACAAGCTTACATTACCACCAGCAATGGAATAGGGTTCCTCTTTCTCCACATCCGCTCCAGCATGTGTTGTCACTTAAGTTTTTGATCTTAGCCATTCTGATGGGTGAAATCTAAATGCCATTTTGATTTGCATTTCCCTGATAGCTAAGGATGTTGAGAATTTCTTTAAGTGTTTCTCTGCCATTCGATGCTCTTCTTTTGAGAATTCTCTGTTTATCTCTGTATCCCATTTTTAATTGGGTTACTTGATTCTTTGCTGTTGAACTTATTAAGTTCTTTATATATTCTGGATATTAGCCCTCTGACAGATATAGAGTTGGTGAAGATCCTTTCCTAATCTGTAGGCAGTCGTTTTATTCTGATGATAGTGTCCTTAGCTTTACAGAAGCTTTTCAGTTTCATGAGGTCCCATTTATTGATTGTTGCTCTTAGAGCCTGTGCTGTTGGTGTTCTGTTCAGGAAGTTGTCTCCTGCACAAATGGGTTCAATGCTCTTCCCCATTTTTTCTTTTAACAGGTTTAGTGTTTCCTTTTTTATATTGAGGTCTTCGATCTATTTGGATTTTAGTTTTGTGCAGGGTGATAAGCATGGATCTATTTGCATTGTTCTACATTTAGACATCCAGTTAATCCAGCACCATTTGTTGAAGGGGCTATCATTTTTCCTTTGTATGGTTTTGGTTTCATTGTAAAAAATTTGGTGTCATTAAGTGTATGGGTTTATTTCTGGGTCTTGTATTTAATTCCACTGATCCACCATTCTGTTTCTACTGCAGTACCATTCAGATTTTATTGCTGTTTCTCTATAGTACAGCTTGAGATCAGGGATGGAGATACCTCCAGAAGAACTTTTATTGTAGAGGATTTTTTTTTTAACAATTCTGGGTTTCTTGTTATTCCATATGAAGTTGAGAATTTTTCTTTCAAGATCTGTAAAGAATTGTGTTGGTAATTTGATGGGAATTGCATTGAATCTGTAGATTGCTTTTGGTAAGAGGCCATTTCTTCTATATTAATCCTTCCAAGCCATGAGCATGGGAGATCGTTCCATTTTTTTGATACTTCTATTTCTTTCTTCAGAGATTTTCAATTTTTTTTTTCATATAAGTCTTTGACTTGCTTGGTTAGAGCTATGCCAAGGTACTTTATGTTATTAGTGGCTATTGTGAAGGGTGCTGTTTCCCTAATTTCTTTCTCAGCCCATTTGTCTTTGGTATACAGGAGGGCTACTGATTTTTTAAGTTGATTTTGTATCCAGGTGCTGGGAGCCAAACCTATTTACTGAAGCCAAAGCCAAATAGTGAGCCAAAGCTGTTTAGTGGAGACAAAGCTACTTACTGAAGCCAAAGCCAAATAGGGAGCAAAGGTCATTTAGTGGAGACCTAAAGCTATTTAGTGAAAGAGTTACCTAGGACCGTAAATAATGGGTGATAGATTTGTGAGGACATCAGTCTGTTAGTTTTAGAGCATCTGTGAGCTATCTTAAGAAAACATCCTTACGGTATCTTGCAGGTGCAATATTCAAGCCATGAAAGCACTCTTCCTATCTCCTGCAGCCGTAATTTAATCTTCCCCCTTTCCTGCCTTCTTCCTATATAAGTTGGGTAAAATTTTCTAATAAATGAGGCCTTGATCAGACAAACAGACTTGCCTTTATTCCTTGCGTTTCTCCCCCACCCCCATTCCTTCCACTCCCCTCTTTAGGAGCCCGTTGAAGTTCCGCAGGTAGGAACATCCAGGCACTTGGCTGAAATTGTTTATTAGTTTTAAGAGTTCCCTGATAGAACTTTTGGGGTCACTCATGTATACTATCATTACATCTGCAAATAGTGATACTTTGACTTCTTCCTTTCCAAACTGAATTCCCTTGATCTCCTTTAATTGTCTTATTACTCTAGCAAGGACTTCAAGTACTATGTTAAAGAGGTAGGGAGAGTGGTCAGCTATGCCTTCTCCCTGATTTCAGTGGGATTGCTATATGTTTCTGTCCATTAAGCAAGATGTTGGCTATAGGCTACCTGCCTTTACTATGTTTAGGTAAGTGCTTTGTATCCCTGATCTCTTCAGGACTTTAAACATAAATGAATGCTGGATTTTATCAAATGCTTTTTCAGCATCTAAGGAGATTATGGTGTGGTGTTTTTTTTTTTTTTTTTTTTTTTTTTTTTTTTTTTTTTTTTTTTTTTTAGTTTGTTTATATGGAGGGTTACATTGATGAATTTCCATTTAATGAACCACCCTTCCATACCTGGGATGAAGCCTATTTGGTCATGGTGGATGATATCTTTGACGTGTTCTTGGATTTGGTTTTTGAGTATTGTATTGAGTATGTTTGCATCAATATTCATAAGATAGATTGGCCTGAAATTCTCTTTCTCATTGGGTCTTTGTGATGTTTAGGTACCAAGGTGACCATGTGTTTGGTAATGTCTCTTCTGTTTCTTTTTTAGTAGAATAGTTTGAAGAGTATTGGTGTTAGCTCTTCTTTGAAAGTCTGTTAGAATTCTGCGCTGAAAAAAATCTGGCCCAGGACTTTTTTTTTAATAGGAGAATTTGGATGACAGATTCTATTTCCTTAGGGGATATAGGATTATTTAATTGAGTACCTGTTCTTGATTTGGCAAGTGGAATTGATCAAGAAAATTGTCTATTTCATTTATATTTTCAAATTTTGTTTTGTTTAGGTTTTTGAAGTAAGACCTAATGATTGTTTGAATTTCCTCAGTGTCTGTTGTTATGTCCCACTTTTCATTTCTGATTTTGTTTATTTGGATAATGTCTCTCTGCTTTTTATTTAGTTTCTCTATCTAATGGTTTGTCTATCTTGTCGATTTTCTCAAAGAAGCAGTTCTTGGTTTCATTGATTCTTTGAATTGTTTTATTTGTTTCTAATTTATTGATTTCAGCCCTTAGTTTTATTTTTTCCAGCTCTCTCCTCCTCTTGGGTATGTCTGCTTCTTTTTTTTTCCAGGGATTTCAAGGGGGCCTTTAAGATGCTTGAATGAGATGTTTCAGATTTCTTCTTGATGGAACTTAGTGCTATGTATTTTCCTCTTAGTACTGCTTTCATTGTGTCCCGTATGTTTGAGTGTGTTGCACCTTCATTTTCATTGAATTCTAGGAAGACTTTAATTTCTTTCTTCATTTCTGCTGTGATCCAGCTTTCATTGAGTAGTGAGTTGTTCAGTTTCCATGTATGTGTAGGCTTTTCGCTATTTCTGTTGTGGTTGAGGTCCAACTTTAGTTCATGGTGGTCACATAGGATACAAAGAAATATTTTAATCTTGTATCTATTGAGGCTTGCTTTGTGACCCACTATGTGGTCTATTTTGGAGAAGGTTCCATGAGGTGTTGAGAAGAAGATAAATTCCTTTCTATTTGGGCGAAAGGTTCTGTAGATGTCTGTTATGCCCATTTGATTCATGACCTTTGTCAGAGTTATTGTTTCTTTGTTTAATTTCTGTTTTGTTGACCTGTCCTTTGGTGAGAGTGGAGAGCTGAATTTCCCCACTATTACTGTGTGAGGAACTATGTGTGGTTTAAGTTTTATTAATGTTTCTTTTACAAATGTGGGTACCCTTGTACTTGGGACATAGAAGTTCAGGATTGTGATATCTTCTTGGTGGATTTTTCCCTTAATGAGTATTCAGTGTCCTTCCCCAACTCTTTTCATTAATGTCAGTTGATAATCTATTTTGTTAGACATTAGAATGGCTACTCCTGCTTGTTTTTTGGGTCCATTTTCTTGGAAAACCGTCTTCCAGCCCTTTGCTCTCAGGTAATGTATATCTTTGTGATTTACATGTGTTTCTTGTATGCAACAGACTGTTGGGTCTTGTTTACTCATCCATTCTGTTAGTCTGTGTATTTTTATGGGGGGTTGAGTCCACTGATGTCAAGAGAGATTAATGGCCAGTGGCTATTAGATCCTTTGATTTTGTTGATGTTGGTGTGGTTGTGTGTTTGTGTGCTTGGATACTTTTTGTTTTGCTATGGTGAGGGGATTTATTTCCTGTGTTTTCTTAAAAGTAGTTAGTTTTCTTGGGTTTTACTTTTCCTTCTATTATCTTTTGTAATGCTGAATTTGTTTGTAGGTATTGTTGAAATTTGTTTTTGTCATTGAATATCTTGTTTTCTCCATCTATGAGAACTGACTGTTTTGCTGGGTATAGTAGCCTGGGCTGACATCTGTGTTCTCTTAGGGTCTGCATGATATCTGTCCATGCCCTTCTTGCTTTCATTGTCTACATTGAGAAGTCAGGTATGATTTTGATGGGTTTGCCATTATATGTTACTTGGCCTTTTTCCCTTGCAGCTTTTAGCATTTTTCTTTTCTGGTCTAATTTATTAGGTGTTTTGTAAGCCTCTTATATTCTTATCAGCTTCTTCTTTTAGTTGGGGAAATTTTCTTCTATGATTTTGTAAAAAAATATTTCCTGGGCCTTGGAAATGGAAATCTTCTTTTTCCTCTATTCCTATTCTTAGGTTTTCTCTTTTCTTGCTGTCTTGCATTTCTTGGAAGGTCTGTGTAAGGAATTTTTGAGATTTAACATTTTCTTTGAAGGACATATTGATTTCTTCCATTGTATGTTGAGCTTTATGTGTAATAGCCAGAAGCTGGAAACAACCCAGATGTCTCTCAGGTGAAGAATGGATAGAGAAATTGTGGTACATTTACACAATAGAATACTACTCAGCAGTTAAAAACAAAGGAATCATGGAATTTTCAGGCAAATATTGTGATCTAGATAAGATCATCCTGAGTGAGGTATCCCAGAAGCAGAAAGACACATATGGTATATACTCACTTATAAGTGGATATGAGGCATATAATATGGGAGAATCATATTAAAATCTGTATACCTAAGGAAGCTAATCAAGAAGAAGACACAGGGTAAAATGCTCAATCTTCTTTCAGAAAAGCAAATGAGACAGACATCAGAAGAGGAAGAACAGGGAACAAGATAGGCACCTATCACAGAGGGCCCCTGTAAAACTCCAGTCAAATCAAATGCTGAGCCATGAGCATGGGAGATCTTTCCATCTTCTCATATCTTCTTCTAATTCTTTCTTCAGAGACTCGAAATTTTTTTCATACAAGTCTTTGATTTGCTTGGTTAGGGTTACACCAAGGTACTTTCTGTCCTTTGTGGCTATTGTGAAGGGTATTGTTTCCCTAATTTCTTTCTCAGCCCTTTTGTCTTTTGTATATAGGAGTGCTACTGATTTTTTTTTTTTTGAGTTAATTTTGTATCCGGTCACTTTGCTGAAGGTGTTTATCAGCTGTAGGAGTTCCCTGGTAGAGTTTTTGGGGTCACTCATGTATACTATTATATCATCTGCAAATAGTGATAATTTGACTTCTTCTTTTCTAATCTGTATCCCCTTGATCTCCTTCAACTGTCTTATTGCTCTAGCAAGGAATTCCAGCCCTATGTTGAAGAGATATGGAGAGAGTGGGCAGCCTTGTCTTGTCCCTGATTTTAGTGGGATTGCATTAAGTTTCTCTCCATTTAGTTTGATGTTGGCTATAGGCCTGCTGTATATCGCCTTTACTATGTTTAGATATGTGCCTTGTATCCCTGATCTCTCCAATACTTTAAACATGAATGTTTAAAGTATTAGATGTTAGATTTTGTCAAATGCTTTTTCAGCATCTAGGGAGATTATCATGTGTTTTTTTTTTCTTTCAGTTTGTTAATATGGTGGATCACATTGATGGATTTCCATATTAACATAATAAAATTGGCCATCTTACCAAAAGCAATCTATAGATTTAATGCAATTCCCATCAAATTGCCAACACAATTCTTTACAGACCTGGAAAGAAAAATTCTCAACTTCGTATGGAATAACAAGAAACCCAGAATTGCTAAAACAATCCTCTACAATAAAAGATCTTCTGGAGGTATCTCCATCCCTGATCTCAAGTTGTACTATAGAGCAACAGTTATAAAAACTGCATGGTACTGGCATAGAAATGGAATGGTGGATCAATGGAACCGAACAGAATACCCAGAAATAAACCCACACACTTATGGACACCTGATTTTTAACAAAGATGCCTAAACCATACAATGGAAAAAAGATAGCATCTTCAACAAATGGTGCTGGTCCAACTGGATGTCTACATGTAGAAAAATGAAAATAGATCCATATTTATCACCCTGAACAAAACTAAAGTCCAAGTGGATCAAAGACCTCAACATAAAACTACATTAAATCGGCTAGAAAAAAAAAAGTGGGGAATACCCTAGAACTCATTGGTACAGGAGAGAACTTCCTGAACAGAACACTAACAGCACAGGTTGTGAGAGCAACAATCAGTAAATGGGACCTCCTGAAACTGAAAAGCTTCTGTAAAGCAAAGGATACTGTCATTAAAACAAAGTGACTGCCTACAGATTGGGAAAGAATCTTCACCAACCCTTTATCTGACAGAGGACTCATATGAGTATATATAAAGAACTAAAGAAGCTGAAAAGCAGCACACCAAGTAATCCACTTAAAAAATGGGGAACAGTGCTAAACAGAGAACTCTCTGTAGAGGAATATCTAATGGCAGAGAAGCATTTAAAGAAATGCTCAACCTCATTAGCCATTAGGGAAATGCAAATCAAAACAACCCTGAGATTTCACCTTACACCCATCAGAATAGCCAAGATGAAAAACTCAAGTGACAACACATGCTGGAGAGGTTGTGGAGAAAGGGGAACCCTCCTCCACTGCTGGTGGGAATGTAAACTTGTACAACCACTCTGGAAATCAATCTGGTGCTTTCTCAGACAACTAGGAATAGCGCTTCCTCAAGATCCAACCATACCACTCCTAGGCATATACCAAAAGAGGCACAAGTACACAAAAAGGACATTTGCTCAACCATGTTTGTAGCAGCTTTATTTGTAATAGCCAGAAGCTGGAATCAACCCAGATGCCCCTCAACTGAAGAATGGATGCAGAAATCGTGGTGCATCTATACAATGGAGTATTACTCAGCAATGAAAAATGAGGAAATCATGAAATTTGCAGGTAAATGGTGGGACCTGGAAAGGATCATTCTGAGTGAGTTGTCCCAGAAGCAAAAAGACACACACGGTATATATATTCACTCATATAAACATACAACATAGGATAAACCCACTAAAATCTGTACATCTAAACAAACTAAGCAAAAGAGAAGACCCTAACTAAAATGCTCAATCCCCATCTTGAAAGGCAAAGAGGATGGACATCAGAAGAAGAAGAAGAAAACAGAAAACAACCTAGGAACCTGCTACAGAGGGCCTCTGAAAGCCAGAAGAAGAAAACAGCAAACAACCTAGGAACCTGCCACAGAGGGCATCTGAAAGCCTCTGCCCTGCAGACTATCAAAACAGATGCTGAGCCTGATGGCCAACTGGTGGGCAGAGTGAATGGAATTTTATGTAAGAAGTGGGAAATAGTAAGAGCTGGAGAGGACAGGAACTCCACCAGGAGAGCAACAGAACAAGAAAATTTGAACACAGGGAACTTCCCAGAGACTCATACTCCAACCAAGGACTATTTATGGAGATAACCTAGAACCCCTGCACAGATGTAGCCCATGGCAGTTTAGTGTCCAAGTGGCTTACATAGTGATGGGAAGAGGAACTGCCTCTGACATAAACTGATTGGCCTGCTCTTTGATCACCTCCCCCTGAGGGGGGAGCAGCCTTATCAGGCCACAGAAGAAGACAATGCAGCCATTCCTGATATGATCTGATAGACTAAGTTCAGAAGGAAGGAGAGGAGGACCTCCCCTATCAGTGGATGTGGGGAGGATCATACATGATGAAAGGGGAGGTAGGATGGGGTTGGGAGGGGAGGGGGGAGAGACTTATTGGGGGATACAAAATGAATAAAGTGTAATAATAATAATAATAATAATAATAATAATAATAATAATAATAATAATGAAAAAAAGCATATGCTGAGATGCATAACCAAACTTGGGCAGAGTGCAGGGAATCTTATGAAAGAAGGGTGGTATAGAATGACCTGAAGGGAACAGTTGCTTGACTACGGGGGCACCAGAATAAAAAAAAAATCTGGGCACAGGGATCTTTTTGGAAACTGATACTCCAAACAAAGACCTTACATAGATATAACTTAGAACTCAGCACAGAAATAGCCCAAGGCTACTCAGTATCCAAGATGGTTCCCCAATAATAAGACCAGGGCCCACCTCTGACATGAATTTATTGTTTTAACAATCCTCTGTTTCTTTTACTTCTTTCAGTGATTTAAGTATTTCCTCTCTAAAGGCCACAAACTGTTTGCCTGCAACTTCCTGTATTTCTTTACGGATGGCCATAATCTGTTTGTCTTTATCTTCCTCTATTTCCTTATGGATGGCCATAATCTGTTTGACTTTATCTTCCTCTAGGTCTTTATGCATTTTATTTGTTTCCTCTGTTATCCTCTTCATGAGCATAGATGTTAGGTCATCTTCTTGAATTTCAATTATGCTGGGGTGTCCAGGGCTACTTGACCCTGGATAACTGGGTTCTGGAGATACCATATTGCTCTGTCTTTTGTTGGTTGAGCTGGCCTCTACCCATTGGGCTATCTTAGATGTTGGGTGTTAGTTTCTGGTGGTTCCTGGAATCCTGTGGTGGAGAGAATCCCCTTGGCAGGAAGATGGTTTTCCTGAAGGAAGCCTCCTCAGCTTTTTGGTATGGTCACTGTATGGCCAGTGTCTTTCAGGAGTTGCCACAGCTCACCTCAGGTGTACAGACCTAAGTAGTAACTGTGGTCCTTGTTAGTAAAGAAGGCTCTCCTCTCACCCAGAGAAATCCTGGAGACAGCTGCCCTGCTTCTGGTTTCTTGCTGTAAATTTAGTGAGCTGATGGTGTAACCTGCGTGTCCCATGGTTTGGTCAGTTTTGTTAGGGATAACTTGTTGCCCTTTAGAGCAGTATCTGGAGGTTGATCTCAGGAATCCCAGGCTTCTGTAGGTCTCAGGTTGGGGCTCTGTGTCCCAGTACCTAAGCGGCAATCTGTGTCACGTAAGTACCGCTCTCCTGGTAGCAGCAGGCTAGCTGGTGCACAGCAGGTCCCTGGGTTGGGCCGGTCTGTGGGACCTTTTCCAGGGATATACTGGGTGGCCTAGGCCTGTCCCCATTTGCTTCCTTCCCTGTGGGGATTTCTCCCGACAGGAACTCCAAGTCTCTGGTGCCCTGGGGCGCACAGTTCTGTCTGTGATGAATAGTTGGTGCACAGCAGTTCTCTGGGTTGGCGGTGCCCGCACCTGCTGGCCTGTGGGACCTTTTCCAGGGATATACTGGATGCCCTAATTCTGTCCCTATTTGCTCCCTTCCCTGTGGAGTTTTCTCCCAACAGGTTCTCCCAGTCTCTGTTGACCTGGGGCACACAGCTCTGACTGTGCTGGAGAGCTGGGCATGCAGCAAGTCTCTGTGCTTGAAGCTGGAGCCCAGTTCAATGATGGTGGCGCCAACCTGCCATTCCGTGAGACCTTTTCCAGGGAAAGACTGGGTGACCCAAGGACAATCCCGTTTCTTTCTTTCCATGTGGGATTTTCTCGAGACTGGGACTCCCAGTCTCTGGTGTTTTTTTGCCCACTGTTCAGCCTGGGAAGGTGATCAGGACACGCAGGCATGTGGCTCTGGTCTGGCGACCTAGTGCCTGTGTGACCTGGGATCTCTTCTGGGTTCTGGCTGGGTGATCTGAGAGTAAACCCAACTGATTCCCACACCATGGGGGTTTCCTCTCACCTGGGAAACACAATCACTGTTGTTTTAGGGCCCAGAGTTCAGTGTCTTGGTCGTTGTTGGAAAATGTTGTCCTGCTCCTCAGACATAGTGTTCCCCTGGCACCACCATCTTGTTGAATTGCGAAAGAACATTCTTAAGAACTTTGGGAAACACACCATAATCAGCTTACTCTAAAAATTACTTTCCTTTTCCATTATAATATGACATTATTCAAATACATTATTATGTGCACAATTATAGATACCTCCTAAGTTCTTTACATATATTCATTGCCTTATTAAATTCTTATAATTCCAAGGAAGCATTATTATTTTCTTTTTATAGCTAAGAAATGCAAGCTCAGAAGAGTTGAGTAAATTGCCTATGGTTACAGACCTAGTGAAAGAGAATTAGATCCTTAGGCTCTATATATACAGGTCTTGAAACTGTGTTTTTATTTCCTTTGCTATGTTTCAAAGTAAATAAGTGTTTCTTACCTGGTTTCTTTCAGTAGGGTCTTCAACAGATGGTGATGGGAGTGGATTCCTCAGAATCTTTTTTACCAGCATTTTGATCATGGCCAAGGATTTTTGTATTGCTTTAATTCTATGCATGTGAGTGGCATCAATAGAATATGTAGATTATAATGCTTGCAACCTTATCAGACCATAGGGTAAAATGTATACATTATATGTAAAACATTTGCAAGAGTGCACTGCAGACATTTAACACCTAATGACTGCTAGCATTTCTTCTTCATTTTCTGGCATTCTTCCTGTTATCATTATCATGTCTTCTACATCTCCTTAAACCTGCTGTTGTCTTTATACTCTAAAATGCTGTTCATCGCTTTACTTAAAGATTCTCTACTTTAGCTAAAATTTCTCTAGAATTACCTATAAATGATTAAGTGTGAGTAAAATAACGTTAATGAGACACTATCTTAAATTTTCTTATGATTTAACTATAAATATTGTTCTGTAAAAAAAAAGCTATTTTGAGTAATAATGCCAATTAGAATTTATGCAAGAAGGCAGAAAAGAAACTGAAAATTTCAAACAAAGCTGCTAAATTTTAATTTTAAATTTCAGTCAGTTGAAGACTCTTACAGAGAAGAATTGCTTCTTCCTGAGGAAAACCTATGTTGAACTTTTGGTCTCTGTATTAGAATGTATGAGGTCACATCTCTCCTCAGGAAAGGGAAATAAAATAGATCCTTATGTATGAATGTGAGTGGGGCTTTAATAGGAGGATCAAGGGTGGAAGGGAAAGGGAATGGGAGGTGAAGGAAGGAATCCTTGGATACTGGGAAACTCAGACGGACACACACACACACACACACACACACAATCAAAATGAAATCTCCAAATAATGGGGCAGACAGAGTCCCAACCAGATATCTCTTGTCACCAAATGAAATGTTTGATACTGGTTCTGGTTAAATCATGGGCTAAAAGGTCCCATGAGAATCCCCTAAACAACCCAAGCTTTTGTGAAGTCTGTAGTTTGCTCTCCACAAACTGACAGCAGAGGTACATTACTGAAGACAAAACCTGCACAACAAATTGAACACAGAGAAGTCAAGCTGGTGCCTACATTGAGCCTTCACCCCTATGCACTAGCATCTTTGGTACAGGAATGTATGAAATCATACAAGAATATGTAAGGATAAAACTTAAAATAACTTAAAGGAGAGTTCTCATTTTCTTTGTCATTTTGTCCTAGTTTATAATAAGGAAGAGCATCATATCACACAGACACATACACAGGACATGATTCGCATTGAAGATGAACTTTTTTGTATTACATATTTTATTAAACTACATAAAGCAAATGCTGTTCAACCTGCAAAGATATTTTATGAAATGAAAATTATACTTGGAGAAACTCAGCCTTTTTAAATTTTACTTTATTTTGTGTCTGGATGTTTTCCTTTCATGTGTTTTTTTTCTACCATGGCTACATACAAGTAAGCTAGAAGTAGCAGGAGAAAGCATTCAATTCCCTGGGACTGGAGCTATAGTTGGTTGTGAGACACGATGGGAAATGAACCTGGGTACTCTGGAAGAACAAAAAGTGCTCTGAAGCCATCTCTCTAACCAAAACTCTGTCCTTGTTACATCAATTAGCCTAAAAATGACACTAATGACCTAAAAGAGATCACTACTTTTTAGTTGTACTGTAAACAATTATTTTTAAATGTTGATTATATATAAGGTAATCATTAAACCCTTAGTAAGTTCCAAAGAGCATAATTCATACAATCAACATATGGTGATCTGCATACAGAAAATGGATAACAAGATACACAGAAAAATATAAGATAATATAAAATTACCTATAAACTAAAATCATTATTTTTTGTTTAGCTATTTTATTTTTATATAATTTTTATTTTTTATATTAATTACAGGTTATTTACTTTGTATCCCATCTGTAGCCTCTCCCTCATTCCTTCTCAATCCCACACTTCCTCCCTCATCTCTTTCCTGCCCCTCTCTATGTCCACCGATAAGGGAGGTCCTCCTTCCCTTCCATCTGACCCTAGTTTATCAGGTCTTATCAGGACTGGCTGCAGTGTCCTCCTCTGTGGCCTAGGAAGGCTGCTCCTCCCTCAGAGAAGAGATGCAAATCAAAACAACACTGAGATTTTACCTTACACCCATAAGAATAGCTAAGATAAAAATCTCAAGTGACAACATATGCTGGAGAGGTTGTGGAGAAAGGGGAACCCTTCTCCACTGCTGGTAGGAAAGTAAACTTCCACAACCACTTTGGAAATCAATCTGGCGCTTTCTCAGACAACTAGGAATAGTGCTACCACAAGATCCAGCTATAGCACTCCTAGGCATATATCCAAAAGATGCTCAAGTACACAACAAGGACATTGCTCAACCATGTTCGTAGCAGCTTCATTTTTAATAGCCAGTAGCTGGAAACAACCCAGATGTCCCTCAACAGAGGAATGGATACAGAAATTGTGGTACATTTACATAATGGAATACTAAAACTATTATTTTTTAACCACTAACTATAGATTCAAAAGATAAATGAAAGCCAAAATGTTGAAATTTTTAGAAAGCAACAATAAAGGCTACATCACTTTTCAAAACTTGTGAAAAGTGTTTAATAATGTGCTTAGAGAGATTCATAGTAGTAATATATATCTTTATTAAAACATAGGAATAACAGGGTTGGTGAGATGGCTCCCTGGAAAAGAGTGTGTGTTGTAAATGTATGAGGTCCTGAGTTTGAATTTATAGTACCTTCATAAAAAGTCAGACATAGCTCTATGTGGTTGTACCTACCATATTTAGTGACTAGAACCTGGAGGATTCCTGGAACACGCTGGCCAGCCAGCCTAGACAGCCTAGGCTGAATTTCCAGTTCAGTAAGAGACCTTTTCTTAAGGCAACAAGACAGAGATGAATAGAGGAAAACACTCATTGTCCTTTTCTGAATTCTTCATGAACACACTCATGCACAGGCACCACATGTGAGTGTGCACATGTACACACACACACACAAATGTGTATACACAAGGAACAGAAGTGGATAAAATAATTCAAAGCATTAATTTATGAGAGCATAAACTAATCCTAAATAAGTGAAAGGGGGAGAATTAATAAAAGCAGAAAGTAAAATTAAATAAGTTAGGAATGACAGGATAAATAAATCTACTTTGACAAGAGGAATCTCAGATACTTTTTTAATCAAGAAGCAAAACACAAATTTACAACATTAGAAATGAGAATCCTTGATATCTGAAGAGATTTAAAGTTAACAGAAGCATCTCTCAAAGAAACAGCAAACATGTGGGTGGACAGATATGCTGTATGCTGATTACCCTGACTTCATTACTGTGCATGGTGTACATAAACTCAGATATTACACATGTCCCATAAATGTGTATGGCTATTGTGCAAATTTAAAAAAATAATTTAAGGTGAAGGTAACACAATATATCTTTACAAATATTTAAAGACAATAGGTAAAATATACAAAAAAAAGTGGTTTGAGAACATAGTTATGATTTGAGCAGTGAGCCTAAGAACAGACAATGTAGCCAGTTCTGATGAGACCGGATAATCTAGGGTCACATGGAAGGGGAGGAGGACCTCCCCTATCCGTGGACCTGGAGAGAGGCATGGGAGGAGATGAAGGAGGGAGGGAGGGATTGGGAGGGAATGAGGGAAGTAGAAGGAGCTATCTGGTTCCCACAAGTGGTCTTCTGACCTCCACATGCACTACCTGGCATGTGTACCATACATGTAATTAAAATGTTTAAAATTGACATACACTCTGGAAATCAATCTGGCGCTTTCTCAGACAACTAGGAATAGCGCTTCCTCAAGATCCAGCTATACCACTCCTAGGCATATACCCAAAAGAGGCGCAAGTACACAAAAAGGACATTTGCTCAACCATGTTTGTAGCAGCTTTATTTGTAATAGCCAGAAGCTGGAAACAGCCCAGATGCCCCTCAACTGAGGAATGGATGCAGAAATCGTGGTACATCTATACAATGGAGTATTACTCAGCAATAAAAAATAAGGAAATCATGAAATTTGCAGGTAAATGGTGGGACCTGGAAAGGATCATTCTGAGTGAGTTGTCCCAGAAGCAAAAAGACACACACGGTATATACTCACTCATATAAACATACAACATAGGATAAACCCACTAAAATCTGTACATCTAAACAAACTAAGCAAAAGAGAGGACCCTAACTAAAATGCTCAATCCCCATCTTGAAAGGCAAAGAGGATGGACATCAGAAGAAGAAGAAAACAGGAAACAACCTAGGAACCTGCCACAGAGGGCATCTGAAAGCCTCTGCCATGCAGACTGTCAAAGCAGATGTTGAGCCTGATGGCCAACTGGCGGGCAGAGTAAATGGAATTTTATGTAAGAAGTGGGAAATAGTAAGAGCTGGAGAGGACAGGAACTCCACAAGGAGAGCAACAGAACAAAAAAATTTGAACACAGGGAACTTCCCAGAGACTCATACTCCGACCAAGGACTATTCATGGAGATAACCTAGAACCCTGACAATGCAGCCACTTCTGATGAGAACTGATAGACTAAGATCAGAAAGAAGGAAAGAAGGAGAGGAGGACCTCCCCTATCAGTGGACTTGGGGAGGGGCATGCATGCAGAAAGGGAGAGAGGGTGGGACCGGGAGGGGAGGAGGGAGGGGCTTGTGGGGGGATACAAAATGAATAAAGTGTAATTAATAAAAGTTAAATAAAAAATTAAAAAAATTGACAAAAAGAACAAATGTTTGTTGTGTAAATAAATATTTATATGAACAGAGGACGAATAAGATCCTTCTGAGATTTACAAATGCAGATACCATAGAAGATATGTAGGGATTGTGTGAAGTCCTGACTGTGTGTGTGTGCTGTTGACATGGGCATGGCCATGTTAAGGGCCAAAGCCTGAAACCCAGGGAAAATTGGCATGCCTCCTTCTCCTTCCTGGAGGCCCAGAGAGATGGCAAAGCGTTCTTTTGGTCTGTGTATATATGATGAAAATGTCCACTGCAGATGTTTTGGTATGATAGGTCAGGTCAGAGACTACTGCTACTACTGAGATTAGCTAAACCTGCCTTCTAGTTCAAGTATACATAACCCTGCCTTCTTGTTTATCTGTATGTAATAGCCCTCTTTCTTTCAGCTTTATGAAGCCTTTCTAACTGTACATAATAAATACTCTGGGCTTCCAGGTTGCTATTTCTTCTCTACCAGAGACCTTAGTCTACCTGATCCTAGGTTTTCTGTGGGTCTAGCTCTCTGTCCTTTCTTCATTCCCTCACCATCCTAGTCAAGTCACTCCCTGGAAGCATGCAGGATGCAACAGAAATCATTGGTATATCTGGTTACAAAACAACTTAAAACCCATATATAACTAACAGCTACCAACAAGATTAAATGCAAGTTATATAGTTTAATAAAATTTCAGCTTGGATGATACAGAATATCCTCTAAAATAATACTGGGAATCCTTATATGCCAACATTTTGTGTGTTTATTTTATTATTTTTCCCCTCTTCTCTACCTCTCCTCTCCACAGTAGTTCATTCTTCATCCACTCTGATAACCTCTCTGCCTTGTATATATATTTTTTTCTTAAAACATTTTAATAGTGTCTGAAGATATGATCCATCATCATTTTGAATATTTGAGAGTATATTTCCCCAAAACAATAATTCCCTTATAACAGACTTATCAATACAAATGGTTTGATACTGACACAATACTATTATTATCCAATCTGCAGATTTTATTGACTTTTGAAAAAAAAGAAATGTCATGGTCTTGTTAAGGTGAAATATTTTTCTGGTGCATTTTGCCTGGAAAATATACTTTGGCTTTGATTTCATGACATAGGCATTTTTGAGGCACATAGGCCTGTAACTAGAGTTTATCTGATATTACTTGTAATGACTTTCCCATTGAGGATGTTTGGCAGCAATACTGCAGAAGTAATTCTGAATTCTTAGTCAGCTGTCTAACTGACACATGGAACCATCATTGGTATCATTCAGTTTCTGCACTTTCTTATCATGGTGTCTGCAAGGATTTTCCACTATGAAGCAATTAATAAGTAGGCTGTGAATATAGACTTGGACACTGGGTATATCCTATTTAGAACCAAATACTTGGGAATGCTCCAATATTGGAGGTTACTTAGGTAAACTATCCTGTAAGCAATGGAATAAATATAATATAGCCATTTTAAGTAATGTTGTCAGAGACAGTTTAGACTGTGGAAATGTACTGTTTTGTAATGTTTTGTGAATATAAAATGCTGATTTTAATGCAGTGGTGTGTTATTTCCTATTTTACAGATATATATTCTGAAACCCAGATGAACTGATGATGCTGTAGATTGTACACTCTCCAGACAAAAAGCACCCTCAAGGGAATATGAGCAAAAAAGTTGTTTATTAAGGGATGTTCTCTCTTTTTTAAAAAGTTGGCTAATAATCATTGCACATATTTATGGGTCACAATGCAGTAACATTTTATGTATATGAAACCAAATATCAGGTTCAACTCCTGTTTTGCAAAGGAAAATACATACGTGATTTAGCAAAGGAAATGTTAGGCTCCAACACCGACAGAAGTAGTCATCTACCATCACAGGAATGACCTTTGTTAGTCCTCCAGAGTTGAGGACAGTGGTAAGGGTGGACTCTCCCTTCTTCCCCCTCTTTTTCTGTCTTTCTCCTTCTAACTGTCCCCTTTCTCTATTCTCTCTTAATTTGTTCCAATATGGCCTTGAACTCAAGATCCTCCCAACTGTTTCCCAAGTGCTGGGAATATAGAGGTGTGCCACAAAGGCCAGCTATAAGGGAAATCCTCACAGCTGCATACCAATTTATCACTGAAGATTGCCTCTAGGAAGAGACTGACTTCACGTTAGTTGACTTTCTCTAGCAAGGAAAATTTCCATAATGCTGGGGACTGAAAGAAGGCATCTGCAACCTTTCTGTAGTCTTGGAGGAGAAACTCCTGCTGAAGATTGGATAGTGCTGTACAGTATCCATGACATGAACCATAATTTGGCAGACATAATTATTATTTTTGTTTTCCCATTTTTTTTACCTGTGAATTTTTCAAGTATTCTTCTAGAACATGTATAATGTTTGTAGTTAGGAGTAAACAAAAATTGCTACAAGTACTTTGGAAAATACAGACTGTGTATGCTTGTACTTCCTCACATCTTTAGAAGTAGCATGGCATAATGAGTTTTGGCACTGTGTGAAACTATTTTCAAATTGAGTCTGCTTTATGGCTTTAGGCCTTGGCTTTTAATATTTTACTTAATATTGCAGTTTCAAATTTCTCATTTGTAAAGGGGGAGCTGAGTGTGGAAAGCTTGGAAGAGGGAGTGGTAGCTGATACCTGGCAGGATGGAATGTTGTGAACATGACAATAAGAAAAATATTGATGAAGTACCTACCACATAGTGAGACCTCGATAAATGATAGCCATTTTGCTTATTTGTTTAGATTAAAATTTTTATTAGGCTTCTAGATTTTGCTATTTGTTTAGAAATACCATCTACAACCTTGCCATCTTCACGGAAATTCTCTTCCCCTTAAGGCTAAAACAACTAAAAATGAAAACACTGTTCAAGCATATTCAATTTTTTTTATTTCCCAGGAGCAGAAATAAGGCATTCTCTAGGTATTTGCTTAACCCTTTATTTTCAACTAAATGTTCATAGGTCAAACAAATGAACTGAGAGCAAGGGAAAAGCAATGGATTGTGTTGTGTAACATACTGAACAGCTTTTTGGATTTAAAGGTATATTGTTTTTTTATTTTGTTCAATATTACACTGTGCTTAAAAATATTCCTTTAATACCATGTTTTAGGTAATATAGAATAATCAACCACCTGCACAAAATTTAAATCCTCATGACTGCTTCTTGAAAATTTTGTAAGAAAGCACAATGTGTTCAATTAAAAGAAAATAATTTGACTTCAGCTTTGGTATGCTGGTAAATGTTAATTGAAATCAAAATTTAGAAAATTTCATTGTAATTTTTATGTCATAGCTTCCTTGCTACTCTCACAACTTTTAAAAGTTCTAACTTTGCATAAATCGCCTTTTTTTCAATGCATTTCATTCTTACTCTAAATCTTTGGTTAAAGGTGTTCAAAAATAAAAATACAATTTTATAGTGATTATCATTTTAAAGCTCTGTTCATATATTCTCCAATGTTCTTTAATCCAATTTTAGCATTAATGGTGGCAAAAAATTCTCATAGAAAATTAAACAGTAGTATTTCATGATGACCTTTTGAATTTGGGATCTTTGCCCATTTTTTTCTAAAATTTTCAGGATATAAATATTACATCTTATTTAACTGCTACCCAATCTAACTACCTAGAAAGGACAGGGCAACCAATTTGTTGGAACAACTGAGCATAAGGTTAAAAAAATCACTGAACAACACTAACTAAGATTCCTTACAAAATCCACACTCATGTTAGTTGCCTGATATTACAAAGAAACTTAAAACATTTGAATGCATTTTGTAGTTTTAATAAACTATTGTATCATCACATATAGATAGCATGACATTTTGCTAATATTTATTTTATAACGGTTAACTTTAAACATCAACTTTTCTAGACCATGATGTATTCTGGACCATGCTATATGATGAAACATTATTCTGGGTATTTTTGTGAATGTGTTTTAAAGTGAAATTAACTTTTGATTTGGTCGATTGAGCAGAGCAGATTGCACTCTGTGATGTAGGTGAATCTTTAATAATCAATTTCAGGTGAGAAGGGATCCAGAAAGGAAAGATGCCTCTTTGAGTAAGAAAACTTCTTCCTGCTTAAAAACCATCACATGGAGGCATCAGCTTTTTCTGTCTTTAGAGTTTAAATTAAATATATTTTTTTGTGAATCTTAAGCATATTGGTATTTAGATTGAAACACTGATGCTCTTGGATCCATAGATCTTTGGACTTGGACAACACTTAGTTGTTGTCTCTCCTGGGACTACTTTATTAGTGATTAACCTATCAGGTCTTGAGACTTGCATAGGATTGTTCTATGGAATTTTTTCTTTGGATATGTAAATGTTACTGTTGTTGCTTACCTAGAAACTTCTGACTAATACATGATTGTAGTTGTTATAGAGATTCTTAATTGTCAACTTGATGGGAGTGAATCTCTGGTTATGTCTATACATGATTTTTCTTTAGATTAGTTTAGTTGAAGTGGGAAGACATACCGTGGAGATAGATGGTATCATTTTATGATCTGGGGTCTGAATGAAAAACTAAAGGGACCTGAGCACAAGCATTTATCTCTCTTGATTTTCTGATAACAAGTACAGTGTGACCAATTACTTCAACCTCCTACTGTCATGGATTCCCTCTCACAATGGACTACACTCTCAAACTGTAAACCAAAATAAACCTTTTCTTCTTTACATTTATTTTTTCTGATATTTTTTCTCAGCAGTAAGACCATGTTGTAGTTGGTCACCTGTTAGTATTTATAGTATTTATAGTTTGTTATTATTGTTATTATTAATGCAATTAATAATTGTAATCTTCATGGGCCTAGAGAGATGGCTCAGCAGTTAAGATTACTGGCTGCTCTTCCAAAGGACTCACATTCAATTCCCAGCACACATATTACAGTATCTGACTTTTTGTAATTCCAGTTCCAGGAGATGTGAAGCTCTCATACAGACATACATAGATTAAAAACACAAATGTACATAAAATTTTTAAAAAATTAAAAAATATTCTTCATAACAACCATATGAATAAAACATAATTTTTGTCATCATTTCTAGAGGCTTGAAGTTTTTTTCACACAAGTCTTTCACTTGCTTGGTTAGAGTCACACCAAAGATCTTTATGTTATTTGTGGCTATTGTGAAGTGTGTTGTTTCCTGAATTTCTTTCTCAGCCAGTTTTTCTTTTGTATACAGGAAGACTTCTAATATTTTTGAGTTAATTTTGTATCCAGTCACTGTGCTGGAGGTGTTCATCAGCTGAAGGAGTTCTCTGGTAGAATTTTTAGGGTCACTTATGCATACTACAATATCATTTGTGAATAGTGATACTTTGACTTCTTCCTTTTCGATTTTTATCCCCTTGATCTCCTTTAGTTGTCTTATTGCTCTAGGTAGGACTTCAAGTACTATGTTGAAGAGATAAAGAGAGAGGGGGCAGCCTTGCCTTGTTCCTGATTTTAGTGAAATTGATTTAAGATTCTCTCCATTGAGTTTGATGTTGGCTATAGGCTTGCTGTATATTGCTATTACTATGTTTTGGTATATGCAATCTATCCCTGATCTTTCCAAAACTTTAAACTTGAATGGGTTTTGGGTTTTGTCAAATGCTTTCACTGCATCTAAGGAGATGACCATGTGGGTTTTTTCTTTCAATTTGTTTATATGGTGGATTACATTGATGGATTTCTGTCTATTGAGCCATCCCTGCATGCTTTGCGTGAAGCCTACTTGGTGGTGGTGGATATATTTATGTGTTCATGCATTTGATTTGTGAGTATTGTATTCAGTATTTGTGAGTCAATGTTCATAAGCATGATTGGTCTGAAGTTCTCTTTTTTGCTGGGTCTTTGTGAATTTTAGGAATCAAGGTGACTGTGGCATCATTGAATGAGGCTGGTAATGTTCCCTCTGTTTCTATTTTCTGGAATAGTTTGAAGAGTATTGGTGTTAGCTAGCTCTTTTTTTTTTCCTGGTTGAATTTTGCATTGAAACCATCTGGCACTGGGCTTTTTTTTTTTTTTTTGTATAGGAGTATTTGATGACAGCTTCTATTTCTTTACTTTATATCGGAATATTTAATTTATTTACTTGATCTTCATTTATGATTGGTAAATGGAATCTATCAAAAAATGCCCATTTCATTTACATTTTCAAATTTTGTTGCATATAGGCTTTTCAATAAGGACTTAATAAGTCTTTGGTTTTCCTCTGTGTCTGTTGTTATGTCCCCTTTTTCATTTCTGATTTTGGGAGGCTTCCAAGATGGCGGCGGCTAGTGTGCAGCTTAGCTGAAGAGGAGAAGACCCGTAACGCGGAAATTGGTGAGTGAAGGGGCTGATCAACCCAGAACAGAGTTATCTAGACTTCCAAGAAGAAAGAGACTAACCATGATATGAGTCCATATAGAATCAGGTCACAGCAGACTCCTCCAGGAGGAGACACACTGAGATGTGATCCCCAGGCAATTCCCGGCACCCCAAACCCTACTCCCTCTTTGGAGGAAGCAGGAGGCATCCAGCAGAATCTTCCACAGACTGTCTGTATCCCAGCCCCAGCGAGAGCTGCAGCTCCCACCAAAAAAAAAAAAAACAAAAAAAAAAACGAGATCGGGCCTGAGAAAACCCAATCCTTTCGGGGACTCCCCCGAGAACCAGAAGGCCACTATAACCCTGCTGTGGCGGAGCGGAGGGACAGAGAGGTGCACAGCAGCTTCATACCGCTTAGACCCCAGTGCTGCCGGCTGCTCCTAGCAAACAAACTTCAGCTTGGGATCTGGGACTGTGGTCATTCAACACATCCTGAGACTCTCCGGGGTCCAGCACAATAAGGTTTAGCACCAAGTCCTATCACCAGCAGCTCCCCAACCCCTGGCAGAGAAACCCCGTCTCAGGATCGTGACTGAGAAGTCCCAACGCCTTCTGGCACTCCCCTGAGAGCACCTCCATAAGCTTGCCCTAGCAGAGGGGAAGGTCAGAGGGGAAGGACAGAGAGGCAGCCTGCCACAGGACACAGCACCCCCTCTCCAGCTCACTCAGTGACCCTTGGCAGAGAAACCCAAGCTCTGGATCTGAGGACACTCAACCATACCTGGTACTCTCTCAGAATCAGCAAACATAAGTTCTACCGCCAGGCTGCTTCTGGCAGAGAGATCTGGGCCCGGTATCTGGGATTGAGAACACTCAACCTAACTCTTTCCTGTGCTACCCCGGGACCAGTGAACATAACCCCTCCTGGCAGAGGGAAAGAACAGAGAGGCAGCACACAGGAAAGTTGGACACTGAGTCCTGCGGCCACAGTGCCACAGAGCTGACTGTTAACCTACCTGCGCATTTTCTGCAGCAGGACCAAATCAGAGAGTAGAGAGCAAAGGGAAGCCCTGTGCATTCCAACTGGTCCTGCAAAAGAGTGAGTGAGCCTTCTAGGGAGAGTTTGCCCCAGACCCAGGGCCTCTCTACAGAAACAACCAGACGAGATCCCTGCCACCCACACCCCTAGTGCAGGCATCATAGGGATTCTTGGGATAGCGACCCCAACATTGAAGCCTCTGCCTTGTGGGTCCACCAGTGTAATCCAGGCAAACAATCTCTGGATCTCAGACAGAACTGCATAATAGTGGCCTGCAGGACATTGCAATAGTCAGAGAATCCGCTCATGCACACTGTGCCCGCTAAAAACACATGCGAATAGCGCCAGTGTCACATTCCTTACTTAGGCAAAATTGAAACCACAATGCCCACTCCCAAACCAGTGAACCTCGCTCATCTTCCTGAAAAAACAGTCCAGAAAACAGAAAGAAACGATCATAGCCCGAACTACAAACTTGAGAAACAAACAGTGAGGGTTATAAATAACCAGATGGCTAGAGGCAGACATAAGAACGCACCCAACAAAAATCAGGACATAATGACCTCACCAGGAACCCCACAAAACAATGGACACTTCAATTCACTAGATATACAAGAAAACGACCTCAAAACTTTGTTTCTCCAGCTATTAGAGGCTCATAAAGATGAAATGAACAAAGCCCTTAGAGAAATAGCCAAAGAAATTGAGACAAACAAAGAGGAAACAAATAGAGCTGTCAGAGAAATGACCACAAAAATTGAGGCAACCAAAGAAGAAATGAACAAAGCTATCAAAGAAATGTCCACACAAATGAAGGCAAATAAAGAAGAAATAAATAAAGCTCTCATAGAAATACAGACAATTATAGCCAAAGAAGTAGAGGCACATAGAGAGGAAACGGACAAAAAAAATAGAAGCTGTCATTGAAAAGCAGGACTCCACATTCAAACAGATGAAGGAAATGGGGCAAGACATGAAAACAGAATTAGAATCAATAAAGAAAACACAAATAGAGAATAACCTGGAGATGGAGAACATAGAGAAAATATCAGGAACTACAAAGGTAAGCATCACCAACAGAATACAAGAGATGGAAGAAAGAATCTCAGGAGCCGAAGATATACTTGCAGAAATTGATACATCTCTCAAAGAATAAATAAAATCAGAAAAGTTTCAAACACAAAACATCCAAGAAATCAAGGACACCATGAAAAGACAAAATCTAAGAATAATAGGAGTGGAAGAAAAAGAAGACATCAGGCTCAAAGGTCCTGAAAATATTTTCAAGAAAATTATAGAAGAAAATTTTCCCAACTTAAAGAAGGAGATGTCCATAAACATACGAGAGGCCTACAGAACACGAAGTAGACTAGACCAGAAAAGAAATTCTTCATGTCACATCATAGGCAAAGCACTGAACCTACAGAACAACAACAGCAACAAAAATCTAAAAGCAGCAAGGGAAAAAGGTCAAGTAATATATGAAGGTAGACCTATCAGAATCATTTCTGATTTTGTTGATTTGGTTCATGTCTCTCTGCTTTTTAGTTAGTTTGGCAAAGGGTTTGTCTATCTTGTTGATTTCCTCAAAGAAACAACTCATGGTTTTATTGATTCTTTGAATTGTTCTCTGTTTCTAATTTATTGATTTCAGCCCTGAGTTTAATTATTTCAAGCAGTCTAGTCTACTCTTCTTGAGTTTGTCTTTTTCATTTTTCTAGTGCTTTCAGGTGTGCCATTTATTGCTTGTATGAGATGTCTCAGATTTCTTTATGAAGGCCCTTAGTGATATGAATTTTTCTCTTACCACTGCTTTCATTGTGTCCCATTAGTTTGGGTAAGTTCATTCTCATTGAATTCTAGGAAGGCTTTAATTTCTTTATTTCCTCCTTGACCCAGTTGTCACTGAGTAGAGAGTTGTTCAGTTTCCGTGTGTGTGTGTGTGTGTGTGTGTGTGTGTGTGTGTGTGTATGTCTGTGTTTGTGTGTGTGTAGGCTTTTTGCTCTTTCTGTTATTGTTGATGTCTAGTTTTAGACTACGGAGGTCTGATATGATAAAAGGGATTATTTCAATCTTCTTGCATCTGTTGAGACCTTGCTTTTTCCCAAGTATATGGTCAATTTTACAAAAGGTTCCACGGGGTTCTGAGAAGAAAACATTCTTTTGTTTGGGTGAAAAGTTCTTTAGACATCTATTAGTTCCATTTGATTTAAGACCTTTGTGTCATTATTTCTCTATGTAGCTTCTGTCTAAATGATTTGTTCCTTGGTGAGAGTGGGGTGTTGAAGTTGCCCACTATTTTTAATTAAATTGTTATTATTATATTAATTACAGTTTATTTACCTTGTATCCCAGCTCTACTCCCACCCTCCTCCCCTCTCTATCCCACCCTCCCTGACTCATCTCCTTTTATGCCCCTCTCCAAGTCCATGAATAAGGGAGGCCCTCCTACCTTTCCATCTGATCCTAGTTTATCTGATCTCATCAGGACTGGCTGCATTGTTCTCCTCTGTGGCCTGTCAAGGCTGCTCCCCCATCACAGGGAGGCGGTCAAAGAACTAGTCACTGAGTTCATGTCACAGACAGTCCCTGTTCCCCTTACTAGGGTACCCACTTGGAGACTGAGATGCCAAGGACTACGTCTGAGCAGGGGTTCTAGGTTATATCCATGAAGGGTCCTTGGTTGGAGTATCAGTTTTAGAAAATCCCCCTGTGCCCAGATATTTTGGTTCTGTTGCTCTCCTTGTGGAGCTCCTGTACTCTCCAGGTTTTACGATGTCCCACTTCTTTCCTAACATTCCCTGCACTCTGCCCAAAGTTTGGTTATGAATCTCAGTATCTGCTTTGATACAGTGCTGGGTAGAGTTAATTAATTTTTACTTATTAAAATTTACTCACTTTATTGACCCTAACCTATCAGGTCTCCTCAGGGCTTGCTGCATTGTCTTAACACTACATAGCAGGATATTAAAGGAGATAATGAGACTCATAGCCAAACTCTGGGCAGAGTGAAGGGAATCTTATGACTGAAGGGCATGGTAAAAACACCTGGAGGGGACAGGAGCTCCACAAGGAGAGCAACAGAACCAAAAAAATCTGAGCCCAAGTGTCTTTTTTGAGACTGATACTCCAACCAAGGTCCATTCATGGAGATAACCTAGAACTCCTGCACAGATGTAGCTCATTCTCCAAGTGGGTTCCCTAGTAAAGGCTCTTTCATCCCCTTCCCCTGAGGAAGGGCAGCCTTCCCAGGCCACAGAAGTCTCCCACTTTTAAACTGTTTGGATCGATGTGTGATTTAAGCTTTAATAATGTTTCTTTGACAAAGGCAGTAGATGTTTTGACAAAGCCCATGGATGTTCAGGATTTTGATGTCCTTCTGCTGGATTTTTCCTTTGATGAGAATGAAGTGTCCCTGTCCATCTCTTTTGATTAATTTTGGTTGTAAGTTTATTTTATTAGATACTAGGATGGCTACTCCAGCTTGCTTCTTGGGTCTGTTTGCTTGGAAAAGCTTTTTCCTTCCTTTTACTCTAAGGAAGTATCTACCTTTGTTGCAGAAGTGTGTTATTTAAATGCAGCAGAATATTGGATCCTGTTGGATCTGCAACCAATCTGTTCATCTGTGTCTTTTTATTGGAGAGTTGAGACCATTGATATGAATAAATATTAGTGACCAACGATTGTTAGTTTCTTTTACTGTAGTGTACTGTAGTGTAGGTTAGGGTCAGATGGAAGGGGAGGTGGAACTCCCCTATCAATTGACTTGGGAAGGGGCAGGGGAGAAAAAGAGGGAGGGAGGACAGGATTGGAAGCTGTGGTGATTGTGTGTTTGTTTTCTTTTGCTTTTTTTGATGTGACGTTTTCTTTTTGCTGTATTTTCTTGGGTATAGTTGATCTCATTGCGTTGAAGTTTTCCTTCCAGTATCCTCTGTAGGGCTGAATTGCTGTGTATAAATTGTTTAGATTTAGTCATGTAGTGGAATATTTTGTTTTTTCCATCTATGCTGATTGAAAGTTTTGCTGGATATAGTAGTCTGGGTTGGCATCTGTGATCTCTAAGCTTCTGCATGCTATCTGTCCAGGCAATTCTGGCATTTTTAGACTCTTTTGGTAAGTCTGGTGTGATTCTGATAAGTTTGACTCTATATGTTGCTTGGCTTCTTTTTCTGTAGATTTAGTATTTTTATTATTATATGGCTGGAGGGCCATATAATATTATTATTACATGGGCTATTCTATTTCGTGTTCTGTAGGCCTTTTGTATATTTAAGGGCATATGTTTCTTAAGGTTGGGGAAATTTCCTTCTGTGCTTTTTTTTTCCAAAAATATTTCTGGGCCTTGGATCCTATAATCTTCCTTTTCATTTTTACATATTATTTTTAGGTTTCATCTTTTCATAGTGTACTTTATTTCTTGAAAGTTTTGTGTCTAGAACTTTTCTGATTTTATTTTTTGTTTGAGAGACATATCAATTTCTGCAATTGTATCTTCAGCACCCGAGATTCTTTCCTCCATCTCTTGTATTCTATTGGTGATGCTTACCTTTGTGATTCCTGAACTCTTCTCTAAGTTTTACAACTCTACGGTTTTCTCCATTTGTGTTTTCTTTATTGATTCTAATTTTGTTCTCATGTCTTCTTGTACTAATTCCTCCATCTGTTTGAATGTGGATTCCTATATTTCCATGATGTCCTGTATTTTTTGTTTCCTCTTTATGTGTCTTTAATAACTGCATAAGTATAGATTTTAGATAATTTTCACATTTCTAAATTTCAGTAGAATATCCATTGATTTTTGGAGATTGTGGTGAAGCCATGGTATCCGGGTTTTTTTTTTTTTTTTGCCTGTATTCTTATGCCAGATTTTAGCCATCTCATTGTCTGTAGCCCTAAATGATTGATTGTTCCTGGAGCCTGTACCAGATTGTGTTCACCTGTCTCTGGAGTCTCCAGTAGTCTTCCCTGGATTCGCTGTCTCTGCTGACTCACTGTTTGTGACCCAGGTATGCATGGTAGCTGGGGTGCAGGTGGAAAGATCTCTGAGCCTATAGCTGCTCAGTGCCCCACAGGCTTTCTTAAGATGGTAGAGAATTGCCTTTGAATCCCATGCCTGGCTCAGCTCCTCTGGGTTCACTGGCTGTGCTGGGCTCATTGTTTCTGACCAAGGTAGATAGGCTGTTGGGTAGCAGACAGAAAGATCTCCGAGCATAGAGCTGCTCCAGTGCTCCATAAGCTTCCTTTGGGAAAAAGACAATGGAACTTTTTCCAGTGCTTAGCTCAGCTCCACTGGGTTCTCTGTCTTTGCTGTGCTCTCTGTTTCTGGTCCAGGTGAGTCAGGCTGGTGTGATGCAAGCTGAAAGATCTCTGTGCCTAGAGTTGCTCCAGTGCCCCACAGGTTTCCTTAATATAGTGGGGAATGGAACCTAAGTCCCAAGCCTAGCTTAGTTCCCCTTTGTTCACCGTCTGTTCAGTGCTGACTGATTCTGACCTGGATGAGCCAGGCAGATGGGGTACAGGCAGAATGGAGCCATGCCTCCCCCACAGTACCAGAATGTATACCTTCCACAGGATGATGAGAGTGAGTGGCACTAGCTGCTGTTGCCCAGAAGATGTCCACTAGCTGGTTAGAGTGGACTCCTGAGTTTGGAAACAGGAACCTCTATTACCCAGAGGGTGTCAACCAGACTGTAAGAGTGGGAGCTCATGTTTGGAGCCTCATCCTCAGTACTAGAAGTTATTTACTCCACAGGAAGCGAGAGTGAGTACCCAAGGTCCAAGCTGTCAGCTGCTGGTCCCCACAAAACGTATCCACAGAAAGTCAGCTTGGGCATGTTGGCTAGAGCTGATATTAGCTGGAAGGCCTCAAGATGGACCCTCAAATATCCCTTTGAGTTCTCCTCTCACCTGAGAAACACAGATGTCAGGGTTTTAGGGTCCACTGTATTGTCTGCTGGTCACACTGCTCTTACTGCTGAGCTGATGTTCAAATACCCTGCATGGTTGGTGCCAACATCTTGGACCTCTTAAATTTATTTTCATAATTTATTCACTTTCCATACTGATTGTAGCCCCATCCCTAGTCTCCTCCCCATTACACTCACCCTCCCTCATCCCCCTTTTTCCCCTCCCTAATGTGGGTACTCTAGTAAGGAGAGCAGAGGTTGTCTCTGATGTGGACTCTGTTGCTTGCTTTTTTATCACTCCCCCTCTTGGAAGCCCAATGCCAGGGCACAGGAAAAGAAAATGCAGTCTTGATGAGGCTTGATAGGCTAGTGTCAGGCTCATTTTCTTATTGTGCTGTTGGTATAATGTTCTTCTGGAATGTATACAACTTACCCTTGTTCATTCACATGTTGATTTCTCTACCCCACTATCTCATTTCAATCTGGACATTGCATTGTGATGTTTAGAATAAGCATCACCTATTTCAAGTTTGTGCAACCATTTGCTCTCTGTATTGTCAATAAAATAAACAGCCAGTTCTGAGCAATGGAGAAAATAGAGTGGAACATCCTGGTCTGGAGGGGATGAGAAAGAAGAGAGTAGGAGGAGTCAGAGAGGAGAGATTGGCAAGAGAGGACTCGGGACAATGAGGAGAGATAAAACAGACCAAAGATACAACTAAAAACAAGTATAATGTGGGAAACCTGAATTGGAGGAGACTATGCTAGTTTGGAGGTTTCAGATGGAGTAATTATTGCCCAGCAGTGCACTCTAGGTCAATTAAATAAATCCTAGACTCTGTGTGTTGATTTGGGTATTCAGGTGGTTTAGGAATAACCTCTGTTTAACTAAAAGATAAACCAAAGTGAGTTCCATCGTAATAGGAAAAGGGACTGTCTCTGACATGAACTGATTGGCCTGCTCTTTAATTACCTCCCCCTGAGGGGGAAGCAGCATCACCAGGCCACCGAAGGAGATGATGCAGCGCCTCCTGATGAGACCTCATTGACTAGGATCAGAAGGAAGGAAAAGAAGACCTCCCCTATCAGTGGACTTGGGGAGGGGCATGCATGCAGAGGGTGGAGGAAGGGAAGGATTGGGACTGGAGGAGGGAGGGAACCACAGGGGGGGATACAAAGGGAATAAAGTGTAATTAATAAAGAAAAAATGTAAAAATAAATAAAAAAAGAAAAAATACAAATGCTAAAAAATAAATAAATATTAATAATCAACAAATGACATAACTACATGGTGTAGAATTTACAGTAATCTAGCAAGAATTTACATAGAAAGTAAAATTATAGAGCAGTTTCTTAATTCTGTTCCTTAAAAACAAAGCAATGGCAGTTCCTAAACTAGGAACTCACAGATCCCTGATTAGACAGACACCCTGTAGAGCAGCAAGCCCTCCAGCAGGTTGAAGAAAAACACAAATTATTACATACAAACCCCAGAGAGGCAATTCATTTAGGTAAAAAAAAATGGGGGGGGGAGGCTCTTTAACAAGGCAGCTTCTCAAAGCCAGAGTTTGCTAGTCAAGGCAGAAAGCAAAATCCCTTGGGGAAGGGGTTCTTGCCAGTCTGAGGAGCAAATATTTGTAGACCCAATAACTTCCCAGAGTGAGAAAAAAGTTAGGATCCAGTGAGAGAAGCAGAAAAAATACCCCTGCCTGGAAGCAGGAGCCAGAAACAGAGATACAGACAGAGAAGCCTCAAGCATCTAAGCTGGTAAGGTCTAAAAGGGACACTGGGTCTAAGAAAGTAAAGTCCTTAAGGAAAGGGTTTTTTTTAAATTTTTTATTAATTACACTTTATTCATTTTGTATCCCCCCCATAAGCCCTTCCCTCCTCCCCTCCTGATCCTACCCTTCCTCCCCTTTCTGCATGCATGCTACTCCCCAAGTCCACTGATAGGGGAGGTTCTCCTCTCCTTTCTGATCTTAGTCTATCAGTTCTCACCAAAAGTGGCTGCATTGTCCTCTACTGTGGCCTGGTAAGGCTGCTCCCCCATCAGGGGGAGGTGATCAAAGAGCAGGCCAATCAGATTATGTCAGAGACAGTCTCTATTACTATGTAACCCACTTGGACACTGAACTGCCATGGGCTACATCTGTGCAGGGGTTCTGGGTTATCTCCACGAATAGTCCTTGGTTGGAGTATGAGTCTCTGGGAAGTTCCCTGTGTTCAAATTATCTTGTTCTGTTGCTCTGCTTGTGGAGTTCCTGTCCCCTCCAGCTCTTACTATTTCCCACTTCTTACATAAAATTCCATTCACTCTGCCCACCAGTTAAGGAAAGGTTTTGAGATTAAAAAAAGATAAATTTCTGTGTTGAAAATGGAGGAAGACTAAATGACCCAGTGCTTTTGGACACCATTTTAGTTTGTTTCTCTAAGCATACAAATATTTTTTTTCACTGACATTGTTTTGTATATCCTCTTTGGGAACGATCAGGATAAGACAGACTTGGAGAAAGAAGAGACTGAGAGAATAGATGGTAAATTAAAGATCATAGAACAGAGGTTGGGGGAATCTTTGAACCAAAATAAAGAGCCTTCAGAAAAATCCAATCCAAAATTTACAATAACACTAAAAGAGGTAGTTCCAGAGGATAAAAGTCCACGGAGGCTTGAAGATATTGCAAAATGGCAGCCCAATGTGATGCCAGAGAAAAAGTCTTCAGCTATAGGCCAACTTGATCAGACTGTATATTGAATGCATATTTTTAAGGTTCAATTACTAGATGAAAGTCAATATGCTAAAGTAGAAATGCAGATCCTGTTTAGTGTTGTCTTGGAGCAAGTACATACAGTGCCTGATGTGCACCTTTTTACAGAGTTTGGGGAACTGAAATACATGCACCGTGCCATTTATTCATATTTAGAATTCAAGTGGGCCCTAAATTCTGGAGAGCATAAGCCTAATGTTACATATTTGTTAGAGATGGTAAATGTTTTGGACACCCCTTGCAAATTGGGGCTGATGGTGCTTCAACATGTATATCCATTGGAATTCAACAATATTTAGATAATATGACATGAAACCTGTTACAGATATACCTTATAATCCTACAGGTCAAACAACTATGAAAATATCTAACAGTAATTTTAAAAATATGCTGATAAAACAGAAGGGAAAGGTAATATTTCCCCAAATAGTGTAATTAATGATTTATTAATTTTAAAATATTTAAATGAAGTAAGTAGCCCACCTGCTAAGGCACAGTGGAATCTAGAAAGGACTGCTGAATTAGAGTAACATGTAAAGTTCTTAATTTCAAATTGGAGAACAGGTAATGTGATACATTGGGGAAGAGGTTTTGCATATGTTCATACAGGAGAAGAGAAATTATGGGTTTCATCAAAACCAATAAAACTCAGAAATGACAGATGAAGGCCACCTGAAGATCTTGGCTACACACAAGAATAGAGAAATCAAGAAAGTTAAACAGAACAGATATCATAACATGTTGACTCCTTTATTTTTTATATAATTTTTTAATTTTTTTTATTATTAGTTATATTTTATTAACTCTATATCCCAGCTGCATCCTGCTCCCTCATTCCCTCCCAAAACTTTCCTCCCTCCCTTATTTCCTCCCTGCCCCTTTCCAAATCCACTGATTGGGGAGGACCTCCTCCCCTTTCATCTGACCCTGTTTTATCAAGTATCTTCAGGACTGGCTACAAGGTCCTCCTCTGTGGCCTAGCAGGACTGTTCCTCCCTTGGGGGGTGGGGAGGTCAAAGAGCCAGCCATTGAATTCCTGTCAGAAACAGTCCCTATTCCCCTTGCTATGGGAAAACAATTGGTTGCTGAGCTACCATGGGCTTCATCAGAGCAGAGGGTCTAGGTCATATCCATACATGGCCCTTGGGGGGGTGTCAGTCTCATAAAAGATCCTTGTGCCCAGATATAGTTGGTCCTTGTGGAGCTCCTATCCTTTCCACGTCATACTAACTCCCCCTTCTTTCATATGATTCCCTGAACTCTGCCGAAGGTTTGGTTATGATTCTTACTATGTGCTTTGATACAATGCTAGGTAGAGTCTTTCACGGGCCCTCTGCGGTAGGCTCCTGTCCTGTTACTTGTTTTCTTCTACTTCCAATGCACCTCGCTTTTGTTTTTCTAAGTGAGGATTGATCATCTTATCCTGGGTCCTCTTTCTTGTTTCTTTAGGTGTGTAGATTTCATTATGTTTATCATATCTTATAGGACTATATGAGTGAGTATATACCATGTATGTCTTTCTCTTTTTGGGATACCTCACTCAGAATGATCTTTTCTAGATCCCACCATTTGCCTGAAAATGTCATGATTTCCTCGTTTTTGATGGCTGAGTAGTATTCCATTGTGTAAAAATACCACAATTTCTGTATCCATTCCTTCGTTGAGGGACATCTGGGTTGTTTACAGGTTCTGGCTTTTACAAATAAAGCTGGTACAAACATAGTTGAGCCAATGTTCTTGTTGTGTACTTAAGCAAATTTTGGGTATATATCTAGGAGTGGTATAGGTGGGTCTTGAGGTAGCACTACTTCTAGTTGTCTGAGAAAGCACCAGATTGACTTCCAAAGTGGTTGTACCAGTTTACATTCCCACCAGCAATAGAGGAGGGTTCCCCTTTCTCCACAACCCCTCCAGCATGTGTTGTTACTTGAGATTTTTTTTTAAATCTTTTATTTTTTTTATTAATTACACTTTATTCATTTTGTATCCCCCCATGAGCCCCTCCCTCCTCCCCTGCCGATCCCACCCTCCCTCCCCTTTCTGCATGCATGCCACTCCCCAAGTCCACTGATAGGGGAGGTCCTCCTCTCCTTCTTTCTGATCTTAGTCTATCAGTTCTCATCAAAAGTGGCTGCATTGTCCTCTATGGGGGAGGTGATCAATGAGCAGGCCAATCAGATTATGTCAGAGGCAGTCCCTCTTCCCATTACTATGGAACCCACTTGGACACTGAACTGCCATGGGCTACACCTGTGCAGGGGTTCCAGGTCATCTCCACAAATAGTCCTTGGTTGGAGTATGAGTCTCTGGGAAGTTCCCTGTGTTCAAATTATCTTGTTCTGTTGCTCTGCTTGTGGAGTTCCCGTTCCCTCCAGCTCTTACTATTTCCCACTTCTTACATAAAATTCCATTCACTCTACCCATCAGTTGGCCATCAGGCTCAGCATCTGCTTTGACAGTCTATACTGCAGAAGCTTTCAGAGGCCCTCTGTGGCAGGTTTCAAGGTTGTTTCCTGTTTTCTTCTGGCTTTCAGAGGCCCTCTGTAGCGGGTTCCGAGGTTGTTTCCTATTTTCGTTTTCTTCTGATGTCCATCCTCTTTGCCTTTCAGGATGGGGATTGAACATTTTAGTTAGGGTCCTCTCTTTTGCTGGAAAGGATCATCCTGAGTGAGTTGACCCAGAAGCAAAAAGACACTCACGGTATATACTCACTCATATAAACATACAATATAGAATAAATCCACTAAAAGCTGTACATCTAAAGTTACTTGAGATTTTTATCTTAGCCATTCTGATGGGTGTGAGCTGAAATCTCAGGGTCTTTTTGATTTGTATCTCTCTGATGACTAAGGGCATTGAGCATCTTTTTAAATGTTTTGTTGCCATCCTATATTCCTGTACAGAGAATTTGTCTGTTTAGCTCTGTACCCCATTTTTTAATTGGATTACTTCATTTGTTGTTTTTTAATATTTGGGGTCTTCATGTATTCTGGATATTAGCCCTCTGTCAGAAATAGGTTTGGTGGTGATCTTTTCCCAGTCTGTAGGCTGTCATTTTGTCCTGATGACAGTGTCCTTTGCTTTACAAAAGTTTTTCAGTTTCATGAGGTCCCATTTATTTATTGTTGATCTTAGAGCCCATGCTGTTGTCCAATAAGTTGTCTCCTGTGCCAATAAGTTCTAACCTATTCCCCACTATTTCTTCTAACAGATTTAGTGTGTCTTGTTTTATATTGAGGTCTTTGATCCACTTGGACTTTAGTTTTGTGGAGGGTGATAAATATTGGTCTATTTTCATTTTTCTGCATGTAGACATCCAGTTTGACCAGCACCATTTGTTGAACTCTTTTCCATTGAATGGTTTTGGCTTCTTTGTCAAAAATCAAGTATCCATAGGTGTGTGGGTTTATTTCTGGGTCTTCTGTTCCATTCCATTGATCCTCCTTTCTGTTTCTATGCCAATACCATGCAGTTTTTTTTTTTTTTTTTTTTTTTTTTTTTTTTTTTTTTTTTTTTTTTTGTTTTTTTTTTTTTTTTTTTTTTTTTTTTTTTTTTTTTTTTTTTTTTTTACTATTGCTCTGTAGTACAGCTTGAGGTCAGGGATGGAGAAGATACCTCCAGATGATCTGTTGTTGTACAGGATTGTTTTGGAGATTTTGGGTTTTTGTTTCTCCATATGAAGCTGAGAATCTTTCTTTCAAGGTCTGTAAAGAACTGAGTTGGTATTTTGATGGGAATTGTGTTAATGTGTAGATTGCTTTTGGCAGGATGGCCATTTTCACAATGTTAATCCTACCAATCCATGAGCACAGGAGATCTTTCCATCTTCTGATATCTTCTTCAATTTTTTTCTTCAGAGACTTAAAGTTTTTTTTTCAAGCAGGTCTTTCGCTTGCGTGGTTAGAGTCACCCCAACGTACTTTATGTTATTAGTGGCTATTGTAAAGGGTGTTGTTTCCCTGATTTCTTTCTTGGCCCTTTTGTCTTTGGTATACAAGAGAGCTTCTGATGTTTTTTGAGTTGATTTTGTATCCTGCTACTTTGTTAAAGGTGTTTATCAGCTGAAGGAGTTCTCTGGATGAATTTTTGGGGTTGCTCATGTATACTAACATATCATGTGTGAATAGTGGCACTTTGACCTCTTCCTTTCCGATTTGTATCTCCTTGATCTCCTTTAGTTGTCTTATTGCTTTAGCTAGGACTTCATGTACTATGTTGAAGAGGTATGGAGAGAGTGGGCAGCCTTGTCTTGTCCCTGTTTCAGTGGGATTGATTTGAATTTCTCTCCATTGGTTTTGATGTTGACTATATGTTTGCTATATATTGCCTTTACTATGTTTAGGTATGTGCCTTGTATCCCTGATCTTTCCAAGACTTTAAACATGAATGGGTGTTGGACTTTGTCAAATGGTTTTTCAGCATCTAAGTAGATGATCATGTGGTTTTGCTCCTTCAGTTTCTTTATGTGGTGGATTACATTGATGGATTTCAGTATGTTGAACCACCCTTGCATGCCTGGGATGAAGCCTACTTTTGCATGGTGGATAATAGCTTTGATGTGTTCTTGGATTCGGTTTGCAAGGATTTTATTGAGTATTTTTCCATCAATGCTCATAAGAGAGATAGGTCTGAAGTTCTCCTTTTTTTTCGGTCTTTGTATGGTTTAAGTATCAAGTTGACTGTGGCTTTGTAGAATGAGTTTGATAATGTTCCTTCTGTTTCTATTTTGTAGAATAGTTTGGAGAGAATTGGAGTTAGCACTTCTTTGAAGGTCTGCACTGAATCCATCTGGCCCACGGATTTTTTTGGAAGGGAGACTGTTGATGACTGCTTCTATTTACTTGGAGGATATAGGATTATTCAATCTTTTTACCTGATCTTGACTTAATTTTGGTAGATGGACTCTATCTAGAAAATTGTCCATTTCTTTTAGATTTTCAAATTTTGTTTCACATAGGCTTTTGTAGTACAACCTAGTGATTGTTTGGATTTCCTCACTGTCTGATTTTTCATTTCTGATTTTGCTGATTTGGATAGTTTCTCTCTGCCTTTTAGTTAGTTTGGCTAAAGGTTTGTCTATCTTTTTGATTTTCTCAAAGAACTATCTCTTGGTTTCATTGATTATTTGAATAGTTTTATTTGTTTCTAATTGATTGATTTCAGGCCTGAATTTGATTATTTCCAGCCATCTGCTCCTCTTGGGTGTATTTGCTTCTTTTTTTTTTTTTTTTCTAGGTCTTTCAGTTGGGCCATTAAGTTGCTTGTATGAGAAAAATTATGGAACGCTCCACGAATTTGCGTGTCATTCTTGCACAGGGGCCATGCTAAACTTCTCTGTATCGTTTCTATTTTAGTATATGTGCAGCCGAAGCGAGCACCATGTTGACTCCTTTATATGCGAACAACTCTGAAACTGACTGTGATATAAAAATGTCTCCAGTCAGAACTTCAACAATACATGGGCAATAAATCCTTGGCTACAATATCCTCTAAATTTATTATACCATTCTTTTAATTGGCATAAAATCATTTCATAGTTTAGTTTTATCCTACATATCTCGTACATTTATAATTTTAGGACTGTGTAATGTGTGTTTACATACTGGGAAAATGTATGTTTGCAGAATATAAGGACCAGATACTGGAGAAGCTGTATCAAATCAGGCAGAATGCATCCTTCCAGCATGCTGAGGCATTGAATCATCTGTTCCAGCATCATGCATGTTCCAGTATTCTGTTTGATCCTGTCTCAACTGCTTCAATTGTTGTTTCTCATCAAAGCCTGCTTCTGAGAGCTTTGAAGAAAGCTACTAATCTCAATTGATCCAGCATTTTATTCTGTTCCAAACAAGACTTCTATTAAGCCTGAAATTTCTCAGCATTCAGAGACTGGACCACAAATGTTAATGCTTGCTTAATTAACCATTGTTCCAAGTTTCCTTTGGGCCCCCTAACAGGATTTCTGTGTGTCCAAAAATTCAGCTAGAAAAAATTCCTGAAAATGATGTCCAATTTCCTTTAAGGGGGGTTGAGTATGTTTTGTGGGGTTTTCTCGGGCTATGAATGTTTATTGTCATTGTGAGATGGATATAAGTTTTTAATAATCTTATTCAATGAGAAAATAAGGTTAGGATGTTACATAATGCAAGTTAATTGTTAGTTAATTAACTCAGTCATATCAGACACTAGTCTAATTTATCCAGGAGTATACATCCTAAGGTTAACAGACAGATATGATTATATAAAAATAGGTAGTCTTCAAAAACTTCATAGACCTACAGAATGTGGCATTTAAAAATGTCTTTACTGTTTTAAAGATTCTTTGCCAAGGAGACAGGTTATATCCTGGCAGCACCCAGCCTACTTCAAAGGAGATGATCAGCGTCAAAAAACCTCCAAATGGAGATGCCTTCAAATATTGCAAATGAGCCACCTGGGGAAAAAGATAATGCTGTCTTTAATGATGAATAGAATTCTGCCAAAAATGGGCATGCTTAAATGCAGGACAAACTGATGGCTGAACTCTGCCAAGACAGGGTAAACAAATCTTAAATAGTTCCTGCTTCACATATATGTCTGTCAAATATTCTGAGCCAGAAGACTGAAGATGATTCTCTAAAATTATAGTGAGGTTTGAGTGATCAGGCAACAGACTCCCTTAATCATTTTTTGGGGTGGGGGGGAACTGCTGACATGCACTTCTTATTTACTCCAGTAACAATTTTTTATTCCTTCTCAAGTCTCTAGTCAGGTTGAAGAGCATATAGTTAAAGTTATACAATTGAGCTTAAGTTGTTTAGAATTTAAGAATATGTTTTCAGATAGGTAATACCAATAAAGATAAAAGTTAATTTAGCAATCAATGCTCAATCCCCATCCAGAAAGGCAAAGAGGATGGACATCAGAAGAAGTAGAAAACAGGGAACAAGTTAAGAGCCTGCCACAGAGGGTCTCTGAAAGGCTCTGCCCTGCAGACTATCAAAGCAGATGCTGACACTTATGACCAACCTTTGGGCAGATTTTAGGGAATCTTATGAAAGAAGTGGGAAATAGTAAGATCTGGAGAGGACAGAAGCCCCACAAGTAGAGCAACAGAACCAAAAAATCTGAGCACAGGGATCTTCTCTGAGACTGATACTCCAACCAAGTAGCATGCATGAAGATAACCTAAGACCCCTGCACAGTTGTAGCCCATGACAGTTCAATAGCCTAGTGGGTTCCATAGTAATGGGAAGAGGGACTGTCTCTGACATGAACTGATAGGCCTGCTCTTTGATCACCTCCCCCTGAGGGAGGAGGAGCCTTACCAGGCCACAGATGAAGACAATGCAGCCACTCCTGATGAGACCTAACAGACTAGGATCAGAAGGAAGGAAAAGAAGACCTCCCCTACCAGTGGACTTGGGGAGGGGCATACGTGGAGAAGGAGGAGGAAAGGAGGTATTAGGAGGGGAGGAGGGAAGGCACTACAGGGGTGATACAAAGTAAATAAAGTGTAATTAATTTAAAAATGTTAATTTAGGTATAGATTTCTAACCTTGTCAAGATAGGCTAATCAGATACTTTCTCATAAGTTGCCAAATATTCATGAACTGGACATTGCACATGTAAATCTTATCTAATAGTTTTCAGGACTTTAATAATTATTATTTTATTGTAAGTAAAGGAGCCTTGTATTGGACTTAAAGGGGGAAATATTGATACAATGTTCTTGGGGAACATACACAATTTACCCTTGTTCATTCACATGGTGATTTCTCTACCCTATTATCTGGCTTCAATATGGACATTGCATTGTGATCCTTAAAATAAGCATCACCTGTCTCAAGTTTGTGTAAACATGCCATCATTTTTCTCTGTATTGTTAATAAAACATCCAGCTAGTGCTGAGCAATGGAGAGAATAAGGTGGAACATCATGGTCCAGAGGGGAGGAAAAAGAAGTAAGTGGGAGGAGTTGTAGAGGAGAGATTGACAGCAAAGAACTTGGAACTCTGAGGAGAGATGAACTGGACCTAAGATATGACTAAAAACAAGTATAATGTGGGAAATCTTAATGGGAGGAAACTATGAGGGCTTGGAGTTTTAGGATGGAGTAATTATTGCCCAGCAGTGCACTCTAGGTTAATTAAATAAATCCTAGTCTCTATGTGTTGATTTGGGTATACAGGTGGTTTATGAATAACCTCTGTTTAACTAAAAGATAAATCAATAATAAATATTAATAATCAATAACATTGTGCATATTTTAAGACAATGCTTAAATACTAGTGCCAGATCATTAACACTCTAATTAGTGGTTAGATTTCTCCCTTTTATAGATACTGTATTTTTTGTTTATGTACAAGGAAAGAAATTAAGAGCATTTGGTATTCAGCTAATGTCCTCGTCAGTTCCAAAGGAAATATGACGATTGCAAAGTAAATGGCTGAATCTAAAATTCTGAATAAAATTATTCCAAAAGGCTGTGTGTGGATATTCTAATAACCATCTAGTACTTTTGCTATATCTGTCAGATACTGAGGTTTAAGAGAGGAAAAAAAGTCAGTGACACTTTACTTTCATTATAAAGATTTAAGAGTTATATATGAATTGGATATGCTACAGTTTTATCTGATTGACAGTGAAGTAGGTTCTTCACACCAGTATCACCAGAAAGCTGTGAACAATGCATTGAGTCACAGTGTTGCTATAGTTAGGACACATCACTATGTGATAGGATTTTATTTTATTTTATTTTTTACCTCCAATAGTATATGATGTCATTGAATAAGAGATTATTTGGCGCATAAACATATTTTAAAAGATAAGAAACATGATGCCTTTCATAAAATAGCATCCATATCTATTATCATTTGGGATATGAATCAAAGAAAATATGAGGAAAACCATCTAAATTTAGATTATAAATTTATATTAAAAGGTTATGGTAGATTTATCTAGAATGGTGTGTTCCACTCAATTCAGTCTTTTTATTTCTTAGGGGTTCATTGTCTTAGACTATATTTTATTTGGAAAATTATTTTCCAATATGACATATACTGAGTTATGATCAGGGAATGGAGATATCAACAAGACACAATCTTTTATACCTTTGGGGTATAATTACTAGCTTTACTCCCTGAAAGAAATTATGTGTCATATTATTTTCAGCACATTGTACACTTTTTAAAATGTAACAGGCATTTAATAAATGTTTAATGAATAAAAATGTTTTTATGTTCTAATGCCTTTCTTTGTTGTCAGCTGCCGTATTTTATGGTAGACTGTATTTACCCTTCTAATCTGATTTATTTTCAATCATTTATACATCTGTGCCTATTACGTGCAGGATTCCACTTCAAAGCTTTGAGAGGTGCAAAGATGAGCAACATCCAGAACTTTCCCCTAAATGGAACCTATAAAGCTTCCCTTTTAGCTGGTGCAGTTGGGAATATAAGAAAAAAATACGTAAAATGAAAGTATTTGTAAATGTTAAGTACTAGTGAAAACCTGTGCAAATCAAATAGCCTTTTCCTCATTACCGTGACTTTTCTGCAACCTTCACGGAGCTTCAAAGGAGGGAGAAAATGTTCTTTACAGAACACAAATGGAGAAACTGGCATTGTGGAGACTAAGATATATTGGAAATGGATCTGTCAACAAATATCTTCCAGCTTGGTGTTGAAGACAGCACATTTACATAAATAACTAGAATGATAAGGAATAATTGTAAATGCTGTGACAAAAGTATAGATAACAAGCAAGAACTCAGGGATTGAGGACAGATTATGAACTTATCTCAAGTTTTGCTTTTTTTAAGTGAAATAAGTATGGACTTTTTCTGACAACTGGCCTCTCCGAAGATTTATTCACCTTTACAAGGGTTTATGATATTTTTTTAATTGTTGAAGTTACTAGGTATTTATACTTAGAACAAAGGACATGTTTCACAATGTGCTTTTTAAAGAAAAGGATACATTTAAATGTAGAGGCAGAGAAATAGAAGAAAGAGCTGATGGATATGTGGAAGCAGGTTTTCGTCGAGAATACATACCTGGTTGAGGAAGGATGAGTCATTGGAGGTATGAACAAGAGGTTCTTTCCTCTGCTTAAAAGAGCAAAATAAACATGAGCATATATGCAGCTGATACAGAAAGAAACTGATTTTTGTCCAAAAGAAAACCTATTTCATTGTCTTTTATCACTATATTCTTTGTATGAAATATGATGATGATTTTGTAATTAAAGATAGACATAAGACAGATCTCTTAATGAAGAACACTCTTAGCTAACAAAGATAAAGTCATTATTTTTTGGAGTATGAACATAAAATATTTTTAGTGAAATAGCTATCTAAAAACTGATTGAAAGTAGGTTACTTCACTTGCTTGTCAGAAATTATCCCCTGAACACAGAAAGCACTTTTCTGAGGGAGCGTGATTCTTTGAGTTGAAGAATTGGTCACTTGGGCTATTATCTGTGCAGAAGGACTGAGCTTTGCAAAACAACACCTGGCACAATTATACTTGACTGCCAAGGTAGAGCCAACAGTGAAGGATAAAGAGTGCAATAAAATTTTACTCATGTAGGCAGAACTATTGTATGAGAAATAGCATAATGAACTAGAAGTAAGGTGTTGTGAGTGTAATTCAGTTTAAAAAGTCAGTGGACCTATATGCTACATTATTTTGGAAATTTTCTAAAAGGAATGTGACATATCTTATTTTTTTCAACAGATCCCCATTAAGATTCAAGGTGTTGTTGGAAGGAACAATAATACTAGATAATAAAGCATAAGGAACTGTGCTTATGAAATAAAGCTCATTTGTATTGAAACCCTTAAGGGGAGGCTAAAAGTGGCCATGAGCTGGGAATTGTATATTTCTATGTACTGAAGTGTCTCCATTGTATGTTCCCTGCACTGAATGTAGAAACATTCAGTTACCGGTAGTACAAACTCTGCTCACTTATAGGTGCCAGAAGTGATCTCTAAAATAATGTGTTGTTGGCTGGGAAGAGGGCTAGTAGAAAAAGCTTTTTCCATTCCAGTGTGAGGAACAGAGATTAGACCCTTGGCTGCCCCCTGGTCCTCTCTCACAGGCAGTTGGAAAATTGCAAGCACACCTGTAATCACAATGCTTGGGAAGTGGAGATAAGGCGACTCTGGGGGAAGTTGATTATTGCGACAGCTGGACTGTAGAGTTATGAGTTCCACTGAAAGACCTTACTTCAAGGAAGAAGGCAGAGAGCAAGCGATAGAGAAAGACATTAAACATCAATCACTAACTTCCACCCATGTCCACACATGCACTTACATACATGCAAACATGAACACACACACACACACACACACACACACACACATATATATATACAAGATACACATGTGTAAAAAATTTAATAATATTTTATTTTACCTAGTAAATAATAGTTGATCACAAAAGTTAAAACTATGTCATATCATGGGAAAATTATAAAATAAGAGCTTAGTTAATACAAGTGTCCTCTTTTTGCTAAAATAGCAAAGCATACATCAATAGAAAATAAATTCATATACTTAATTGCCTAAAAATTTTAATATAAGTATTGTAATTCACAGTTATTTCTGTTTTGACTTGACATTTGGGAAACTAAAAGGCTATTGGAAAAATCTACTATTTCATGCTAAATTGAGTTATTGCATAGTTTCTTTACTTCTTTTAAAAATCCTCTGAGATAGTTTGGAAGTTGTATTTATGCCATTAATAAAATTTTAGGCTTTGCCATTTTCAATATTATTATTTTGGAAAAATCTCATAACCACTGTAAATTTCAGTCTCTTAATCTATCAAACGAGAAAATTAGAATAATCCTGTCTAGTGCTTTCCTGTGTTACCTTTCTAGGGTCCTGTGTTCATACAAAGAATATATTTTCTCCTCATAAATGTCTCATCTGTGATATTCAACAGATTCTCAATGTAAAGTTATAGAACAGTAAGAAAAGAAAAGAAAAACTCTTCCATTTCTTCAGAATTATACAGATTACAGCATTTATTACACCATATTGTACATCTGTGGTTGCCATAATTTATAAAGTATTCTGAAGGCAATGAAGACAAGGATAGCTCATTTAAACTACCAGTGTCTGGAACATCATAACCTTTCCATGAATGCTAAGTGGTTGGTAGGAGGAAAAAGTCATGGTTTTGCATACTTTTGACTTTAGTTATTTTAGTTTATGTTTATTTGTTAACAAACAGATCAGCTTAATCTCTGCTCTTTCTTTCATATGTATGTTGAGTCATGGAAATGGAGTTACTAATATGAAGGAGCTTTTGAAGCCTTAATCATGATCCATAAGAGTTAGCTCTTCTCCACAAGGACCCAATATATCTGGGCACAGGGGTCTTTTCTGAGACTGACACTCCACCAAGGACCATGTATATAACTCTAGAACCATATAACTCTAGAACCTCTGCTCGGATGAAGCCTGTGGTAGCTCAGTAACCAATTAGTTTCCCATAGTAAGGGGAACAGGGACAATTTCTCACAGGAACTCAATGGCAAGCTCTTTGACCTCCCCACTCCCTAAGGGAGGAGCAGTCCTGCTAGGCCACAGAGGAGGACTTTGCAGCCAGTCTAGAAGATACCTGATAAAACAGGGTCAGATGAAAGGGGAGAGGGTCCTCCCCAATCACTGGACTTGGAAAGGTGCAGGGAGAAGATGAGAGAATGAGGGAGTGGGGTACAGCTAGGATACAGAGTCAATAAAATGTAACTAATAATAAAAAATAAAAATAAAATATTAAAAAAATGCAGACTAGAAATTCAAAAGAAAAAAAGAGCTAGCTCTTTATTATTTCTACCTTTTGCTAAGGAGCTTGAATTGCTCAAAAGTTTTAAATATTGTTTTCCCTTTGTCCACTTCTTATTTCCTAATATGATTATTAAATGTTAATATCATGTTTCTCAAATTATGAATTTTCAATTAAAATATATTTAAATAAAAATACTGGAGAGTTTTAGAAAAGCTGGCATTCAGAACTCTTTGAATAGAAGTCTGGTTTGGAAAATTAAAGGAAGCACCTTACTTTTATTTTGGTGTTGTTGTTGTTTGTTTGTTTTTTTCCTAATAGAATTTGTAGTAGAAAGTCAACCAGTCTATTCTACTTGTCAATAAGTTTCCTTAGTCTTTCCCTAAAATGTAACTGATGAGATTTTTGAGAACCCTCCAAGTACATATATTGTCAATTATGAATGGCTCATGATATGACAATAGTAATTTTATGCGTGCATGCTATATATAGGTCGTAGAAATGGATGAATGAATGACTATACACAACTTCAGAAGTCCTGTATTAATATTCTGAGTGAAAAGAACAAGTATACAGAAACATCAGCTTTTCAAACTTTAATATTATAATATTTCAAACAGTATATGAAAATGATACAATTAGTGATACAGGAATATATTTGACAGTTAACAATTCAAATTCTAGAGATAGTTATATTGATAGGACAACAGTGAATCTCCAGAGGAGAAGACATTTCATACTTTTATAGTCATTATTTTTAGTTACTGAAAAGAAGTAATGTCAGGATTGTATCATTATTCCAAGTGGAAGAGATAATTCAGATTTTAAACAAATCAAACTATCATCACAAACACAAAATGTCTGGTTGATCAATTTAATACATCAATTTTAGCCATTTTGATAAATGCAGACACAATCTTATATTTCTAGTCCAGATACAGTATTTCAGTAATAAAGCTTTTTTTTTTAATTGCAAGAATTGTGTTTTATATCTTAGAGGGGTCTTCCAAATTGCCATTACTAGATGAAATCACATGTCATGAATCAGTTTTTTTATACAATTTTCATTAGATCCTATTAATCATTTTAATAGATTTAGATTAATCAGATAATTGAGGATAGAGTCTCTGCTCTGTGTATCTTGGACAGCTTTTTGTTCATAATACATGCCATATATGAGTTCTGCATTAAGTGTAACATGAGATGTCCACTAGTGAGGACTCTACTGCAAATAAGAGAATTCAAATGAACCTGAGAATAAATGGAAATTTGCATTTTTAAATTTAAATTTAATTTATTTATTTGTATAGGGACATGTACCACAGCATGTGCACAGTGATCAGAGGGCAATTTGCAAGAATTGGTTTTCTCACCTACCACCTGTGGGTTCTGAGGATCAAACTAAGGCCCTTAGGCTTTGCAGCAAACACCTTTACTTGATAATCCATTGTGAAAGTGATGAAACTTGTGGTTTTATATTAATAAAAATTTTAAATGTGAATCTGTGTTTACATAATGCCAGTCAAGGACTTAATTTCACATTTATAAATATAAGACATAAAATAAGTAACCTCTATGCATTGAAAAAATATATACATGCATGTGTGCATGCGTGCATGAATGGTCGTGTGTGTGTGTGTGTGTGTGTGTGTGTGTGTGTGTGTGTGTGTGTGTAACCCCAAGATGCTCAAGCTAAGTTTGATGTCACTTTATAGTCTAAGCAGGACATCAACTTAGGATATTCCTGCTTCAGTTTTCAGAGTAGCTGGGATGTAGATCTGGATTAAGTGGGACTTGAATATTACACACACACACACACACACAGAGAGAGAGAGAGAGAGAGAGAGAGAGAGATTAAGTAGACTCATTTGGCTTTGAGGACTCTTTGGAGGTGACAAAGCTAGTTTTGAAATATTCACATTTAGAATAAAACTGAGAGCAAGTCTCTAAGCAGTATTGGCAGGAGTCTCCCATTAAGAGCTTAAATAGCACCGTTCAGACAGGCCTTGTGAGATATAGATCAAATCACTTTGCCAAAGTTGTGTGGTCAGAGCACTGTAGTGTACAGCCAGGAGAAAGGAAAACCAATAGGTAAGATCTCATTAAGAAGCCCAATTGCCTTCACATAAAACAGCTTTGAGATGATTGGTAGTTATTAATTTATGAAGTCTCTACAAACTTATATGCATTCTAAAAGTGTAAGTATAAAATTCCATTCACTCTGCCCATCAGTTGTCCATCAGGCTCAGCATCTGCTTTGACAGTCTATACTGCAGAGGCTTTCAGAGGCCCTCTGTGGCAGGTTCCAAGGTTGTTTCCTGTTTTCTTCTGGCTTTCAGAGGCCCTCTGTAGCAGGTTCCGAGGTTGTTTCCTATTTTCTTTTTCTTCTGATGTCCATCCTCTTTGCCTTTCAGGATGGGGATTGAACATTTTAGTTAGGGTCCTCAAGAAGTGGGAAATAGTAAGAGCTGGAGGGGACGGGAACCCCACAAGCAGAGCAACAGAACAAGATAATTTGAACACAAGGAACTTCCCAGAGACTCATACTCCAACCAAGGACTATTCGTGGAGATAACCTAGAACCCCTGCACAGATGTAGCCCATGGCAGTTCAGTGTCCAAGTGGGTGACATAGTGATGGGAAGAGGGACTGTCTCTGACATAATCTGATTGGCCTGCTCTTTGATCACCTCCCCCTAAGAGGGGAGCAGCCTTACCAGGCCACTGTAGAGGACAATGCATCCACTTTTGATGAGAACTGATAGACTAAGATCAGAAAGGAGAGGAGAATCTCCCCTATCAGTGAACTTGGGGAGTGGCATGCATGCAGAAAGGGGAGGGAGGGTGGGATCGGCAGGGGAGGAGGGAGGGGCTTATGGGGGATACAAAATGAATAAAGTGTAATTAATAAAAAATTTTTTTAAAAAAGTGAAAAAAAAGTGTAAGTATAGGTGCTTAAAATGATTGTTAGATATGTATAAATACAATATCGTGGAAATTCCAGACACAATGACTGCATGTTTTGGCAAACTTCTGAAGTCCATATGAAGGTAGTGAAATTATTTTTTTTTTAATGCTACTACCATATTTTGGTGCTTATATCATTTCTTCTTCTTCTTCTTCTTCTTCTTCTTCTTCTTCTTCTTCTTCTTCTCCTCCTCCTCCTCCTCCTCCTCCTCCTCCTCCTCCTCCTCCTCCTTTTCCTCCTCCTCCTTTCCCTCCTCCTCTGTACTTCCTGAGAAAAAGATGAAGGAGCTGTGATGTTGGTCTATCCACTGGGGTTGTGATCCTCATAACCAATTGTTCTCTACATGTATCCAGTTATGGTTTCCTTTAGTCATCTTTATTTGTTGTAAACAGAAACTTCTTTGATGAGGGGTGGTAGCTGCACTATAAGAATGAAATTTAGAATGTAGAAAGAAATTTTGCTCATCCAGAAATGTGGCAGTAATACAGTAGTAGATTATTTTCTAAGGTCTATGATTTTATATTCTTGTTGTTACAAGAATGGGCACAAAGAGTTGTATTTGTATGTTTATACATAAAATAATGAAAATAAGGAAGCTATCAATTTGAGAGTGGTTAAACATGGGTGAGGCTGGAGGAAGGAAAGGGGAAAGTGATGCCATTATTTTTTAATTAAAGATACATTAATTACTTTGGGAAAAATCAAAGTTCATCATTTGTAATGTCTCTGTAAGAAGAATTCTGAGAACTACAGATTAAGATCCAAATAAGAATCTTGACTTTTCCAATTATGAATAAATGCCTGTGTCATCCTACTATGTGTCCTTGTAAGTCATGTTTCTAGAGGATACAAATCTCATATTCTCTATGAGACTTAGCAGGCAAGTTGCTCAGGAATGCAAAAGCCATGGTTCCAGATCAAAAACCTATTTTTCCCCTCAGCTCTTTTATCTCTTAGAGTGACTCACTTCACCTCATGTCTTTGACTTGCTGTTTTCACAGCTGCATTTCAGGCAATTGTGAAAGAAAGAGAATAATTTATTTTATTTTTATTTTATTTTTTAAATTCTTTATTAATTATACTTTATTCACTTTGTATCCCCCCTGTGGTTCCTTCCCTCTTCCATCCCAATCCCTCCCTTCCTCCACACTCTGCATGCATGCCCCTCCCCAAGTCCACTGATAGGAGAGGTCTTCTTTTCCTTCCTTCTGACCCTAGTCAATTAGGTCTCATCAGGAGTGGCTGCATTGTCTTCCTCTGTGGCCTCGTAATGCTGCTTCCCCCTCAGGGGGAGGTAATTAAAGAGCAGGCCAATCAGTTCATATCAGAGACAGTCCCTATTCCTATTACAATGGAACCCACTTGGATACTGAACTTCCATGGGCTACATCTGTGCAGGGGTCTTAGGTTATCTCCATGCATAGTCCTTGATTGGAGTATCAGTCTCGGGAAAGACTTCTGTGCTCAGAATTTGTGGTTCTGTTTCTCTCCTTGTGGAGTTCCTGTCCTCTCCAGATCTTACTGTTTCCCACTTCTTTCATAAGATTCTCTGCACTCTGCCCAAATTTTAGAGTCTTCAGTGGAGAAATATGCTCCTAATTTTGTATTTCAATACTAGCCTGCAATTTCTCATATTTAATATACTAAAATTATTTTATTATTTTTTATGCATGAGAATTTTATAAGTCAGGAACACTTTAAAATTTTCCTGTCTGGTATGTAATGAGTTTTCAGTGATGAATTTTAGTGTGTATGCATGAAGTATATATGGATATGATGGTTCATTCCTGTCATGATGCTACCAGGTGGGAGGCAGAGGCAGGAGGATTACTCTAAGAAGAAAGCAAGCCTGGTCTATATAACAAATTCCAGGTTATCCATTTTTCCATATGACGAATGTGTCTCTTCTCTGCTCTGCAAAAAACAAACAAAATAAAACAATACCCTGCAAAGTTAAACAAAAAGAGTCAAATTAGTGTGGAAGTTCCTCAACAAGAGAACTTTATATTCTATCACAGGGATACTTGCATACCTGTGTGTATTAGTGCACTATTAATAATACCAACAGAAGTATGGATCATAAAAATGAAGCATATTTTACAAAATGGAAATTTACTTACCTGTTTAAAAAAAAAACTTAGATTAAGCAGTTTGCAGAAAACAAATGGGACTAGTAAGTATCATATGCACTGAGGTGACCTAGTCTCAGAAACACATGTAACTCATGTGCTCTCTCATATGTGAATCCTAACACTCATTGTTTGTGTTTGTGCAAATAAGGATTTGTGAGAATGGGTATAGAGTATGATACTAGATTGGAGACCTCAAGAGGTGAGCAAAAGAAAAGGCAGAAACATAAATTACATGTGATATGAGTTTGGCAAGGAACCTAGGTTGGGCATGGAGAAAAAAGGAAAAAGTAGGAAAACCAAAAAAAAAAATATTGTCTCAATTAAAATTATAAAATGAATGCTATCTATTTCTGATAAATAGTATTATGTGTTTACCTTTTTAAAGATTTTTGTTCCATTCTTCTTGTATGTCTTTCATCTCTCCCTTCCCATGTACGTGTGTGTGTGTGTGTGTGTGTGTGTCTGTGTGTGTAGTATTTCTGTAGTCCATGTTGTTTTGCTTTATAAGCCTCCTCCTTTTCTGTCCCTTCCATGGTTCTTGGCTTGAATATGTCTCTCTAAAGACAAGTGTGTGTGTAAAACACAATCTTTACCACAAGACTATGGAGAGATTATGTCTAGTGGAAGGTGATTAGGCCACAAGACAGAGCGAAATGTCTTAATGTCATTACTGTATAGGTGAATTTGTTAAAAAGCTGGAGAGAGAATGGGAGGTAACTTTTGCTCTCTCTCTCTCTCTCTCTCTCTCTCTCTCTCTCCTTTTTCCTGTGTATTTTCATAAGAGGATAACATAGCATAGAGGCCCTAGCCAGGTGTTAGCCTCTATACTTTTGATTTTCCTCCTTTCAGCATAACTAAATAAATGTCTGTTTATTAGAAATTTACCAGGCTGAACCTGTGGTTATCTATAATATAACCCTACATGGCAGGCAGACATAGGCACATTATGAGTTCCAGGATAGCCTAGGTTACATAGTGAGACACTATGTCAATTTTTTTTAAATCTTAATTATACTGTCTGTGATTATTATTTATTATTATTATTATTACTGAAGCACAAGAAAGAATAACACAATGTCCTTTATCTTTTACTCTCCTTTTATTTTCTCCATATTTTCTGTTTCCTTCCCTGAGATACATTAGTATCTCAAGGATTCCTTTTGCTTTCTTCCCACATCAGTAGATTCTGTCTTCTGTACTTTTCTATGTATGTTACATATTGTTGTAATGAAACAGTATATAATGTGTAACTTTTAAGGAAAACAAATTATTGGTTGTGAGACAAGCCTTTAATGGTTGAGCCCTCTCTGCAGCCAAGGACACCAGAAAATAATGCACAGAATCAACTAAAGTAGGGTTCATGTGGCTCACAGAAACTGAACCTAAAATCAGGGAGTCTGTATGAGTCTAAGCTATGTCCTCTGCATATATGTTACAGTTTTGTGGCTTGGTGTTTTTTGTGAGACTCCCAACAGAGTGAATTATGGGTATATCTGACTCTTTTGTCTACACTTGGAACCCGTTTCTTCCTACTGGGTTGCCTCATCCAGCCTTGATATGAGAATGTGTGCCAAACTTATTGTAACTTGTTATGCTATGTTCAGTTGATATATCTGGGAGGCCTACTCTTTTTTGAAGGAAAAGAGAGGAGGAGTGGATCTGTGGAGGTGGGAGGAGTGTGGGGGTGGCTGGTAGGCATAAATGCTGTGTTCAGTATGTATTGGATGAGAGAAGAAGAAAGAAAGAAAGAAGAAATAATTATTTGTCATGGATCTTGAGGCTGCAAAGTCCACTGTTAAAGTGCTGATTATCTTTTGAAGGCTTATTTCCTATGTCATAACAAGGTGCAGAGTATAATATGGTAAGAATTAATGTGAGAGAACAAGAGTGTAGGAACAAGGAAGCAGAGAGAGGGAAAGAGAAAGAGAAAGGCAGAGACAGAGACAGAGACAGAGACAGAGAGACAAACACACCGGAAGACACTGCTAGAAACAGTGACAGATACACAGAGACAGAAAGAGACACACAAACAGGAACAGAGATTGTACTTACCTTTATAAAAAAAGCCATTTGAAATTGAACTAATCCATTTACTCTTTAGAGGCACTAATCTCTTCACTGATCCATTGGGTTCAGTGTTTCTTAAAAGTCAACATCCCAAAATAATAACAGTGACAATTTGTTCTAACCTAATTTTGAGAGAAAATATTCAAATCATAACTTTCCCACCCAACCTTATCTACCTTTCTCTCTATATATGCTTTACACATCTCTTATTGTCTATGCAAATACTATTTCTTTACAAGGTTTTTTCTCTCTTATCTCATTGCCTTTCAGCTCACTTTGACATATTTCTTTCTCTTGATACCTCTGCAACGTTTCTGTCAGCACCTTACTCTGTTTTGTTGTGCTTGTGTGCGTATGTTTCTATATTCTTCCTTGTTTGTCTGCTCCTATGGGCAACATCCTGTATTTCTCTGTTTGCTTAGTCTGTTTATTTTGTCAGGGCTCTTCCTTTTCCATCTAATGTGTTTCCCTTTCTACAGAACACGTCTCTGTATAGACTACCATCATATCCCCTTTTGTTTTCAGCACTCATTCGTAGTTTTAACAAGCACATTTGTCACTTTTTATTTCTGACTGATGGGCATAGTGATTGCTGCCAAGGGATGGGGGAGTGAAGAGCTATGAAAGCAAATCTGCATTTGAATCATCCCTATGTCGGTTGGGTACATTCCTAAGCCTTATTTCATTTGTTTGTCTAACTGAAAATTTAATGTGACTAGTAATTAATTATAAATGGAGGAACTTTCTTGAGATTAAAATGCTGTTCCTCTCAATTCTGTTACCTCCCTCAATCATCCCTAGTAGCACTAGGTCTATAAGATCCCCTGAAAACAAATCACAAGCAGGGAAAAAGGAGAATAACTTCTTTCCAGAATGTAAGAGGTTTCTAAAAATGGATAAAGCTGAGTGCTTCTGAAATATGACTATTTTTTTCAAATATTCTCTTAGTTTTGCATCCTATAGACCAACATGGCTCTACTGACAGTGATTATTTGCTAAGTAAACCTTTGGGAAATTTTCTGTGTCAAATTTGTTGTATTATTGGATTCTCTGCCACCAATTTATAGTTATCTTTCCTGGGAAATACTGAGTTATTCCTCTCTCATATATGTAGAAGTTCCCAAATTCTGTCTTCTTTACCATTCTTGTGAGTCTGGATCTTTAAAGATACCCCTGCTATTTTAATTTTTCCCTAATATTTTTTGTTTATTTTTATTTTTCAGAAAACATTTCATTTTTTAGAGCAGTTTTACATCTTTGTGAATAAAAAAAATAGGAAAAAAAACTGATCAGAATGTTCAGGGATTCTATAAAGTCTAGATGTATTTAAACTTTACACAGCTAAAGTCATCTTGGGAGATGTAACTTCAATTGCCTATAGGCAAGTCTGTGGGACAATTTATTAATTAATGATTCATGTGGGAGGGTCCATCCCACTGTGAGTTGTTCTACACACAGTGGTCCTGGATGCTATAAGAAAGCTGAATTAAAAAGCCTTGGAGAGCAAACCATTAAACACTATTCCTCCATGGCTTCTGCATCAGAACCTGCCTTGAGTTATTGACCTGATTGGTCTGCATGACTGTCTATAAATAAGCTTATAAAACAGTAGGTTTTCACATGGGCTTTTGAAATACATATTGTGTTGGTTAGCCTTCCCCTCACCCTCTCATTGTCTCTGCCTTCCCAATCTCTTCTCCTCTTAAATATTTTCACCCCAGTATGCCTCTTTTCTTCTTCATATCACCTGTGTTCTCCCATCTTTTTTCCCATAAAGTATTTGGTCCTACTCAAACACACAATGGTCCTGCTCTTTCTTCCTTGCTTCTATATTTACTCCATGATAAATATACAATTATAGCTGGGAATGGTGGCACATGTCTTTAATCCCAGAACTCAAGAAGCAGAGGCAGGTGGATCTCTCTGTGATCCACTCCAGTCTACAAGACATATTGAGCTGTGGGAGAGCCAGGATTATATAAGGAGAATTGCATTGGAAAGTTCATTGAAATAACATTGTATCAGCAAATTGTTATTGTTCTGAGGCCATTACTACTGGATTAATTTTGCCAACCCATGAGCATGGGAGGTTTTCTACTTTTTTATTTTATAATAAATATGCATTTTATGAATTTCAGTATGTGAGCCTATTATTTAGCTTTATTTAATTTTTTATTTTTTTTTTAGTTACTTTTTATTAACTCTGTATCCTAGCTGTATCCCGCTCCCTCATTCTCTCCAATCCTACCATCCCTCCCTCATCTCCACCCTGCCCCTTTCCAAGTCCACTGATTGGGGAGGACCTTCTCCCCTTTCGTCTGACCCTGTTTCCCACCAAAATACCAGCCCAGTTCTTTACAGACCTTGAAATAAAGATTCTCAGCTTCATATGGAGAAACAAAAAACCCAGAATCTCCAAAACGATCCTGTGCAACAACAGATCATCTGAAGGTATCTCCATCCCTGATCTCAAGCTGTACTACAGAGCAATAGTAATAAAAACTGCATGGTATTGGCATAGAAACAGAAAAGAAGATCAATGGAACCAAATAGAAGACCAAGAAATAAACCCACACACCTATGAATACTTGATTTTTGACAAAGAAGCCAAAACAATTCAATGGAAAAAAGTCAGCATCTTCAACAAATGGCGCTAGTCCAAGTGGATGTCTACATGCAGAAAAATGAAAATAGATCCATATTTATCAACCTGCACAAAACTAAAGTCCAAGTGGATCAAAGACCTCAACATAAAACCAGATACTCTAAATCATTTTTCTGCTTTCTAATATCTTTAATTTGTTTTTTTTGGGGGGGTTTCAAAGATGCATTTATATGTATATATAAATGTATACATATTTATACATTTATAATATATAAATTATATATTATAATTTATATATAATTATGAATATTATAATTTATAATTTGACTTCCTTGATTACATTTAATACAAGATTTTTTCCTGTCAAGAATAGTCATGTTTCCTTGTTTTTTTTCTTATTTTTTAATATTATTTTTAATAGGCATTTATTCACTTTGTATCCCCCCCAGCTGTAGACCGCTCCTTCATTCCCTCCAAATCCCATCCTCCTTCCCACCTTCCCTCCCAATTCCACCAATCCCATCCTCCCTCTTTCATCTCGTCCCATGTCCCTACCCAAGTCCACTGATAGGGGAGGTCCTTTTCCCCTCCATTCTGAACCTATTCTATCAGATTCCATCAGGACTATCTGCATTGTCTTCCTCTGTGGTCTGGTAAAGCTGCTCTTCCCTCAAGGGGGAGGTGATCAAAGAGCCAGCCATGGAGTTCATATCAGAGACAGTCCCCATTCCCCTTACTAGGGTACACACTTGGACAGTGAGCTGCCATGTGCTACGTCTGTGCAGGGGTTCTAGGTTATTTCTATGTATGGTTCTTGCTTGGAGTATCAGTCTCAGGTAAGACCCCTGTGCCCAGGAATTTTGGTTCTGTTGCTCTGCTTGTGAAGCTCCTGTCTGCTCAAGGATCCACTATCTCCCCCTTCTTTCATAGGATTCTCTGCAATCTGCCCAAAGTTTGGTTATGAATCTCAGCAGATGCTTTGATATATGGCTGGGTAGAGTCTTTCAGAGGCCCTCTGCAGTAGGCTTCTGTCCTGTTTCCTGTTTTCTCCATTTTCCAATGTCCATCCCATTTGTCATTCTGAGTGAGAACTGATCATCTTACCCACAGTCCTGCTTCTTGCTTAGCTTCTTTTCGTATATGAATTTTTATAGGTTTATTTTATATTATATGTCTAGTATCCACTTATAAGTGAGTATATACCATGTGTGTCTTTCTGCTTCTGGGATACCTCACTCAGGATGATCTTTTCTAGTTCCCATCACTTGCCTGAAAATTTCATGATTTCCTTGTTCTTAATTGCTAAGTAGTATTCCCTTGTGTAAATGTACCACAATTTCTGAATCCATTCTTCAACTGAGGGACATCTGGGTTGTTTCCAGGTTCTGCTATTACAAATAAAGCTGCTACAAGCATGGTTGAGCAAATGTCCTTATTATGTACTTGAGCATCTTTTGGCTATATGCCTAGGAGTGGTATAGCTGGACCTTGAGGAAGCACTATTCCTAATTGTCTGAGGAAGCAACAGATTGATTTCTTAAAGTGGTTGTACAAGTCTACACTCCCACCAGCAATGGAGTAGGGTTCCCCTTTCTCCACATCTTCTTCAGCCTGTATTGTCACTTGAGATTTTTATCTTAGCCATTCTGATGGGTATGAGCTGAAACCTCAGGGTCTTTTTGAATTGCATCTCCCTGATGACTAAGGGCATTAAGCATCTTTTTAAATGTTTTGTTGCCATCCTATATTCCTCTACAGAGAATTTGTCTGTTTAGCTCTGTACCCCATTTTTTAATTGGATTACTTCATTTGTTGCTTTTTAGTTTGGTGGTGATCCTTTCCCAGTCTGTAGGCTGTCATTTTGTCCTGATGACAGTGTCCTTTGCTTTACAAAAGCTTTTCAGTTTCATGAGGTCCCATTTATTTATTGTTGATCTTAGAGCCCATGCTGTTGTCGTTCTGTTCAATAAGTTGTCTCCTGTGCCAATAAGTTCTAACCTATTCCACACTATTTCTTCTAACAGACTTAGTGTGTCTTGCGTTATGTTGAGGTCTTTGATCCACTTGGACTTTAGTTTTGTGCAGGGTGATAAATATGGATGTATTTGCATTTTTCTAAATGTAGACATCCAGATAGACCAGCACCATTTGTTGAAGATGCTGACTTTTTTCCATTGGCTTCTTTGTAAAAAATCAAGTATTCGGGGGCGGAGCCAAGATGGCGACTAGCACACACAGTTTCCGAGCTGTGGAAGAGATAAAGTTCTGAGTTGATGAGTGGAAGAACTTCTGAAGCCAGGGAAACAACGGAGAGACTTTCTAAACAACAGGGAACATCGCAGGAGGTGAAAACCTTGGTCTCCTGTCACCTGGGGACTTGTTTGGGGAAGGTGAGAAACGATCCTTTGATCTCTCGGGACTCCCCTCCCCCAGACCTCCCTCCTCCTCGGCACAGCGAACTCCCCTTTCTCAGCACAGACCTAACTGCCTGGGGCCTGCAGCCACTGAGGCGGAGCCCCAAGCCCTTTATCGGCAAACAGGGAAGGTCTCAGATAAGCCAATGGCCAGGGGTAGGCGAAAGAACACTTCCAACATAAATCAGGACATCATGACTTCACCAGCAAACCCCAAAATTGATGGATACTCCAATTCATCAGAAGCACAGGAAAATGACCTTAAAGCCATGCTTGCTCAATTATTTGAGGCTCATAAGGAGGAAATGAACAAATCTTTTAAAGAGTTGGCCAGTCAATTGGAGGTAAAGAAAGAAGAAATAGACAAAACCCTTAAAGAAACACAGGCAAATATAGCCAAACAAATAGAGGCACAAGTAGAGAAAAAATTAGTGGCATACAAAAAGGAAATGAACAAAGAAATAGAGTCCATCGTAGAGAGACAGGAATCCAAATTCAAACACATGAAAGAAATGGTGCAAGGCATGAAAACAGAATTAGAATCAATAAAGAAAACACAAAATGAGAAAACTCTTGAGCTGGAGAACTTGGAGAAAAGATCAGGAACCACAAAAGTAAGCATCACCAACAGAATACAAGAGATGGAAGAGAGAATCTCTGGAGCTGAAGACACACTTGCAGAAATTGATACTTCTCTCAAAGAAAAAGTAAAATCAGAAAAATTCCAATCACAAAATATCCAACAAATCAAGGATGCTATGAAAAGACAAAATCTAAGAATAATAGGAATTGATGAAAAAGAAGACTCCAGGCTCCAAGGTCCAGAAAATATTTTCAAAAAAATCATAGAAGAAAATTTTCCCAACTTAAAGAAAGAGATGTCCATAAATATACAAGAGGCCTACAGAACACCAAATAGACTAGACCAGAAAAGAAACACATCACGTCACATCATAGTCAAAACACTAAATCTACAGAACAAAGAAAAGATATTAAAAGCAGCAAGGGAAAAAGGCCAAGTAACATATGAAGGTAGACCTATCAGAATCACACCAGACTTCCAATCAGAAACTATGAAAGCCAGAAGGGCCTGGGCAAGCATCATGGAGACTCTAAGAGATCACAAATGTCAACCCAGACTACTATACCCTGCAAAGCTTTCAATCAACATAGATGGAGAAAACAAAATATTCCATGACAAAATTAAATTTACGCAATATCTATACAGCAAACCAACCCTACAGAAGATACTAGAAGGAAAACTCCAATCCAACGAAAACGAATTCACCCAAGAAAACAGGGCATACAGATAACATCCCAACAAAAATGAAAAGAAAACAAGCAATGAAACAAGGTAAGATCATCGACTCCATTACAAAAGGAACTAACATGCATTGGTCAATATTATCTATCAATATTAATGGACTCAACTCACCAATAAAAAGACACAGGCTAACAGAATGGTTACAGAAACAGGACCCAACATTCTGCTGCATACAAGAAACACACCTATGCAACAAAGATAAACACTACCTCAGAGTAAAGGGCTGGAAAACTGTCTTTCAAGTAAATGGTTCCAGAAAACAAGCTGGAGTAGCCATCCTAATATCTAATAAAATAGACTTTCATCCAAAGTTAATCAAAAAAGATAAGGAGGGCCACTATATTCTCATCAAAGGAAAAATCCAACAAGAGGACATCACAATTTTGAATGTCTATGCCCCAAATACAAGAGCGCCTACATTCGTAAATGAAACAATATTAAAGATTAAATCATACATTGATCCTAATACCTTAATAGTGGGAGACTTCAACACCCCACTCTCATCAAGGGACAGATCAACCAGACAGACACCAAATAGGGAAATAAAAGCACTCACAGAATCCCTAAATCAAATGGACCTAATAAACGTCTACAGATCTTTTCACCCAAACTCAAAAGAGTACACCTTCTTTTCAGCACCACATGGAACCTTCTCCAAAATAGACCATATAGTTGGTCACAAAGCAAGCCTCAACAGATACAAAAGGATTGAAATAATCCCTTGTATACAATCTGACCACCACGGACTAAAGCTGGACATCAACAACAACAGAAACAACAAAAAGCCGACACGCACATGGAAACTGAACAACTTACTACTCAACGACAGCTGGGTCAAGGAAGAAATAAAGAAAGAAATTAAAGACTTTCTAGAATTCAATGAAAATGAAGGCACAACATACCCAAATTTATGGGACACATTGAAAGCAGTGCTCAGAGGAAAATTTATAGCACTAAGTGCCTACAAGAAGAAATCTGTAACATCACATACAAAGAACTTAATGGCCCAACTGAAAAACCTAGAAAAAAAAGAAGCAGATACACCCAAGAGGAGCAGACGGCTGGAAATAATCAAACTAAGGGCAGAAATCAATCAATTAGAAACAAATAAAATTATCCAAAGAATCAATGAAACAAAAAGCTGGTTCTTTGAGAAAATCAACAAGATAGACAAACCCTTAGCCAAACTAACTTAAAAGCAGAGAGAAACCATACAAATCAGCAAAATCAGAAAGGAAAATGGGGACATAACTACAGACACTGAGGAAATCCAAATGATTATTAGGTCATACTACGAAAGCCTATATGGCACAAAATTTGAAAATCTAAATGAAATGGATAACTTTCTTGACAGATTCCATCTACCAAAATTAAGTCAAGATCAGGTAGAAAGACTGAATAGTCCTATATCTCCCAAGGAAATTGAAGCAGTCATTAACAGACTCCCCTCCAAAAAAAGCCCTGGACCAGATGGCTTCAGCGCAGAATTCTACAAGACCTTCAAAGAAGTACTAACACCAATTCTCCTCAAACTATTCCATAAAATAGAAACAGAAGGAACACTACCAAACTCATTCTATGAAGCCATAGTCACTTTGATACCTAAACCACACAAAGATCCAACAAAAAAAGAGAACTTCAGACCTATCTCTCTTAGGAACATTGATGCAAAAATACTCAATAAAATACTTGCAAACCGAATCCAAGAACACATCAAAGATATCATCCACCATGACCAAGTAGGCTTCATCCCAGGCATGCAAGGGTGGTTCAACATACGGAAATCCATCAATGTAATCCACCACATAAACAAAATGAAGGAGAAAAACCACATGATCATCTCCTTAGATGCTGAAAAAGCATTTGACAAAGTCCAACACCCATTTATGTTTAAAGTCTTGGAGAGATCAGGGATACAAGGATGCAATATACAGCAAGCCTATAGCCAACATCAAACTCAATGGAGAGAAACTTAAATCAATCCCAGTGAAATCAGGGACAAGACATGGCTGCCCACTCTCTCCATATCTCTTTAACATAGTACTTGAAGTCCTAGCCAGAGCAATAAGACAACTAAAGGAAATCAAGGGGATACAAATCGGAAAGGAAGAGGTCAAAGTGTCACTTTTCGCAGATAATATGATAGTATACATGAGCGACCCCAAAGATTCAACCAGAGAACTTCTTCAGCTGATAAACACCTTCAGCAAATTGGCAGGATACAAAATCAACTCAAAAAAATCAGAAGCCCTCTTGTATACCAAAGACAAAAAGGCTGAGAAAGTAATTAGGGAAACAACACCCTTCACAATAGCCACTAATAACATAAAGTACCTTGGTGTGACTCTAACCAAGCAAGTGAAAGACCTGTTTGAGAAAAACTTCAAGTCTTTGAAGAAAGAAATTGAAGAAGAACTCAGAAGATGGAAAGATCTCCCGTGCTCATGGATTGGTAGGATTAACATTGTGAAAATGGCCATCCTGCCAAAAGCAATCTACAGATTCAATTCAATTCCCATCAAAATACCAAGTCAATTTTTTACAGACCTTGAAAAAAAGATTCTCAGCTTCATATGGAGAAACAAAACACCCAGAATCTCCAAAACGATCCTGTACAACAACAGATCATCTGGAGGTATCTCCATTCCCGATCTCAAGCTGTACTACAGGGCAACAGTAATAAAAACTGCATGGTATTGGCATAGAAACAGAAAGGAGGATCAATGGAATTGCATAGAAGACCCAGAAATAAACCCACACACCTATGAATACTCAATATTTAACAAAGAAGCCAAATCCATTCAATGGAAAAAAGACAGCATCTTCAACAAATGGTGCTGGACCAACTGGATGTCTACATGCAGAAAAATGAAAATAGACCCATATTTATCACCCTGCACAAAACTAAAGTCCAAGTGGATCAAGGACCTCAACATAAAACCAGATACTCTAAATCAGTTGGAAAAAAAGTGGGAAACAGCCTAGAACTCATTGGCACAGGAGACAACTTCCTGAACAGAACACCAACAGCACAGGCTCTAAGAGCAACAATCAATAAATGGGACCTCATGAAACTGAAAAGCTTCTGTAAAGCAAAAGACACTGTCATCAAAACAAATAGACAGCCTACAGATTGGGAAGGAATCTTCACCAACCCTTTATCTGACAGAGGGCTAATATCCAGTATATATAAAGAACTAAAGAAGCAGAAAAGCAACAAACCAAGTAATCCACTTAAAAAATGGGGAACAGAGCTAAACAGAATTCTCGAAAGAGGAACAATGAATGGCAGAGAAACACTTAAAGAAATGCTCAACCTCATTAGCCATTAGGGAAATGCAAATCAAAACAACCCTGAGATTTCACCTTACACCCATCAGAATGGCCAAGATGAAAAACTCAAGTGATAGCACATGCTGGAGAGGTTGTGGAGAAAAGGGAACCCTCCTCCATTGCTGGTGGGAATGTAAACTGGTTCAACCACTTTGGAAGTCAATCTGGCGCTTTCTCAGACAACTAGAAGTAGTGCTACCTCAAGACCCATCTATACCACTCCTAGGTATATACCCAAAATTTGTTCAAGTACACAACAAGGACATTTGTTCAACCATGTTCGTAGCAGCTTTATTTGTAATAACCAGAACTTGGAAACAACCCAGATGTCCATCAACGGAGGAATGGATACAGAAATTGTGGTATTTTTACACACTGGAATACTACTCAGCAATCAAAAAGGAGGAAATCATGAAATTTGCAGGCAAGTGGTGGGATCTAGAAAAGATCATTCTGAGTGAAGTATCCCAGAAGGAGAAAGACAAACTTGGTATATACTCGCTTATATAGACCTACAAGATATGATAAACATAATGAAATCTACACACCTAAAGAAGATAATCAAGAAAGTGGACACAGGCGAAGGTGATTAATCCTCATTTAGAAAGACAAATGGGATGTGCATTGAACTTATGACAGGAGTCTTCCACAAAAGGCATCTGAAAGAGTCTAACTAGCAGTGTTTCAAAGCAGACACTAAGACTCATAACCAAACCTTCGGCGGAGTGCAGGGAATCATATGAAAGAAGGGAAGTTAGTATGATATGGAAAGGATAGGAGCTCTACCAGGACCAAATATATCTGGGCACAGGGTCTTTTCTGAGACTGACACTCAACCAAGGACCATCTATGGATATAACCTAGAACTTCTGTTCGGATGTGGCCCGTGGTAGCTCAGTAACCAAGTAGTTTTCCAAAGTAAGGGGAACACAGATTATTTCTAACAAGATCTCAAGGGCAGGCTGTTTGACCCCCCCCCCAGGGGAGGAGCAGTCTGTTAGGCCACAGAGGAGGACTTTGCAGCCAGCCCTGAAGATACCTGATAAAACACGGTCAGATGAAAGGGGAGGAGGTCCTCCCCTATCAGTGGACTTGGAAAGGGGCAGGGAGGAAACCAGGGAGGGAGTGTGGGGTTGGGGAGGGAATGAGGGAGCGGGATACAGCTGGGACACAGAGTTTACAAAATGTAACTAAAAATAAAAATAAAATAAAATAAAAAATCAAGTATTAATAGGTATATGGGTTTATTTCTGGGTCTTCTATTCAATTTCATTGATCCACCATTCTGTTGCTTTGCCAATATCATGCAGTTTTTATGACTATTGCTCTGTAGCACACCTAGAGATAAGGAATACATACAATTGATCTGTTGTACAGGATTCTTTTGGCAATTCTGGGTTTTTTTGCCTTTCCATATGAAGTTGAGAAATTTTCTTTCAAGGTCTGTAAAGAATTGTGTTAGTATTTTGATGGAAATTGCATTGAATCTGTAGATTGCTTTTGGCAGGATGGTCACTCTCAATGTGCTAATCCTATGGATCCATGAGCACAGAAGACCTTTGTTTCTTCTGATATCGTCTACAATTTCTTTCTTCAGAATCTTGAAGGTTTTTTTTTTTTTTCAAACTGGTCTTTCACTTTATTGGTTACAGCCACACCGAGGTACTTTATGTTATTCGTGGCTATTGTGAAGGGTGTTGCTTCCCTAATTTTGTTCTCAGCCTTTTTGTCTTTGGTATACAGGAAGGCTTCTGATTATTTTGAGTTAATTTTGTATCCAGCCACTTTGCTGAAGGTGTTTATCAGCTGAAGGAGTTCTCTGATTGAGTTTTCGGGGTCACTCATATATACTATCATATCATCTGCAAATAGTGATAGTTTGATTTCTTCCTTTCTGATTTGCATCCCCTTGATTTCCTTTAGTTGTTTAATTTCTCTAGCTAGGACTTCAAGTACTATGCTGAAGAGATACGGAGAGAGTGGGTAGCCTTTCCTGTCCCTGATTTCAGTGGGCTTGATTTAACTTTTTCTCTATTTAGTTTGATGTTGGCTATAGGCTTGCTATATATTTTCTTTACTAAATTTAAGTATGCGCCTTGTATCCCTGATATGTCCAAGACTTTAAACATGAATGAGTGATGGATATTGTCAAAAAAATTTTGGCCTCTAAGGAGATGATCATATGGGTTTTTTTTTCCTTCAGATTGTTAATATGGTGGATTACATTGATGGATATCCATATATTAAACCATTGCTGCATGCTTCAGATGAAGCCTACTTTTTCATGGTTGATGATATCTTTGATGTGTTCTTGTATTCAGTTTGCAGGTATTTTATTGAGTATATTTGTATCAATGTTCATAAGAGAGATAGATCCGAATTTCTCTTTATTGTTGGGTCTTTGTGTGGTTTAGATATCAAGGTGACTGTGGCTTCATAGAATGAGTTTGGTAATGATCTTTTTGTTTCTATTTTGTGGAATAGTTGGGAGAAAGTTGGACTTAACTCTTCTTTGAAGGTCTGGTAAAATTCTGCACTGAAATCATCTGGCCCTGGGTTGTTGTTGGTGGTGGGGTTTTTTGTTTGTTTGTTTGTTTGTTTGTTTGTTTGTTTGTTTTTGGAAGGTAGACTTTTGATGACTGTTTCCTGGGGAGGTATAGGAATATTTAATATATTTACCTGGTCTTGATTTAGTTTTGGTAAATGGAATCTATCAAGAAAATTTTCCATTTCTTTTAGATTTTGTTCATTCTAGAAAAACACCCTACCTCTGAAACTGTATCCTCAGTTAATTATTTATCTTCCTATTGTGATCAGTTCTGTTAACTAATTTTCAAATGATGAAACATTTTATGCTCCTGAAATGAATCACAATTTGTTATGATGCATAATTTCTTTTATATATTGGCATGCTCTGTTTGTTGTTAGATTTATTGTTGAAGAATTTTTCATCCATATTCAAAAAAAATCTTGATGTATAGTTTTCACTTTTTTTTGAAGAACCACTGTCTGGGTTTGGTTAGTATAATTCTTGCCTTATAGAGTATTACAATAATATTGTCTTCTATTTTTCTGAGAAAAAAATAAGAGATTGCAGAGAATTAGTTCCATCTCCATCCTCGTAAATCCATCTGATCCAGGTGATTGCTGTTTTAAAAAGACTATAAATGTTGGAAGGAGAGGAGGACCTCCCCTACCAGTGCACTAGGAAAGGGGTATGGGACGAGAAGAGTGTTGGAGGGTGGGATTTGGAGGGAAAAAGGGAGAGGGCTAGAGCTGGGATACAAAGTGAATAAATTATAATAAATTAAAAATAATATCAATTCATTTATTTTTGAAACAATGTCTCACTATGTCATCCACACAAGCTTACAAGTTGAGATTTTCCTTTTTCAATGACTTCAAAAGTTAGGAGAGTAGGTATAGACCACCATATCTGGTTTTAATTTCTTTAATTATTATAGGCCTACTTAAGCTATCTACTTTTTATTGTGTGAGATTAAGTAATGTGGTTCTTTAAGAAAATAGCTTGAATTCATCTATATTTAATTTACCTGAGCACACAGATAGTCATACTTTTTTATTATCATTTATAAGGTAAGAAACTCAATTTAATAGTTTATGTTAGGATAGAAATAATTCTTTTGATTGCTCTTCTTTTTTTGTTTGTTTTTTTTTGTTAAAATATTTTTTATTTAATTTTTTTTCTTATCAGTTACATTTTATTAACTCTGTATCCCAGCCGTGTCCCGCTCCCTCATTCCCTCCCAATCCCACCCTCCCTCCCTCATCTCCACCATGCCCCTTTCCAAGTCCACTGATAGGGGGGGACCTCTTCCCCATTCATCCGATCCTGTTTTATCAGGTATCTTCAGGACTGGCTGTGTAGCCCTCCTCTGTGGCCTAACAGGACTGCTCCTCCCTTGGGGGGTGGGAGGTCAAAGAGCCAGTCATTGAGTTCCTGTTAGAAATAGTCCTTGTTCCCCTCACTATGGGAAACCAATTGGTTACTGAGCTACCACAGGCTACATCTGAGCAGAGGTTCTAGGTTATATATATACATGGTCCTTGGTTGAATGTCAGTCTCTGAAAAGACCCTGTGCCCAGATATATTTGGTCCTTTTGGAGCTCCTATCCTTTCCCCATCATACTAACTCCCCTTGTTTCATATGATTCCCTGTACTCTGACGAAGGTTTGGTCATGAGTCTTTGTATCTGCTTTGAAAACACTGCTAGTTAGACTCTTTCAGATGCGCTCAGTAGACTCCTGTCATACCTTCAATGCACATCCCATCTGTCTTTCTAAACGAGGATTGATCATCTTACCCCATGTCTGCTCTCTTGATTATCTCTTTTAGGTGTATAGATTTCATTATGTTTGTCATATCTTATAGGTCTATATAAGTGAGTATATACCGTGTTTGTCTTTCTCCTTCTGGGATATTTCACTCAGAATGATCTTTTCTAGATCCCACAATTTGCCTGCAAATTTCATGATTTCCTCCTTTTTGATTACTGAGTAGTATTCCACTGTGTAAAAATACCACAATTTCTGTACCCATTCCTCCATTGATGGACATCAGGGTGTTTCCAGGTTCTGGCTATTACAAATAAAGCTGATACAAACATGGTTGAGCAAGTATCCCTTTTGTGTACTTGAGCAAACTTTGGGTATCTACCTATCAGTGGTAGAGCTGGGTCATGAGGAAGCACTATTCCTAATTGTCTGAGAAAGCGCCAGATAGATTTCCAGAGTGGTTGTACCAGTTTACATTCCCAACAGCAGTGGAGGAAGGTTCCCCTTTCTCCACAACCTCTCCAGCATGTGTTGTCCCTTGAGTTTTTCATCTTGGCCATTCTGATGGGTGTAAGGTGAAATCTCAGTGTCGTTTTGATTTGCATTTCCCTGATGGCTAATGAGGTTGAGCATTTCTTTAAGTGTTTCTCTGCCATTCCATATTCCTCTGTCGAGAATTCTCTGTTTAGTTCTGTTCCCCATTTTTTAATTGGATTACTTTGGTTTGCTGCTTTTCAGCTTCTTTAGTTCTTGTATATACTCGATATTAGTCCTCTGTCAGATAAAGGGTTAGTGAAGATTCTTTCCCAATCTGTAGGCAGTCGTTTTGTTTTGAAGACTGTGTCCTTTGCTTTACAGAAGCTTTTCAGTTTCATGAGGTCCCATTTATGGATTGTTGCCCTTAGAGACTATTCTGTTGGTGTTCTGTTCAGGAAGTTGTCCCTGTGCCAATGAGTTCTAGGTTGTTCCCCACTTTTTCTTCTAACAGATTTAGAGTATCTGGTTTTATGTTGAGGTCTTTGATCCACTTGGACTTTAGTTTTGTGCAGGGTGATAAATATGGATCTATTCTCATTTTTTTGCATGTAGACATCCTGTTGGACTAGCACCATTTGTTGAAGATGCTGTGTCTTTTTTCCATTGAATGGTTTCGGCTTTTTTGTCAAAAATCAAGTATTCATAGGTGTATGGGTTTATTTCTGGGTCTTCTATGCGGTTCCATTGATCCTCCTTTTTGTTTTTATGCCAATACCATGCAGTTTTTATTACTATTGCTCTGTAGTAAACTTGAGATTGGGGATGGCGATACCTCCAGATGATCTGTTGTTGTACAGGATTGTTTTGGAGATTCTAGGTTTTTTGTTTCTCCATATGAAGCTGAGAATCTTTTTTTCAAGGTCTGTAAAGAATTGAGTTGGTATTTTGATGGGAATTGCATTGAATCTGTAGATTGCATTTGGCAGGATGGGCATTTTCGTAAATCCTACCAATCCGTGAGTACGGGCGATCTTTCCATCTTCTGATATCTTCTTCAATTTCTTTCTTCAGAGATTTGAAGTTTTTCTCAAACAGGTCTTTAACTTGCTTGGTTAGTGTCACCCCAAGGTATTTTATGTTATTAGTGGCTATTGTGAAGGGTGTTGTTTCCCTAATTTCTTTCTCGGCCCTTTTGTCTTTGGTATACAGGAGGGTTTCTGATTTTTTTGAGTTGATTTTGTATACGGCTACTTTGCTGAAGGTGTTTATCAGCTGGAGGAGTTCTCTGGTTGAATTTTTGGGGTCGCTCATATATACTATCATATCATCTGCGAATAGTGACACTTTGACCTCTTCCTTTCCGATTTGTATCCCCTTGATCTCCTTTAGTTGTCTTATTGCTCTGGCTATGACTTCAAGTACTATGTTGAAGAAGTATAGAGAGAGTGGGCAGCCTTGTCCTGTCCCTGATTTCAGTGGGATTGAATTAAGTTTCTCTCCATTGAGTTTAATGTTGGCTATCGGCTTGCTGTATATTGCCTTTACTATGTTTAGATGTGTGCCTTGTATCCCTGTTCTCTCCAAGACTTTAAAGATGAATGGGTGTTGGACATTGTCAAATGCCTTTTTACCATCTAAGGAGATAATCATGTGGTTTTGCTCCTTCAGTTTGTTTATGCGGTGGATTACATTGATGGATTTCCTTATGTTGAACCACCCTTGCATGCCTGGGATGAAGCCTACTTGGTCATGGTGGATGATATCTTTGATGTGTTCTTAGATTCTGTTTGCAAGTATTTTATTGAGTATTTTTGCATCAATGTTCCTAAGAGAGATAGGTCTGAAGTTTCCGTTTTCTTTTGAGTCTTTGTGTGGTTTAGATATCAGGGTGACTGTAGCTTCATAGAATGAGTTTGGTAATGTACCTTCTGTTTCTATTTTGTGGAATAGTTTGAGGAGAATTGGTGTTAGCATTTCTTTGAAGGTCTGGTAGAATTCCATGCTGAAACCATCTGGCCCAGGGCATTTTTTTGGAGGGGAGACTGTGAATGACTGCTTCAATTACCTTGGGGGATATAGGAATATTCAGTCTTTCTACCTGATCTTGACTTAATGTTGGAAGATGGAATCTATCAAGAAAATTGTCCATTTCATTTAGGTTTTCAAATTTTGCGGCATATAAGCTTTCGTAGTATGACCTAATGATTGTTTGAATTTCCTCTGTGTCTGTAGTTATGTCGTCCTTTTCATCTCTGATTTTGCTGATTTGGATAGATTCTCTCTGCTTTTTAGTTAGTTTGGCTAAGGGCTTGTCTATCTTGTTGATTTTCTCAAAGAACCAGCTTTTTGTTTCATTGATTCTTTGAATAGTTTTATTTGTTTCTAATTGATTGATTTCAGACCTGAGTTTGATTATTTCCAGCCTTCTGCTCCTCTTGGGTGTATCTGCTTCTTTTTTTTCTAGGGTTTTCAGTTGGGCCATTAAGTTGTTTTTATGTGATGTTGCAAATTTCTTCTTGCAGGCACTTAGTGCTATAAATTTTCCTCTGAGCACTGCTTTCAATGTGTCCCATAAATTTGGGTATGTTGTGCCTTCATTTGCATTGAATTCTAGGAAGTCTTTAATTTCCTTCTTTATTTCTTCCTTAACCCTGCTGTCATTGAGTAACAAGTTGTTCAGTTTCCATGTGCGTGTCGGCTTTTTGTTATTTCTGTTGTTGCTGAGGTCCAGCTTTAGTCCATGGTGGTCAGATAGAATACAAGGGATTATTTCAATATTTTTGTATCTGTTGAGGCTTGCTTTATGCCAAACTATATGGTCTATTTTGGAGAAGGTTCCATGCGGTGCTGAAAAAAGTTATATTCTTTTGAGTTTGAATTTAAAGATCTGTAGACGTCTATTAGGTCCATTTGATTTAGGGTCTCTGTAAGTGTTTTTATTTCCCTATTTGTTTTCTGTCTAGTTGATCTGTCCCTTGGTGAGTGGAGTGTTGAAGTCTCCCACATTAAGGTATTAGGATTAATGTGTGATTTAAGCTTTAATATTGTTTCATTTACGAATATAGGTGCTCTTGTATTTGGGGCATAGATATTCAAAATTGTGATTTCCTCTTGGTGGATTTTTCCTTTGATGAGAATATAGTGGCCCTCCTTATCTTTTTTGATTAACTTGGGTTGAAAGTCTGTTTTATTAGATATTAGGATGGCTACTCCAGCTTGTTTTCTGGAACCATTTGCTTGAAAAACATTTTTCTGGCCCTTTACTCTGAGGTAGTGTTTATCTTTGTTGCATTGGTGTGTTTCTCGGTTGCAACAGAATGTTGGATCCTGTTTCAGCAACCATTCTGTTAGTCTGTGTCTTTTTATTTGGGAGTTGCATCCGTTGATGTTGATAGATATTAGTGACCAACAATTGTTACTTACTTTAGATGTGGGGTTGGTGGTGTCACTGAGTTTCATTGCTTGTATTCTTTTGAGTTTTTTGTTGTGTAATTATCTATTTCCTCTGTCTCCTTAGATGTAGTTTTTTTTCTTTGGTTTGGAGTTTCCCTTCTAGTAACTTCTGTAGAGCTGGATTACTATGTAGATATTGTTTAAATTTGGTTTTGTCTTGGAATATCTTGAATTCTCCGTCTATGTTGATTGAAAGTTTTGCTGGGTATAGTAGTCTGGGTTGGAATCTGTGGTCCCTTAAGGACTGTATGCTTTCTGTCCAGGCCCTTCTCGCTTTCATATTTTCTCCTGAGAAATCTGGTGTCATTCTGATAGGTCTACCTTAATATGTACTTGACCTTTTTCCCTTGTTGCTTTTAGAATTTTTTCTTTGTTCTGTAGGTTCAGTGTTTTGACTATGATGTGACGTGAAGAATTTCTTTTCTGGTCTAGTCTACTTCGTGTTCTGTAGGCCTCTTGTATGTTTATGGACATCTTCTTCTTTAAGTTGGAAAAGTTTTCTTCTATAATTTTCTTGAAAATATTTTCAGGACCTTTGAGCCTGATGTCTTCTTTTTCTCCTACTCCTATTATTCTTAGATTTTGTCTTTTCATGGTGTCCTTGATTTCTTGGATGTTTTGTGTTTGGAACTTTTCTCATTTTATTTTTTTTTTTTTTTGAGAGACATGTCAATTTCTGCAAGTGTATCTTCGGCTCCTGAGATTCTTTCTTCCATCTCTTGTATTTTGTTGGTGATGCTTACCTTTGTAGTTCCCGATCTTTTCTCTATTTTCTCCAGCTCCTGGTTTTTCTCTATTCGTGTTTTTTTTATTGATTCTAATTCTGTTTTCATGTCTTGCCTCATTTCCTTCATCTGTTTGAATGTGGACTCTTGCTTTTCAATGAAAGCTTCTATTTTTTTGTCTGTTTCCTCTCTATGTATCACTAATTGTGCCTCTACTTCTTTGGCTATAATTGCCTGTATTTCTATGAGAGCTTTGTTTATTTCTTCTTTATTGGCCAAAGCCTCCGTTATCCAGGATCTCTTCCGGGTTCTGGCTTTGTGGCCCAAGAGTGGACCTGACTGAATCCAATGCTGTGGGAGCCTCCCCTCACCTGGGAAACATGATAACTGTAGTTTTAGGGCCCAGAGTTCAGTCTCCTGGTCGCTGCAAGAAAAGTGTTGTCCAGCTTCTCAGACACAGTGTTCTTCCGGTGCTGCCATCTTGCCCTCCCCCTTGATTGCTCTTCTTATACTTAGTAATTAGTATTTTTTCTTCTTGTTTCCCCTAAGAGCCAGATTTTGCACTCATTGTTTTGTTTTTTCTTGCTGATGTCCTCCTTTCCATTTCATTGAATTCTATTCTAATTTTCATTTTTAGGCTTTTTCTGTTTAGCTGTATTTCAATTGATAATCTTTTTTTAATTTCATAAGGTGAAAGCTTAGATTATTGATGTGACTGATTTCTTTTGTGATATTTGCAAAAAAAGTTATAGACTTTCCTCTATTTTCTGCATCTAGAAAATTTTATATTTTTAATTTTCATATTGATGTTTTATATTTGGGTTTAAAAATCTCTAAATATAATGTAATTTTGCTGTGTTTAGAAACTTAATGTAAAGGAAAAGGCTTTCTTTAGAATTTCTCTTATCTCCATCAAATGATATTACAAAAGACAACATGATTGTCTTTAAAACTTTCATACTTCTTCCTGTGAAACTTCATTACCAAAAAAAAGAAAAAGAAAAAGAAAAGGAAAGGAAACAAAGAAAAGCAATGTCAACATCAAAAAGCAAGCAAGCTAGGTTGTTTCCTGTTTTCTTCTTCTGATGTCCATCCTCTTTTCCTTTCAGGATGGGGATTGAACATTTTAGTCAGGGTCTTCTCTCTTGATTAATTTCTTTAGATATACAGATTTTAGTAGGTTTATCCCATGTTATATGTCTATATGAGTGAGTATATACCATGTGTGTCTTTCTGCTTCTGGGACAGCTCACTCAGGATCCTTTCCAGGTCCCACCATTTACTGGCAAATTTCATGATTTCCTTGTTTTTCATTGCAGAGTAATACTCCATTGTGTAGATTACCACAATTTCTGCATCCATTCTTCAGTTGAGGGGCATCTGGGCTGTTTCCAGCTTCTGGCTATTACAAATAAAGCTGTTACAAACATCTTTGAGCAAATGTCCTTATTGTGTATTTGAGCCTCTTTTGGATATATGCCTAGGAGTGGTATGGCTGGATCTTGAGGAAGCGCTATTCCTAGTTGTCTGAGAAATCGCCAGATTGATTTCCAGAGTGGTTGTACAAGTTTACATTCCCACCAGCAGTGGAAGAGGGTTCCCCTTTCTGCACAACTTCTCCAGCATGTGTTCTCAATTGAGTTTTTCATCTTGGCCATGTTGATTGGTGTAAGGTGAAATCTCGGGGTCGTTTCGATTTGCATTTCCCTAGTGGCCAATGACGTTGAGCATTTCTTCAAGTGTTTCTCTGCCATTCGATTTTCCTTTACAGAGACTTCTCTGTTTAGCTCTGTACCCCATTTTTTAATTGGATTACTTGGTTTGCTTCTTTTGAGCTTCTTTAGTTCTTTATATACACTGGATATTAGTCCTCTGTCAGATAAAGGGTTGGTGAAGATTTTTTCCTAATCTGTAGGCAGTCGTTTTGTTTTGAGGACAGTGTCCTTTGCTTTACAGAAGCTTTTCAGTTTCATGAGATCCCATTTATTGATTGTTGCTATTAAAGCCTGTGCTGTTAGTGTTCTGTTCAGAACCTGCCACAGAGGGCCGCTGAAAGCCTCTGCCCTGCAGAGTATCAAAGCAGACGCTGAGACTTATGGCCAACTGCTGGGCAGAGTGCATGGAATCTTATGTAAGATGTTGGAAATAGTAAGAGCTGGAGAGGACGGGAACCCTACAAGGAGAGCAACAGAACCAGAAAATTTGAACACAGGCAACTTCCCAGAGACTCATACTCCAACCAAGGAATATTCATGGAGATAACCTAGAACACCTCCACAGATGTAGCTCATGGCAGTTTAGTGTCCATGTGGGTTACAGAGTAATGGGAAAAGGGACTGCCTCTGACATAATCGGATTGGCCTGCTCTTTGATCACCTCCCCCCAAGGGGGGAGAAGCCTTATCAGGCCACAGAAGATGACAATGCGGCCACTCCTGATGGGATATGATAGACTAAGATCAGAAGGAAGGAGAAGAGGACCTCCCCTATCAATGGACTTGGGAAGGAAAATGCATGAAGAAGGGGGAAGGAGGGTGGGATTGGGAGGGGAAGAGTGAGAGCCTTATGGGGGGATACAAAGTGAATAAAGTGTAAATAATAAAAAAATAAATAAATAAATTTAAAAATAGAAGAAATAAGCAAGCAAGCAAACAAACAAACAAAAAAGGACTGAGAATTCATATCATTGTTGGATGAACCTCACTTAAAACTTTCATAAATTCACTGAAACCATTGGGGGCCATTGGGAAATTTTCCTTTGTCCTTGCCATTAAAAATACTTGTAAATTTCTTTTAAGATATTCCCTTTCATTTATGCACTATTCAGGAACAAATTGTTTAATCTACAATTCTTTTTGGACTTTTCCATTTATCTTTCTGCTATTAATTTATTACCTACTTTTTATTTCTATAATTTTATTTAGAAACTTAGGAATTTTCCTGCTTATATTACCTATCTGTTTTTTTTATTCTGTCATTTATTTTCTATGATTAAAGTCAGAAATATTGTCCCAAAGGCTCATGTGTTAAAAGATTTGCATGTTACTTGATCAGCTTTAAGGCAGTGCATTAGCAACTTTTCCTACTGTTCTTACAAAAGGGAATTAAGTAAGGGTGTACTTTGTCTCCACAGCTTAAGAAAGTAATGCTGATAGTTTTGTTATTTACAGAAGTTGGAGACTCAAGGACTGTGTCTATTTAGACTGAGCCAAGAGAAGGTGCATGGAAGTTCATAGTTTGACAATTTGCAGCAGAAGCTGAAGACCCAGAGAGGATACTAGAACTAAACTAAGGTTAGTTAATGAGGCCATAGAAATTATACAATTCACAAAAGAATGTGAAGAAAGATGAAGGAGGCTTGAGCTGATCCAGGGCAAGGCACAAGAAAGAAGTGGACTCAAGGAAGGGCCCAAAGCTGAGCCATCATAAGCCACATACACAAACAGATCACATAACACATGATAATCTAGGGTAAGGTGTACAGGTACTGGGATAACTGCAAGGGACATGAGAAACTGCAAAAGTAGACAATTGACCAGAGCTGACTCCGGGCTGAATATCCCTGTATGGGGAGCCACAATAGATAGGAGCAGAAGCAGGGACCAGCTGCAATATATTGATCCATGGATACTGACTGTTATTGAAGACCGAAGGTAAATATCAGAAGATGAAGGATAGAGAGTGAGGCACTAAAGAAAAAGAAGAAAATGACACCAGATTACACCACGTTAGTCCTCTCCCAAACATTGTAAGTGAGTGCATTGAAAAGAAAAAGATAACTTGAATATAAAACAGTCAAAAACAAACAAACAAAACTAACTCCAGGTGCAAAAGTTCCAGCATAGAAACAAAGACAAGACAAAATATGTTTTCTAAAAACTACTAATCCTATAATAATGGCCTGAAATAAAATTAACTTGGAAGAACTTTTAGAAAAAGAATTCAAAAGAATGATTATATCTATGTTCAAATGACTCAAAGAAGACATGTCTGTACTCAAAGAGAACAAAAAGAAAGCTAAATAAATTAAGGAATTCAATTTAAGATATGAAATAGAATTCAATAAAGAGATAGAAAACCTAAGCTGAAATGATGCTGGAAATGAAAAACTCAGTGAGCCAAATAAAAGGCTCTGTGAAAAGTCTTAACAGTAGCATGGATCATGAACAAAAGGGCATCAATACTTAAAAATAATAGAGAGGAATTGAGCAAGGAATGTGTGTGTGTGTGTGTGTGTGTGTGAACTTGGGAGAGCTTGTAACACCATGAAAAGACCATAAAATAAAGCATTTGACAAAATATAACAGCTTTCATTATAAGAGACATGGAGAGCCTAGGGATGGATTATGTGCACATCAAAATAATGAAAGCTAGACAACATACTTTGATCCCTCACATCATACTAATTGAGAAAAAAAAAAAACTCAAAGTATTTCCAGTAAGATCAAGCATAATACAATTATGTCTACTCTCTCCACTCCTGTTTAATATAATATTGAAGTCTTAGCTAGTGTAACCAAACAAGAAGGAAATAAAAAGAATAAAAATAAGGTAAGAAGTATTACTGTTCACAGTTGAGATGATTCTCTCTTGTTCTTCTGTTCTGCTAGGACCTGGATTTCGAAGGGAGCCTCAAACTGAGCGTCTAGACAGAGAAGAGGGGTTCTTGTTCTCTCAGGAGCAGCTAGACATATTTAGGGCAAAGCTCATTGCACTAGGTCATCATGTAAAAAGAATTTTTCCTGAACTACTCAGTTTAACTCATTCTAAAATGATATCGCATGGAATCAAATAGAATACCCACTAATAACACCATATACATACAGACACTTGATTTTTTAAATTTTTAATATTAGTTACAGTTTATTAATTTTGTATCTCAGCTGTATCCTGCTCCCTCATTCCCTCCTAATCTCACCCTCCTTCCCTCATCTCCTTCTTGCCCCTTTTCAAGTCCACTGATAGGGGAGGACTTCTTCCCCTTTCATCTGACCCCATTTTATCAGGTATCTTCAGGACTGGGTGCAAAGTCCTCCTCTGTGGCCTAGTAGGGATGCTTCTCCCTCAGGGGAGGGGAGGTCAAAGAGCCCACCATTGAATTCATTTCAGAAGTAGTTCCTGTTCCCCTTACTAGGGTAGTCACTTGGATACTGAGCTAACATGGGCTACATCTGAGCAGAAGTTCTAGATTATATCCATACATGGTCCTTAGTTGCAGAAACAGTCTCATATAAGACCCTTGTGCCCAGATATATTTGGTCCTTGTGGAGCTCCTGTCCTCTCGAGGTCATATTAACTCACCCTTCTTTCATATGATTCCCTGCACTCTGCCAAAGGTTTGGTATTGAGTCTTAGTATCTGCTTTGATACACTGCTAGGTAGAGTCTTTCAGAGGCCCTCGGTGGTAGGCTCCTGTCTTGTTACTTGTTTTCTCCTACATCCAATGTCCATCACATTTGTCTTTCTAAATGAGGATTGATCATCTTACACCAGGTCTGCCTTGTTAATCTTCTTTAGGTGTTTAGATTTCATTATGTTTATCATATCTTGTAGGTATATATAAGTGAGTATATACCATGCATGTCTTTCTGCTTTGGGGATACCTCACTCAGGATGACTGTTTCTAGATCCTCCCATTTGCCTGAGAAATTCAGGATTTCCTTGTTTTAATTGCTGAGTAGTATAGCACTGTGTAAAAGTACCACAATTTCTGTATGCATTCCTCAACTGAGGGATATCTGGGTTGTTTCAAGGTTGTGGCAGTTATGAATAAAGCTGCTACAAACATGGTTGAACAAATGTCTTTGTTGTGTACTTGAGCATATTTTGGATATATGCCTAGGAGGGGTATAGCTGGGTATTGAGCAGTATTCTTACTTGTTTGAGAAAGCCACAGATTGATTGCCAAAGTGGTTGTACAAGTTTGCATTCCCACCAGCAATGGAGGAGAGTTCCCCTTTCTTCACAACCTATCCAGAATTTATTGTCACTTGAGTTTTTTTATCTTAGCCATTCTGATGGGTGTAAGGTGAAATCTCAGGGTCGTTTTGATTTGCATCTCTCTGATGGCTTAAGGACGTGGAGCATTTCTTTAAGTGTTTCTCTGCCATTCTGTATTCCTCTACTGAGAATTCTCTGTTAAGCTCTGTACCACACTTTTTTTTAAACAGATTGCTTGATTTGCTGCTTTTTAACTTCTTTAGTTCTTTATATATTCTGGATATCAGCCCTCGGTCAGATATAGGGTTAGTGAAGATCCTTTCCCATTCTGTAGGCTGTTGTTTTGTTCTGACAACAGTATCTTTTGCTTTACAGAAGCTTTTCAGTTTCATGAGGTCCCATTTATTGATTGTTGCTCTTAGAGCCTGTGCTGTTGGTGTTCTGTTCAGGAAGTTGTCTCCTGTGCCAATGAGTTCTAGGCGCTTCCCCACTTTTTCTTCTAACCCATTTTGAGTATCTGGTTTTATGTTGAGGTCTTCGATCCACTTGGACTTTACTTTTGTGCAGGGTGATAAATATGGGTCTATTTTCATTTTTTTGCATGTAGACATCCAGTTGGACCAGCACCATTTTTTGAAGATGCTGTCTTTTTTTCCATTGAATGGTTTTGACTTCTTTGTCAAAAATCAAGTATTCATAGGTGTGTGGGTTTATTTCAGTTCTATTCAGTTCCATTGATTCTCCTTTCTGTTTCTATGCCAATACTATGCAGTATTTATTACTATTGCTCTGGAGCACAGCTTGATGTCGGGGATGAAGATACCTCCAGATGATCTGTTGTTGTATAGGATCATTTTGGAGATTCTGGGTTTTTTGTTTCTCCATATGAAGCTGAGAATCTTTCTCTCAAGGTCTGTAAAGAATTGTGTTGGTATTTTGATGGAAATTGTGCTGAATCTGCAAATTGCTTTTAGTGGAATGGTCATTTTCACTATGTTAATCCTACCAATCCATGAGCACAGGAGATCTTTCCATCTTCTGATATTTTCTTCAAGTTTTTTTCTTCAGAGACTTGAAGTTTTTCTCAAACAGGTCTTTCACTTGCTTGGTTAGAGTCACACCAAGGTACTTTATGTTCTTAATGGCTATTGTGAAGGGTGTTGATTCCATAATTTCTTTCTCGAACCTTTTTTCTTTGGTATACAGGAGGGCTTCTGAATTTTTTTTTAGTTGATTTTGTATCCTGCCACTTTCCTGAAGGTGTTTATCAGATGAAGAAATTCTCTGGTTGAATTTTTGGGGTTGCTCATGTACACTATCTTATCATCTGCAAAAAGTGAAACTTTGATCTCTTCCATTCCAATTTGTGTTCCCTTGATCTCCATTAGTTGTCTTATTGCTCTAGCTAGGACTTCAAGTACTAAATTAAAGAGATATGGAGAGAGTTGGCAGGCTTTCCTTGTCCCTGATTCCAGTGGGATTGCTTTAACTTTCTCTCCCTTTAGTTTGCTGTTGGCTATAGGCTTGCTGTATGTAGCCTTTACTATGTTTAGGTATGTGCCTTTTATCCAAGATCTCTCCAAGACTTTAAACATGAATGAGTGATGGATTTTGTTTAAATGCTTTTTTGGCATCTAAGGAGATGATCATGTGGTTTTTCTTCTTCAGTTTGTTTATGTGGTGGATTGTATTGATGGATTTCTGTGTAATGAACCACCCTTGCATGCCTGGGGTAAAGCCTACTTGGTAATGGTGGATGTTATCTTTTATGTGTTCCTGGATTTGGTTTGCAAGTATTTTATTGAGTATTTTTGCATCAATGTTCATAAAAGAGATAGGTCTGAAGTTCTTTTTTTGTTGGGTCTTTGTGTGGTTTAGGTATCAATGTGACTGTGGCTTCATAGAATGAGTTTGGTAATGTTCCTTCTGTTTCTATTTTGTGGAATAGTTTGAGGAAGATTGCTATTAGCACTTCTTTGAAGGTCTGGTAGAATTCTGCACTGAATCCATCTGGCCCATGTTTTTTTTTTTTTTTTTTGAGGGGAGACTGTTGATGACTGCTTCAATTTCAGTGGGATATATAGTGCTATTCAGTCTTTCTACCTGATCTTGACTAAATATTGGGAGATTGCAGACACTCGATTTTTGACAAAGGTGCCAGAACCATACAATGGACAAAGGACAGCATCTTTAAGAAATGGTGCTGATCTAACTGGATGTCTGCATTGAGAAAAATGCAAATAGATCTGTACTTATCTTCCTGCACATATGTCAAACAAGGGGATCAAAGACCTCAATCTCACACCAGATACACTAAATCTATTAGAAGAGAAAATGGGAAAGAGCCTTGAACTCATTGTCACAAGAAACAACTTCCTGAACAGAACACCAACAGCTCAGTCTCTAAGATCAACAATTAATAAATGAGACGCCCTGAAACTGAAAACTTTCTTTATGGGAAAGGATACTGTTAATAGAACTTAAAGACAGTCTACAGATTGGGAAAAGATCTTCATCAATCCTACATCCTACAAAGGGCTAATATCCAAAATATAACATGAACTCAAGAAATCAAATAGTAGTTAAAAAAATAAATCAATTAAAAATGGGGCACAGAACTAAACAGAGAGTTCTTAACAGAGAAACTTCAATGGCAAAGAATCACTTAAAGAAATGATCAACTTCCTTAGTCATCAGGGAAATGCAAATCAAAATGACTCTGATATTCCATCTTACATCCCTCAGACTGGCTAAGATCAAAATCTCAATTGACAGTACATGCTGGTGAGGGTGTGGAGAAAGGGAAACATGCTTCCATTACTGGCAGGAGTGTAAACTCATGCAACTACTTTGGAAAGCAATCTGGCACTTTCTCAGAAAATTGTGAATAGCTTCACCTCAAGACTCAGCTATATCACTCTGGGCACATACCCAAAAAACATTCCACTGTACAATGAGGACACTTGTTCAGCTATGTTCATAGCAGCTTTGTTAACAATAGCCAGAATCTGGAAATAACCTAGATGTCCCTCAACTGAAGAATCGGTAAAGAAGCTGTGGCAATTTACACAATGGAATACTATCCAAGTATTAAAAACAAACAAATTATGAAATTTGCAGGTAAATGGATGAAGTGAGAAAAGATTATCCTTAGTGAGGTAAACCAGACCCATGACATGTACACACTTATAGGCAGATTTTAGGCATATAATACAGGATAAGCATACTACCAAGCACAGACCCAAATCAGATCCATGGGAAGATATATAAATCTCACTCAGAAGGGGAGATTGCATGGACAGAGATAGTGTCTGAAGAGTGGGAACAAGCTAGGAGAAGAAACACAGAGAGATATGAATGTGGAGATCAGAGCTGGGGAGAGTAGGGGTGGGAGGACCAAAATCTTATAGAGAAAAGAGAAACTGAGGGTGGGGGTATCTCTGTGAAAATTGAAGATTTAAGTCAGGGTAGGATTCTGGGAGGATATGAGGGGTATTCAAACAGAGACTCTGTGCAGGCGCCACAGAGATGGAAATAGGATACCCTCTAACTAGACTAGTCTCCAGGTAGAGGGAAGAAAACACCAACCCACCCACAAAATTTCTACCTCAAATTATCCTGCCTACAAGATATTAAGGGGTAAAGTTAGAGAGGATAGAACATAGATTGAGGGAATACCCAACTAATGCTTGGCAGAACCAAAGACCCACCCTATGGGAGAGTGCCAGCCCCTGACACTATGAATGATACTCTGCTCATCTTGCAGAAAGGAGTCTTTCAGAGTTGTTCTTTGAGAGACTCTACCCAGCAGCACCTAAAAACAAATGCTGAGACTACTCACAGCTAAACACTGGGCTATAAGTTGAGAGTCTTGTGGAAAAGTGAAGAGAAAAAGACTGGTGGTGACAGGAAGTCTTCAAGAAGACCAGCAGAATGAATTAGCCAGTGTCCAGAGAGGCTTCCTGTGATGGAAGCATTAACCAAGGACAATGCATGAACTGGACCTAGGCCCCCTACAAAGATATAGCAGATGGATTCATGTGGGTGTTCTCATAAGGGAAATGGGGACTACATAGGACAGGGACACATTTGCTAGCTTTTTGATTACTTTTCTCTGGACTGCTATGCCAGGCCACAGTGAATACATGTGCAGTCCTGATGCAGCTTGATGAACTGGGGTGGATGGAAAAGGAAGCTCCCCTGATCTAAGGAATAGGCAAAAAGAGGAAGGAGGAGTAAGGAAGAGTGTGACTCAGAAGGGAGGAGAGATCAGGCTACAATCAGGATGTAAAGTGAATAATTAAATAAGTTAATTTAAAAAATGAGATCACTGGTGGCAGTGGAAATTGGGGCATTCCAAAGCCTTTGGCAATCCTGAAGTGTTACAGTCCTTAGTTGCTGTGCTGAGATGGCACCTGAAGTGAAAGCCCATGCCTGTTGAGCTTAGATGCAAGAAAGTGGCCTGCTGAAGCCCAGGTACAGTGAGCCTGAGGCACCAGTAAGCCTGGATACTTAATGCAGGACTCAAGGGTGCTTTGCCAGGGGTCAACACCAAACTTTTGGAGGTGAGTCAGGCTTCAGAGGCTTACTGATGTTGACATGCCTGGTGAACAGCAGAAAGTCAGCCTGTGGCAGACTAACAAGTAGTCAAGCCCTGACTGACAGTCAAGCCTTGACCAGAAGTCAAATTCCAACCAGAGCTAAAGCCCCAGGGCAGTCCAGAAACTCAAAGGACATCAAGTGTTGAATCTCCAAGGAGAGGTGAGCCCTCCATCCCCTATGAGAAATGATGACTCTAGGGTGGCAGTGGTAGAAAGCTGGTGGTATCAGTCAGTTAAACAAAAAAACTTTATTTGATAACATGGATATATAAATCTTGGACAGTGGAAGGGATTTAAAAGGTTGAATGTGTTTGATTCCTGGGGGTCAGGGATACTTGATTTACATGTAGTGGTATAGTACCTCATTTACATGCAGTAGTAGCATCCTATTACAAGAAGGAAACTATAGTAATTAATTATCCAATGGATAGGGAAAATTTTTCAGGTAATGTCAAATGCCATTTGGGAATTCAAGGCACCATGGCATCTTGTTAGCATATGGTGTATGTTGGTATAATGTTCTGTGTAATGTATACAATTTACCCTTGTTCATTCAAATGCTAATTTCTCTACCCCACTATGTGATTTCAATCTGGACATTGCATTGTGATACTTATGCTAAGCATCACCTGTCTCAAGTTTGTGTAAAAATGCTACCTTCTGTTCTTGGTATTACCAATAAAACAACCAGCCAGTGCTGAGCAATGGAAACAATAGGATGGGACATCCTCGTCCTGAGGGGAGAAGAAAGAAGCAAGTGGGAGGAGGGTTCTGAGGAAAAAGATGAGGAAAGGAGAGAACCTGGAAACAATAGGAAAGATGAACCAGACTAAAGATATGACTAAAAAGCCCATAGAATGTGGGAAATCTGAATGGGATGAAGCTATTTGGGCTTGGAGATTTAGGATGAAGTAATTATTGCCCAGCATTTCACTCTAGGTTAATGAAATAAATCCTAGTCTCTGTGTGGTGATTTGGGTATACTGCTGACTTAGGAATAATCACTATTTAACTAAGATAAATCAATAATAACTATTAATAATCAGCAACAAATAACATACCAATGTAGGCAGAATTTACAGTAATCTGGACAAATTTACAGTAATCTAGCAAGAAGTTACATAGAAACTAAAACTATAGAACAGTTTCTAAGTTCTGTTCTTAAAAACAAAGCAAAGAAAGTTTCTAAGGTAAGAGTTCACAGATTCCTGACCAGACAAACTCCCCATTCCCCGCAAATCAGCAAGGCATCCAGCAGGCTGTAGAAAAACAAAAAATGATACATACAAACAACAGGGAGGCAGTTTCATTAGGTGGAGAAAAAAGGTGCCTCTTTTATAACCAAGCTTCTCAAAGCCAGACTTTTGCTTGCCAAGGAAGAAAGCTAAATCCCTTTAAGAAGGGGTTCTTGTTGGTCTGAGGAGCAAATATTTATGGACCCAATAATTTCCCAGAGTGAAGAAGGGGTTAGGATCCAGTGAGGGCAGCAGAAAAAAATACCTCTCCTGGAAGCAGGAGCTTAGACTGAGAAGCAGAAATAGACTGAGGAGCCTCAAGCATCAGAACTGGTAGGGTCTAGAAGGAAATCTGAGTCTAAGAAAGGAACTGATAAGGTCTAGAAGGGAATCTGGGTCATAAAGTCCTTAGGGAGAGGTTTTGAAACCAAAAAAAAAATTTTTTTTTTTGTTGAAAATGGAGGAAGACACAATGACACAGTGCTTCTGGATTCCATTTGAGATAATTTCTCTTACCATAAAAATAATTTTTTCAGTGATTATTTCAATTCTGTTTATCTTCTTTGGATCAGGATAAGACAGACATGGAGAAAGAAGAAACTAGGAAAATAGATGCTAAATTAAAGGCCACAGAACAGAGATTGTGGGAATCTTTGAATCAAAATAGAAGGCCTTCAGAACGATCCAATTTGTACTAACAATAACACCAAAAGAGGTGATTCCACATGAGAAAAGGTCACAGAGGCTTGAAGATTTTGCAAAATGGCAGCCCATTGAGATGCTGGAGAGAAAGTCTTCAGCTATAAGCCAACTTGGTCAGACTGGATATTATATGTGTATTCTTAAGGTTCAATTACTAAATGAAGGTCTATATGACAAAGGAGAAATGTAGATTCTGTTTAGTGTTGTCTTGGAACAAGGACATACAGTAGCTGTTCTGCTCAATTTTACAGAGGTTGGAGAACTGAAATACATGAAACACGCCATAGATTCATATTCAGAATTCCAGTGGACTTTGGCCTTAAATTCTGGAGAAGATGATCCTAAGGTTACACATTTGTAAGAGATGGTGAATGTTTTGGAAATGCCCTTGCAAATTGGGGCTGATGGTGTTTTAGCATGTATATCAATCGGAATTCAACAATACTTTAGACATTAGGACATGAAACCTGTTACAGATATACCTTATAATCCTACAGGTCAAACAATTATGAAAATATCTAACAGTACTTTTTAAAAGATGGTCATGAAACAGAAGATAAATGTAATATCTCCCCAAAATAGATTAAATAAAGTTTTTTTTCTAAATTTTAAAATCTTTAAATGATTGTAAGTAGCATACCTGCTAAGACACAGTGGAATTTAGAAAGGAGTGATGAATTAGAGCAAAATATAAAGGTCCTAATTCCAAAATGAAGAACAAGGAATATGTTACACTGCGGAAGAGGTTTTGTGTATGTTCATATGGGAGAAGAGAAATTATGGGTTCCATCAAAACTAATAAAAATCAGAAATGACAGAGGAAGAACACCTGAAAAAAATCTTAGCCACACACAAGAAGAGAGAAATCAAGAAGATCAAACAAAGCATGTAACATAAATTACTGATCCCTTCACATGGGAACAGCTCTAAAACTGACTAAGACCTAGAATTGTCCCCAGCCAGAACTTTAACAATATATGGCCAATAAATCCTTGGCTACAGTATCCTCAATATTTATTATGCCATTCTTTTAAATGGCATAGATAAAATTGGTTTACAGTTTGGTTTCATCCTGCATATCTCATACATTTATAATTTTAGGACTGTGTAATGCTTGTGGGAAAATATATGTTTGCAGAACATAAGGACCAGACACTGGAGAAGCTGTATCAAACCAGGCAGAATGCATCCTTACAGCATGCTTAAGCATTGAAACATCTGTTCCAGCATCATGCATGTTCCAGTATTTTGCTTTTTCCTGCCTCAACTGCTTCAATTTTTGTTTCTCCAAAAAGCCTGCTCCCAAGAGAGCTTTGAAGAAAGCTACTAATCTCAATTGGTCCAGCATTTTGTACTGTTCCAAACAAGACTTCTGTTAAGCCTGACATTTCTCAACATTCAGAGATTGGACCACAAATGTTAATGCTTGCTTAATTAACCATTTTTCCCAATTTCCTTTGGACCCCCTAACAGAATTTCTGCATGTCCAAAATATCAGCTAGAAAAAATTTATGAGAATGACATCCAATTTTCTTTAAGGGGGTTGGGTAGCTTTTTGGGGTTTTCTGGGGCTATGAATGTTTATTGTCATTGGGAGATGGTTATAGGTTAATGATCTTAATCATAGAGAAAATAAGGTTAGGATATTAGGTAATGCAAGTTAATTATTAATCAACTCATAGTCATATCAGACACTAGTTTAATTTATCAGAGGAGTATACAGCTAGGTTTAACAGATAGATATTATTCCATAGATATGTCGATTATGTAAAGATAGGCAAGTCTTCCAAAACTTCAGAGATCTACAGAATATGGCATTTAAAATGTTTTCATTTTTTAAAGAGTCTTTGCCAATGAGAAAGGTCATCTCCTACCAGCACACAGCCGACTTCAAAGAAGATGATGAGCAGCAAAGGACCCCCATATGGAGATGGCTTCAAATATGTCAAAGGAGACTCCCAGGTAAAAAGAAAATGCTTTCGTTTCACTACAAACAGAATTCGCCTAAAATGGGCAAGCTTAAATGCAGGTCAAGTCGATTGCTGAACTCTGCTAAGACAGGGTAAACATGTCCTAAACAGTTCCCACTTCATATATATGTCTGTCAAATATAATGAGCCAGAAATTGAAGATGATGCTCCAGTGTTATAGAGAGTTTTGGGTGATGGTTTATGTAGCAAACTGTCTGTCAATTTTCTAATTTTTGGAAGCTGCTAACATGCACTTCCTACTTACTCCAGTAACTAATTTTATTCATTTTCAAGTCTCTAGTGGGATTAAAGATCAAATAGTTATAGTTCCACAATTAAGCTTAAGTTGTTTAGAATTTAAGAAAATGTTTTTATACAGTTAATACCAATAAGGATAAAAGTTAATTTAGGTATAGAACTCTAAACTTATCAAGATTGGGTAGATAATCAAATACTTTCTCCTAAGTTGCTAAATGTACATGGACTGGACATTGCACATGTAAATTTTACCTAATAGTTTTCATAACTGTTTTTTAATTATTATTTTATCAAAAGAAAAGGTGCTTTCATTGGATATTAAAGGGAAATGTTGGTATAATAGTCTTGTTGAATTTGTACAATTTATCCTTGTTCATTCACATGCTGATTTTTCTACAACACTATCTGGTTTCAATCTGGACATAGTATCATGATGCTTATTCTAAACAACAACTGTTTCAAGCTTGTGTAAACATGCCACCATTTGTTCTCTGTATTACCAATAAAACAACCAGACAATGCTGAGCAATGGAGAGAATAGGGTGGGACATCCTGTTCCAGATGGAAGGAGAGAAAAAGGATGCTGTGGAGAGGAGAGGAACTAGAAACACCAGGAGAGATGAACTGGACCTAAGATGTCACTAAAAAGCATGTATAATGTTGGAAATCTGAATGGGAGGAAGCTACGAGGACTTGGACTTTTAGGATGGAGTAATTGTTGCCCAGCATTGTGCTCTAGGTTAATGAAATAAATCCTATTCTCTGTGTGGTGATTTGGGTATACTGCTGGTTTAGAAATAATGCCAGTTAGCTAAAAGATAAATCATTAATAAATATTGCTAAGAAAGAACATGTGTATATCTCCATGAATACCTAGCTGAACCCGTTCTCTTACAAGGAAAGGATTGGGCCTGTGATCTTTCTCTAGGGACTATGTGATACTCCTTACAAAATCTGTGTCACCCAGTTCAGGGGGAGAGAACTCCATTGAGAAAAGAGAGTCTAGCATAACAGACTGAGTGTAGTTTGGCTATCTGGATATGCCAGACTTCAACCTAATCCAGCAAATCTCCATACTCTGTATAAGACTCTATAAACTAGGTATTAAAACTCTTAGTACTTATAAACACTTTTGGGAAACAGCAGTATAAAATTTTAAAAACAATACCATTAGTCTTTCTACATATGAAAGACATTCAGATGGAAAAGAAATAAGAGAAACAACAATCCAGTTGACAAACACACACACACACACACACACACACACACACACACACATACACACCTGGGTCCTGAGGACAAATCAAATGAAGGCTACAAAAGAATGCTATGTTGAAAACTTTAAGACAATGAGTAAAGCCATTAAAGGAAGATATTAGAAGAATGTCTCATGTTCTTAGATAAGAAGAAATAATACTCTGAAAATGAGCGCTCTAAAAAAAAATCAATTGATAAGGGCAGCAGAGCCAAGATGGCAACTAGCACACACAGTTTCAGAGTTGCAGAAGAGCTGAACTACCTGAGTTGGTTACTGGAAGGACTACTGAAGCCAGGGAAATGACGGGGATGGTTTCTAAATGAGAGGGAACATTGCACAAGGTGAGAACTTTGGTCTCAGGTCACCTGTAGGCTTGTTTGGGGAAGGAGAGAAACGATCCTTTGATCTCCCAGCACTCCCTTTTTCAGGCCTCCCTCCTCCTCCTCACAGAGATTCTCCTCCTCACTGAGATTCTCAGCTCAGAGTTCACGGCCTAGGGACTGCAGCTGCTGAGGCAAGGCTCCTAGCCCCTTAGCCTCAACTGCCAGCTGTACCTGCCTTGGAGTCCCAGATCTGCAGTGCCATTCTCCCAAGGTCCCAGGTCTTCTAGTGGCCATGCTGACTCCACAGTGTCTCTCAGCCACTGACTGTGCAGCCTGCTCAAACCCTTGGTGACAGTTAATACGCTATATAGCCACCAAAGCCCAGCAACCCACCATACAATTAGGCAAACCAGGCGCTGGGCCTCCTAGGCATGGAGAGAACAGTGCAGGGCACCCAGGACTTCCCAGAAGGCATCTGGACCAGCATCCCAGTCCCTAGATGCAGCTGGACTTCCTAAACTGGAGGCTGCAGCAGCACTGAGCTGGCAGAGTGTATCAGTCTTCCTGCATAAGACCAAGAAGGGCCAAATCAGAGAGTAAAGAGCCCAAAAACCTGAATCCTTACAAATATGATCTGCTTGAGAGTGAGTGCCCTCTTGATTGTCTACAGAGCCCCAGATTCAGGCTCCTTCTAAACGAGAAGCCCGCCATCGGACCCTTCCCACCTACATACCCACTGTGGGAAACAGAAGGTGCCTTGGGACATTGAAGCCCCTGCTCTGTGGGTCCAACTGAGGAGTTAAGGCAGATAACACCGGAAAATGCACCTCAACTATCAACAGAGCCTGCTACATTCACAGTGCATGCACAAGTAACCCCCTTAGAAACCTGCAAGGCAGAGCCCGTCCCACATGCACAAAGGTTCAACATTCTCTATCACTCTGTCTCTCAAGGCACACTTCCACACACACCCACTCCCTCATTTTCCCTTCTGTTCCCGTAGAATTTCTTCTCACACATACAACTAAAGTACCAACACACATGCTGAGGCCATAGGATCTCTCTCACCTTCTGGAAGAACTCTTCAGACGCTGGAGAAAGACAGTACTAGTCTAAACTGCAGAATCCAGAAACAAACAGGGAAAGTTACAGATCAGCCATTGGCCAGGGATTAGCGAAAGAACACATCCAACATAAATCAGAACATCATGGCTTCACCAGCAACCCCCAAAATTGATGGATACTCCAATTCATCTGAAGCACAGGAAAATGACTTTAAAGCTGTTTACCCAATTATTTGAGGCTCATAAAGAGGAAACAAACAAATCTCTCAGAGCAATAGCCATACAAATTCAGACAGTTAAAAAGGAAATGAACAAATCTATCAAAGATTTGGGCAAACAAGGGGAGGCAAAGAAAGAGGAAATGAACAAAATTCTGAAAGAAACATGGACAAATATGGCCAAACAAATAGAGGCACAAGTAAAGATACAATTAGTGGCATATAGAGAAGAAATGAACAAAAAAATAGAGACCAGCATAGAGAGACAAGAATCCACATTCAAACAGATGAAGGAAATGGTGAAAGGCATAAAAACAGAATTAGAATCAACAAAGAAAACATAAACTGAGAAAACCCTGGAGCTGGAGAACTCGGAGAAAAGATCAGGAAACATAAAAGTCAAGCATCACCAACAGAATACAACAAATGAAAGAGAGAATCTCTGGTGCTGAAGATAAAATTGCTGAAATTGATACTTCTCTCAAAGAAAAAGTAAAATCAGAAAAGTTCCAAACACAAAATATCCAAGAAATCAAGGACACCATGAAAAGAGGAAATCTAAGAATAATAGGAATAGATGAAAAGAAGGCTTCAAACTTGAAGGTCCAGAAAATAATCATAGGAGAAAAATTTCCCAACTTTAAGAAAGAGATGTCCATAAATATACAAGAGGCCTACAGAACACTAAATAGACTAGACCAGAAAAGGAACACATGATGTCACATCATAGTCAAAACACTTAAAGCATCAAGGGAAAAGCGCCAAGTAACATATAAAGGAGGACCTATCAGAATCATACCGGATTTCTCATCAGAAACTATGAGAGCCAGAAGGGCCTGGGCTGGTGTCAAGCAGACTTTAAGAGACCACAGATGCCAACCCAGACTACTATACACAGCAAAGCTTTCAATCAACATAGATGCAGAAAACAAAATATCCCATGACAAAACTAAATTTATGCAATATCTACACAGCAAACTAGCCCTACAGAAGATGCTAGAAGGAAAACTCCAATCCAATAAAAACAACTTCACCCATGAAAACATAGCATACAGATAATATCCCAACAAAAATTAAAAGAAAACAATGAAACACAGTAAGACCACCAACTACACAATAAAAGGAAGTAACGTTCATTGTTCACTATTATCTATCAACATCAATGGACTCAACTTTCCAATAAAAAGGCGCACACTAACAAAATGGGTACAGAAACAGGATACAACATTCTGCTGCATCCAAGAAACACACCTCTGCAACAAAGATAAACACTACCTCAGAGTAAAGGGCTGGAAAAAGGTTTTTTCAGCAAATGGAGACAGAAAACAAGCTGGGATAGCTATCCTAATATCTAATAAAATAGACTTTCCACCAAAATTAATCAAAAAAGATGAGGAGGGACACTACATTCTCATCAAAGGAAAAATCCACCAAGACAACATGACAATTCTGAACATCTATGCCCCAAATACAGGAGCGACTACATTCATAAATAAAACATTATTAAAACTCAAATCACACATCGATCCCAACACCTTAATAGTTGGAGACTTCAACACCCCACTTTCACCAAGGGACAGACCATCTAGACAGAAGCTTAATAAGGAAATAAAGGCATATAGAAAGATCTTAAATAACATGGACCTAAGAGATGTCTACAAAACTTTCCACCCAAACACAAAAGAGTATACATTCTTTTCAGCACCTCATGGAACCTTCTCCAAAATAGACCATATAGTTTGTCACAAAGCAAGCCTCAACAAATAGAAGAAGATTGAAATAATTCCCTGTATTCAGACTGTCCACCATGGAATATAGCTGGACCTCAAAAACAATAGAAATATCAAAAAGCTTAGACACACATGGAAACTGAACAATTTGCTGCTCAATGACAGATGGGTTAAGGAAGAAATAAAGAAAGAAATTAAAGACTTCCTAAAATTCAATGAAAATGAAAGTACAACATACACTAATTTATGGGACACAATGAATGCAGTGCTCAGAGGAAAATACATAGCACTAAGTGGCTTCAAGAAGAAATTTGTGACATCTCATACAAGCAACTTAATGGCCCAACTGAAAACCCTAGAAAAAAAGAAAAAAGAAGTAGATACACCCAAAAGAAACTGACATCTGGAAATAACCAAACTCAGGGCTGAAATCAATCAATTAGAAACAAATAAAACAATTCAAAGAAACAATGATACCAAGAACTGGTTCTTTGAGAAAGTCAACAAGCTAGACAAACTTTTAGCCAAACTAACTAAAAAGTGGAGAGAAACTAACCAAACCAAGAAAATGAGAAATGAAAAGGGGGACAGAACTACAGGCCCTGAGGAAATCCAAACAATCATTAGGTGATACTACAAAAGCCTATATGCCAAAAAATTTGAAAATCTAAAAGAAATGGACAATTTTCTTAATAGATTCCATCTACCAAAATTGTCAAGCTTAGGAAGAAAGACTGAATAGTCCTATATCTCCCAAGGAAATAGAAGCAGTCATCAACAGTCTCCCTTCCAAAAAAGCCCTGAGCCAGATGGATTCAGTGAAGAATTCTACCAGACCTTCAAAGAAGTGTTAACTCCAATTCTCTCCAAACTATTCCACAAAATAGAAATAGAAGGAACATTACCACACTCTTTGTACAAAGTCACACTCACCTTGATACCTAAACCACACAAAGACCCAACAAAAGCAGAGAACTTCAGATCTATCTCTCTTTTGAACATTGATGCAAAATGCTCAATAAAATACTTGCAAACCAAATCCAAGAACACATCAAAGATATCATCCACCATGACCAAGTAAGTGTGCTTCATCCCAAGCATGCAAGGGTGGTTGAACATATGGAAAGCTATCAATGTAATCCACCACATAAAGAAACTGAAGGAGCAATACCACATGATCATCTCCTTAGATGCTGAAAAAGCATTTGACAAACTCCAACACCCATTCATGAAGCCTTGGAGAGATCAGGAATACAAGGCACATACCAGAACATAGTAGAGACAATATACAGCAAGCCGATAGCCAACATCAAACTCAATGAAGAGAAACTTAAATCAATCCCATTGAATTCAGGGACAAGGCAAGCCTGCGCACTCTCTCCACATCTCTTCAACATAGTACTTGAAGTCCTAGCTAAAGCAATAAGACAACTAAAGGAGATCAAGGGGATACACATTGGAAAGGAAGAGGATAAAGTTTCACTATTCGCAGATGATATGCTAATATACATGAGCAACCCCAAAAATTCATCCAGAGAACTCCTTCAGCCAATAAACACCTTCAGCAGAGGGGCTGCACATGAAATCAACTCAAAAAATCAGATGCCATCCTGTATGTCAAAGACACAAGGGCCAAGGAAGAAATCAGGGAAACAACACAGTTCACAATAGCCACTAATAATATAAAGTACCTTTTGGTGACTCTAATCAAGCAGGGGAAATACCTGTTTGAAGAAACTTTAAGTCTCTGAAGAAAGAAATTGAAGATATCAGAAGATGGAAATATCTCCCGTGCTCATGGCTTGGTAGGATGAACATAGTGAAAATGGCCATCCTGCCAAAAGCAATCTATAGATTCAACACAATTTCCATCAAAATACCAACTCAATTCTTTACAGACCTTGAAAGAAAGATTCTCAGCTTCATATGGAGAAACAAAAAACCCAGAATCTCCAAAATGATCCTGTACAACAGATCATCTGGAGGTATCTTCATCCCTGACATCAAGCTGTACTCCAAAGCAATAGTAATAAAAACTGCATTGTAGAGAAACACTTAAAGAAATGCTCAACCTCATTAGCCATCAGGGAAATGCAAATCAAAACGACCCTGAGATATCACCTTACACCCATCAGAATGGCCAAGATGAAAAACTCAAGGGACAACACATGCTGGAGAGGTTGTGGAGAAAGGGGAACCCTCCTCCACTGCTGGTGGGAATGTAAACTGGTACAACCACTCTGGAAATCTATCTGGCGCTTTCTGAGACAATTAGGAATAGTGCTTCCTCAAGACCCAGCTATACCACTGCTAGGTATATACCCAAATTTTGCTCAAGTACACAAAAGGGATATTTGCTCAACCATGTTTATAGCAGCTTTATTTGTAATAGCCAGAACCTGGAAACAACCCAGATGTCCATCAACGGAGGAATGGGTACAGAAATTGTGGTATTTTTACACAATGGAATATTACTCAGCAATCAAAAAGGAGGAAATCATGAAATTTGTAGGCAAATGGTGGGATCTAGAAAAGATAATCTTGAGTGAAATATCCCAGAAGGAGAAAGACAAACACGGTATATACTCACTTATATAGACCTATAAGATATAATAAACATAATGAAATCTATACACCTAAAAAAGATAATCAAGAGAGCAGACATGGGGTAAGATTATCAATCCTCGTTTTGAAAGACAGATGGGATACGCATTGAACATTGACAGGAGTTTACTGAGCGCAGTGGAAAGACTCTAACTAGCAGTGCTTTCAAAGCAAAGACTCATGACCAAACCTTTGGCAGAGTACAGGGAATCATAAGAAAGAAGGGGAGTTAGTCTGATGAGGAAAGGATAGGAGCTCCACAAGGACCAAAGATATCTGGGCACAGGGTCTTTTCTGAGACTGACATGCAACCAAGGACCATGTATGAATGTAACCCAGAACCTCTGCTCAGATGTAGCCTGTGGTAGCTCAGTAACCAATTGGTTTCCCATAGTGAGGGGAACAAGGACTATTTCTAACAGGAACTCAATGGCTGGCTCTTTGGCCTCCCCACCCCCCAAGGGAGGAGCAGTCCTGTTCGGCCACAGAGGAGAGCTTTGCAGCCAGTCCTGAAGATACCTGATAAAACAGGATCAGATGAATGGGGAGGAGGTCCCCCCATCATTGGACTTGGCAAGGGGCACGGTGGAGATGAGGGAGGGAGGGAGGGACTGGGAGGGAATGAGGGATCGGGACACGGCTGGGGTACAGAGTTAATAAAATGTAACTGATAAGAAAAAAATAAAACACAAAAAAAAGAAAAAAAAAGATTGTACAGCGCAAAAAAATGAATAAAGTGTAATTAATAAAAAATTTAAAAAAAACTGCATTGTATTGGCATAGAAACAGAAAGGAGAATCAGTGGAACTGAATAGAACTGAAATAAACCCACACACCTATGAATACTTGATTTTCTACAAAGAAAGCAAAACCATTCAATGAAAAAAAGGTCAGCATCTTCAACAAATGGTGCTGGTCCAACTGGATGTCTACATACAGAAAAATGAAAATAGATCCATATTTATCACCCTGCACAAAACTAAAGTCCAAGTGGATCAAAGAACTCAACATAAAACCACATACTCAAAATGGGTTAGAAGAAAAAGTGGGAAGAGCCTAGAACTTATTGGCACAGGAGACAACTTCCTGAACAGAACACCAACAGCATAGGCTCTAAAAGCAACAATCATTAAATGGGACCTCATGAAACTGAAAAGCTACTGCGAAGTAAAGGACACTGTTGTCAGAAGAAAACAACAGCCGACAGACTGGGAAAGGATCTTCACCAACCGTGAATCTGTCAGAGGGCTAATATCCAGAATATATAAAGAATTAAAGAAGTTAAAAAGTACTAAATCAAACAGTCCAATTTAAAAATGGGGTACGGAGCTAAACAGAGAATTCTCAGCAGAGGAATACAGAAACACTTAAAGAGATGCTCAACCTCCTTAGCCATCAAAGAGATGCAAATCAAAATGACCCTCAGATATCACCTTGCACCCATCATAAATTAGGCTAAAATCAAAAACTCAAATGACAACACATGCTGAAGAGGTTGTGGAGAAAGGGGAACCCTCCTCTCTTGCTGGTGGGAATTTAAACTGGTACAACCACTTTGGAAATCAATCTGGATCTTCCTCAGACAATTAGTAATAGTGCTTCCTCAAGCCTCAGCTATACCACTTTTAGGCATATATCCAAAAGTTTCTCAAGTACACAACAAGTACATTTCCTCAACCATTTTTTGTAATAGCCATAACCTGGAAACAACCCAAATGTCTCTCAGTTGAGGAATGGATTCAGAAATTGTGATATTTTTACACAATGGAATAATACTCAGGAATCAAAATCGAGGTAATCATGAAATTTCAGGCAAATGATAGGATCTAGAAAAGATCATTCTGAGTGAGGTATCCCAGTAAGTGAAAGACACACATGTTGTATACTCTCTTATATAGACCTATAAGATATGAAAAACGTAATGAAATCTATATACCTAAAGAAGATAAACAAGAAAGAAGACCAGAATTAAGATGATCAATCCTCATTTAGAAAGACAAATGGGATGGGCATGAGATGTAGAAGAAAACAAGTAATATGACAGAAGACTACCACAGAGGGCCTCTGAAAGACTCTACCTAGCAGCATGTCAAAATAGATATTAAAATTCATATCCAAACCTTTGGCAGAGTGCAGGGAATCATATGAAAGAAGGGGGAGTTAGTATGACCTGTAGAGGATAGGAGCTCCACAAGGACCAAATTTATTTGGGCACAGGTGTCTTATATGAGACTGTTTCTCTAACCAAGGACCATGTATGGATATAACCTAGAACCTTTGCTTGGATGTAGCCAGTGGTAACACATTAACCAAGTGGGTTTTCCTAGTAATGGGAACAGGGACTATTTCTGACATGACCTCAATGGCAGGCTCTTTGACCTCCCCACCCCCCAAGGGAGGAGCAGCCCTGCTAGGCCACAAAGGAGGACTTTGCAGCCATTCCTGATGATACCTGAAAAAACAGGGTCAGATGAAAGGAGAGGAGGTCCTCCACCATCAGTGGACTTGGAAAGGGGCAAGGAGGAAATGAAGGAGGGAGGGTGGGATCGGGAGGGAATGAGGGAGCAGGATACAGCTGGGATACAGAGTTAATAAAATGTAACTAGTAATAAAAAATATATAAACAATCATTTGATAAGTTCAACAAATTTTCATTCCAAATTCCTGTACTGGTAATCTCAGATATAGAAAAGTAAATCTTAACGCATGAGAGATGAATCGTAAGCATGAGAGATGAAAAACAGCCAAATACATTGAATGAAAATAATTTTACAAGAAGAATTAGCATATCATTTCAAGTTACAATGAAGAGTCATAGTAATGTAGTAGTGTGGTAGTGGCAGAAAAACAAATTGGTCAATGGAGCAGATTTGAGGACCATCATAGTAGTCCATATACCTACAGCTTCCTGATATTTAGTAAAATCATGAAAAGTACACTTTGAACAAAGGCAGCATCTTTAACAAGTGGTGTTATAAAGCCTGGATTACAACATTCAGGAATCAAAACAAGATCCTGCACAAAACAGTTCTAAACTAATCAAGGACTTCAACGTAAGACCTGGTACCTTGAAACTAATAGAGGAAAAAGTAGGAAAAGTGCTTGAACACATAGGGATTAGTAAGATCGTATTCAATAGGACTAAAGGAATATAGGAAGTTCAACAAATGGCAGTTGGGTCTTATGAAATAAAGATCTTTTTATTCCTCTAGACACGGTTTCTCTGTGTAGCTTTGGCTTCCTCTATTCATTTTGTAGACCAGGTTCACCTTGAACTCAAAAAAATCCATTTGTCTCTGCTTCCTCATATGATAGAAATTCAGGGGTTCACCAATTCACCCACCTGAAATAAATATGTAATGGCACATGTGCATTTGATTCAGAATTATTATCTAGACTATAAAATAAGACAAAGAGTTAAAAATTTAGAACCAAATCTTTCAATCACTGAATGGGCTAGCAAACTGAAAAGATAGTTTTCAAAGGAAAAGACATAAATAGTCAATAAAATACCTGAAAAGGTATTGAACATCCTTTGCATCAGGGAGATGCAAATTAAAACTACTTTAAGATTCCCTCTCACTTTAGTCAGAATGGCTAACATTAAGAAAACAAATGACCTGATAAGCTAGGGTCAGATGGAAGGGGAGGAGGACCTCCCCTATCAGTGGACTTGGAGAGGGACATTGGAGAAGATGAGGAAGGAAGGGTAGGATTGGCAGGGAATGAGGGAGGGGGCTACAGCGAGGATACAAAATGAATAAACTATAATTAATATAAAAAATAAAAATTTAATTAAGAAAAGAAAATAATAATTTAAACCATAGTTTACTAAATAAAAAAAGAAAACAAATGACAATTAGTGAGTTAACCCAGACCCAGAATTGAAGCTCACATGTTCTTCTCTGTCATCTGTAGATCATGTTTTACCATTTTTTAAAGTTTTTTTTGTGTGTTTCTTTTTTTAATTTATTTTTTATTACTTACAATTTATTCAGTTTGCATTCCAGCTGTTGCCCCTGAGAGACCAAAAGATTAAAAATTAGCAACTATTATTAATTAAGGCCTAAACCAGGTAGGTAAAGAAGTACAGTAATGCCCTGAGGGGAAGGACTGCCTCACTGCAGTCTTTCCCCACCCACTAGAGATACAGTTGATAGGAAACTCTCCCATCTTCCTAGGGAGGGACACCAGATCATTAATGGTCTGGGAACCTTCCTATAGTCAATTCAAAATGTAGCATTTTGACCAATAGATGCTTGCCAGGCAGGAATCTCCCCTGCCTTGGGCATGCTGGGATGGACCAGAATCTTTAAATCACCTAACTAACCTGGGCAAAGCTTTTTACTGTTCAATTTTAATGCAAAGTGGTAGGATCAGCAAGATTTTCTAGCCCCTCTATAAACTGTATCTGATTAAAAGGTTTGCTTTAATTTTAGTTCAGAATGATTAGATTTAAAGTTATTCTAAATACTGCAGTTGAGCCTTACCTAGTCTCTTTGTTTAGGTTTTTTAAGGTTAAGCCTAGGCCACTTAAAATTTAGCTCTGAAACATGCATCTTAGAAATATACCAGAATTAGAGATTATAGCATTCTGTTTTATAGGACACAGTTTAGAGCAGATAAAGGTAGACAAAGAGTAACTCAGACATTCTGGCCCTCAAGCTTGTCAGAGATCTGATGAATATGGCATTTTAACATGTGTAAGCTTATTGTGACAGAAAGTCCTGAAATCCTGGCAGTAGTTCCCCAAGGTCTCCGAGAAGATTTGGGCACAATGACAGATGACTGTGACTTTGGATTGTGGTATGCTAACCACTGGGAAATACTGCCTCAACTGGACCACTGCTAGGGCCCTGCCTAAACAGTGGACCAAGCCATGGACACCTGAAAGCCATTGTCTCACACTGTGAGAGGCAAGGTGAGGTCAATCTCTCATGTTCCTTTTTTCCACAGAAGCAGTCTCTCACCTTCTGTGCCTGAATGGACTGCCTCTGTTCAGGATGCTGTGAGACCACAGTAGCCAGGTACACTGCCTAGGTGATGGACTAACTAGTCATCTCTGTCATTTTGATTGGCACATGTATTGTATATTTATTTATCTTATAATTTATCCTTCTCAGGCCTCTGATCACTTTGACTGCTAGGGTAAGCTTATGGTAGCTTTACAGATAAAGAGCAGACAATTAGATCCACTGTTTGCTCATTAATCAGTTCATTAGCTAGTAGAAACTACTAGGTACTAGACATATTATTTAGAAAGAAAAACAGGTTTGCCTTGCTCATAGGATTCATGTTAGTTGCCTATGTTTTAAGATATATAAATGGATAAAAAAATATGGAGCTTATGTAGGGTCTGTGGATATAGGAGTTTAGGTTGTAAAAATCTAGAGAGTGTTATTTGGTTTGGAAAAGGTTTCAGGACTGATAAATGCAGAAAAGATTGGAGAGTCTAAGGTGTTTTAAGTTATATAATTATAAGTTATAAAAAGATAAAAAATAATTTAAAACATAATAAAAATGGGAGATATTTTAGATTTCCCCTCTTTGTTACTGTTGTGCTTATGTTATAAGATTTCAGAAGTTCAGAGTTTTGGCATTGATTAATAGAGTTCTGATAAGTTGATAGAGCACTGACTGCTTATTTTTCAGTCACCCGCTTGAGATTTTAATTTCCTTTTGTTGTCTTCTGGAGATAGACTTAAAGGTGCTTCTTGTCATGTTAAAAACATCTGTTTAATGTGTGTATCTGACCCAAAGCCATAGCCTTTACTATAGTATTCTTAATATCTGCCATTTCTGGGGTAGACTTTGACACAGGAATATCTTAAACCTATTCCTTCTAGTTACTTTATATAAAAAACAGATCCAAGCATCCAGGGTTTAGCACTAAAGCCAGTAATGTATTTCTGCCTAACTTTCCAGTGTGAACATGGAGATGGGGGCTAAAAGTAGGTGCTGAATGTATGAAAAATGGCCAAGCGCCATTCGTGGCTAATTACCAACAGCTGTGCCCACAGAAAAAGTGTTAAGCATTCCAGACCATGGATGCACTTAATGTTGTTTATGAAAGGTTATAAAACAAACAGTTGATACTCATTCAGTGGGATGCAGTTTTACCTGTTACTCTCAGAATGTTATATTAGATTTGCTGTATATATATTTCCTTTTGTGTACCAAAAAAAGATTCATGAGTTTCAGTATGTGAACTGGATCTGGAATAGCTCAAAAGGATTGCAGATGAGATTTTCCCTGGTCTTTCCCATTTAATAGACAAATTTTAACTTCTGTCTCCAGTCTGAATTTATCTCAACAGATTTTCACCTGTTTGACTCTGTTCCAGGATCAGCCATGGACTGCAAGCTGAAATCTGGACTTCCTGGAAATTGACATGATTGCTCCCTGTCTCTTCTGGTGGATCAACTAACCAGATGCTTCTGACTGCCCCATTGCCCAACCTTTGACTGGCATTTGAGCCTCCCTAGCCCCTGATGCCAACGGTCCAATGGTCAGCACTGAAGAAGCTCCAGAAGATGGATCTTTGCCCAAATCCCACCTAGCAGGCTGAAATGCTAAGTCAAAAGGGGCCTGGCATTAGCTATTATCTTGGGTATCTGCTTAGCTGAAATGGAAACTAATATTGCAGTAACTGGGCCAAAAGCCTAGAGAGACATTAGCAAAAAAAAGGATAATAGTTCTCTTTGGCTTACTACCCCTATATCCACCCTTAAGGGACTCCTACTCATTTTGATTTTTTTTGGGGGGGGCCTTGTATTTTCAATTGCTTAATGGCTTTCATAAAGAAATGCTTGAGAGCAATACACTAATGGTACTCAGATCCCATTATAAAAAGTTAAATCTATAAGATATAAGGCGTCATATCTGGAAGACCCAAAATTGGGTCTTCAAATGATCATGGGAAAGGGGGAAATGAGAGACCAAAAGATTAAAAATTAGCAGCTATTATTAATTAAGGCCTGAACTAAGTAGGTAAAGAAGTACAGTAATGCCCTGAGGGGAAGGACTGCCTCACTGCATTCTTTCCCCACCCACTAGAGATACAGTTGCTAAGAAACTGGCCCATCCCCCTAGGGAGGAATACCAGATCATTAATGGTCTGGGAATCTTCCTATAGTCAATCAATTCAAAATGTAGCATTTTGACCAATAGATGCTTGCCAGGCAGGAATCGCCCCTGCCTTGGGCATGCTGGGATGGACCAGAATCTTTAAATCACCCAACTAACCTGGGCATGTCACTCTCAGCTCCCACCACTTTAGTGGTGGGGGGTGTGGGCTCAAGCTGCAGCTTGTAATTTACAATAAAAGGAACCTCATGTATTTACAGCACAGTCTGTTTATTCCTGATCTTTTGGGGTTCGTGAACTGGGCAGAACACCCCCTCCTTTGTACCCTCCCAATCCCATCCTCCTGTCCTCTTCTCCCTTGCCTCTCCCACAGTCCACTGATAGTAGCAAATCCTCCTCCCCTTCTATCTGACCCTAGCCTATCAGGTCTCACCAGGACTGGCTGCATTGTTTTCTTCTGTGGCCTGGTAAGGCTGCTCCCCGAGGTGATCAAAGAATCAGCCACTGAGTTCATGTCACAGCCAGACCCTGTTCCCCTTACTAGGAAACCCACTTAGAGACTGAACTGCCATTGGTTCCATCTGTGTAGGGGTTCTAGATAGGCTTTATCATTTTAAAAATAAATCCTCATAAATAGTGAATGACATAGAGATGGGCTCAAAAAATATTTGGTGGGGAGGGAGAGGCTGATGGCACAATGCATGTGGTATGAAAAGAGGCAATACTTGAGGTGAGAGAACCAGGCCTGACCCCCTCCCTCCAAGAAACATCACCAAGAAATAGTTAGCCCTAGAGTCATCAGGAACTAGGCCATAGGTCACCAATTACAGGAATAAGATAGTAAAATTTCCTACCCAATGAATAATTTGGAGGTAGCCATAAGAATGGGAAAGTATCTTATCTCAGGGTGGGACATCTGTGCTGAGCAACCCACTGATCTGGTAGTAGAATTTTCACGGCATGGAAATACCTAATATTCCTGAGGTCTGTACATATCTTGCTCAGTGTTAGCCACAATCACCTTGTAACAAGCTTACCCTTGCTGAATGTCACCATAATGTGTAACTGCTAAACTGTAATTCCGAAATTTTGCTGTAAACCAATAACCTCCCCTCCTCCTGAGCTCAGGGCTTTACACTCTATACTGCTTCATTTGTGACAGTGTGGCCCTGAGTACGTTTGTAATAAAAAAGACCCTACTGCGTTTTCATCAGAATCAGCTCCTTGGTGGTCTTTGGGGTCTGTGAGACTTGGGCATAACATCTTGGGAGCTCATGGAGATTACCAAGACACCCCATCCCCCAAACTGAAGGGTCAAAGACTGGCCTGTGTTTATCTCTGTGTTCCTCTAGTTTCTAGTTTTGAACCTTGAGGCAAAATCTGTAATCTGTGTGATTGGGGATAGTTAGAGAGTACCTGCTGGACAACCGTGGGCCACAGGGGGCCTGGAAGACATTCTAGACTCCATCAGAGGGGAAGGTGGCAACTATGAATTTCTGTAAGGGCTGATGGAGTACCCCCAGTTTTCTGTGATCTCTGAATCTCTGGAAAAGAGAAAGGCTAGCAGCTTCCACAGTTGTCTTTGCAGTTCTCCTGCTTTCAGTTTTTCTGCAGCATGAGTGGCAGGATCTTTTGTCTGGCTCTGTGAGTGCTTTTCTGGTCTGTTGCTGCCAACGGAAAAGATTTTTTTTTAATACATGAGGTTCTTTTTATTATAAATCATTACAAGCTGCAGCTTGGGCCCACACCCCCCATCGCCTAAGTGGTGAGAGCCGAGAGACCCATGCTCAGGTTAGTTGGGTGATTTAAAGATTCTGGTCCCTCCCAGCATTCTCAAGGCAGAGGCTATTCCTGCCTAGCAAGCATCTATTGGTCAAAATGCTACATTTTGAACTGACTGGTTATAGGAAGGTCCCCAGACCATTAATGATCTGGTGTCCCTCCTTAGGGGGATGGGCCAGTTTCCTAGCAACTGTATCTCTAGTGGGTGGGGAAAGAATGCAGTAAGGCGTTCTTCCCCTAAGGGCATTCCTGGACTTTTCCACCCAGTTAGTTCAGGCCTTAAATATTAATAATAGCTGCTAATTTTTAATCTTTTGGTCTCTCATCAGTCTAATATTAAATAATATAATTCCAAAGTATTACTAATATACACAAAATACTTCTAACAGCAAGCCTTTTTCTTGAAAACTAAAGGGCAAAATATTTATCTGTTTATATGTTTCTTTTTTTGATGTGACTTTTTTCTTTATTAATTACACATTTTTCACTTTGTACCCCCCTGTGGTTCCCTCTCTCCTCCAGTCTCAATCTCACCCTTCCTCCCCCCTCTGCATGCATGGCCCTCCCCAAGTCCACTGATATGGGAGGTCTTCTTTTCCTTCCTTCTGATCCTAGTCAATTAGGTCTCATCAGGAGTGGCTGCATTGTCTTCTTCTGTGGCCTGGTAATTCTGCTTCCCCCTCAGGGGGAGGTAATTAAAGAGCAGGCCAATCAGTTCATGTTAGAGATAGTCCCTGTTCCTATTACAGTGGAACCCACTTGGATACTGAACTGCCATGGGATACATCTGTGCAGGGGTCTTAGGTTATCTCCATGCATAGGCCTTGGTTGGAGTATCAGTCTCAGGGAAGACCCCTGTGCTCAGATTTTTTTATTCTGTTGCTCTCCTTGTGGAGTTTCTGTCCTCTCCAGATCTTACTGTTTCCCACTTCTTTCCTAAGATTCCCTGAAGTCTGCCCAAAGGTTGCCCATAAGTGTCAGCATCTGCATTGATAGTCTGCAGGGCAGAGCCTTTCAGAGGTCCTCTGTGTCAGTCTCCTGACTTGTTCCCTCTTTTCTCTTTCTTCTGATGTCCATCCTCTTTGCCTTTCTGGATAGGAATTGAGCATTTTAGCAAGAGTCCTCCCTCTTGACTAGTTTCTTTAGGTGTACAGATTTTAGTAGGTTTATCCTATATTATATGTCTATATGAGTGAGTATATACCGTGTGTGTCTTTCTGCTTCTGAAATAGCTCACTCAGGATGATCTTTTCCAGATCCTAACATTTACCTGCAAATTTCATGATTTCCTTGTTTTTTTATTGCTGAGTAATATTCCATTGTGTATATATGCCACAATTTGTGCATCCTTTCTTCAGCTGAGGGGCATCTGGGCTGTTTCCAGCTTCTGGCTATTACAAACAAGGCTGCTATAAACAGGGTTGTGCAAATGCCCTTATTGTGTACTTGAGACGCTTTTGGGTATATGCCTAGGAGTGGTATAGCTGGATCTTGAGGAAGCGCTATTCCTAGTTGTCTGAGAAAGAGCCAGATTGCTTTCCAGAGTGGTTGTACAAGTTTATATTCCCACCAGCAGTGAAGGAAGGTTCCCCTTTCTCCACAACCTCTCTAGCATGTGTTGTTTCTTGAGGTTTTGATCTTAGCCTTTCTGATGGGTGTAAGGTGAAATTTCAGGGTTGTTTTGATTTGCATTTCCCTAATGGCTAATGAGGTTGAGCATTTCTTTAAGTGTTTCTCTGCCATCTGATATTGCTCTGCAGAGAATTCTCTGTTTAGCTCTTTACCCCATTTTATAATTGGATTGCTTGATTTGTTGCTCTTTAACTTCTTTAGTTCTTTATATATACTGGATATTAGTCCTCTGTCAGATATAGGGTTGGTGAAGATCCTTTCCTAATCTGTCGGCAGTCATTTTGTTCTGACGACCATGTCCTTTGCTTTAGAGAAGCTTTTCATTTTCATGAGGTCCCATTTGTTGATTGTTGCTCTTAGAGCCTGTGTTGTTGGTGTTCTGTTCAGGAATTTGTCTCCTGTGTCAATGAGTTTAAGGCTCTTCCCCACTTTTTTTTCTAAGCTGTTTACTGTGTTTGGTTTTATGTTGAGGTCTTTGATCCACTTGGACTTTAGTTTTGTGCAGGGTGATAAGTATGGATCTATTTGCATTTTTCTACATGTAGTCATCCAATTAGTTCAGCATCATTTGTTGAAGATGCTGTCTTTTTGCCATTGTATGGTTTTGGCATCTTTGTCAAAAATCAGGTGTCTATAAGTGTGTGGATTTATGTCAGGGTTTTCTATTTGATTCCATTGATCCACCAGTCTGTTTCTATGCCAGTACCATGCAGTTTTTAGTATTGTTGTTCTATAGTACAGCTTGAGATCAGGGATGGAGATACCTCCTGAAGATCTTTTATTGTAGAGGATTGTTTTAGCAATTCTGGGTTTCTTGTTGTTCCATATGAAGTTGAGAATTTTTCTTTCAAGATTTGTAAAGAATTGTTTTGGTATTTTGATGGTAATTGCATTGAATCTGTAAATTGCTTTTGGTAAGATGGCCATTTTTACTATGTTAATCCTGCCAAGCCATGAGCATGGGAGGTCTTTCCATCTTTTGATATCTTCTTCTAATTCTTTCTTCAGAGACTGGAAAATGTTTTTCATACAAGTCTTTGACTTGCTTGGTTAGGTTCACAACAAGGTACTTTATGTTCTTTGTGCTGCCAGTTTTTTTTTTTTTTTTTTTTTTTTTTTGTGATTAAGACTGACTGACAACATGGGACAGACTTCTGCTAATCTCCTAGATTTTATTCTTGCCCATTTCATGGAGGCTTGAGCTATGCTCCACAGGCTTCAGTGGGGGCAGTGACGATGAGATGCCAAGGGAAGCATACAGTATGCGGAGCCCCAGGCTTGTTGCCTCTGCCACTGCTCGGTCTCTGGTCTGGTAGAACTTGACAGATATGTTGCTTCTCTGGTCTCTGACGGGGCAGAATGAAGACCAACATTCCAAACTCCAGTATAATTGGGTGGAGCCTGATTTTGGGACTGGAACCGGATGGAGGGCCCATAGAGAGACAGGCTGCTGTTCCAAATTTTGGGTTTTTTTCTTCTTTCTTTCTCTTTGTGTGCATTGTACAGGTACATTCTTTTCTTGGTGTGTGTGTGTGTGTGTGTGTGTGTGTGTGTGTGTGTGTGTGCTTGTGATGGTCTCAGTAGGCTGGTAACCAAACAGCTCTACACCTTGGTGGCTTTGCCCACCTCATTCTCCTAGTGCCACGAGCTAGGTCATTTCTGGTTGCCAGTGGGAGCACTCCTCGGGTTGGAAGAGGTGGGGAAGACCAAAGAGAGGAGCAGGAAGTGCAAGCTTGCCCAGGCTGATGGGAGCATTTCCTCCTGGATGGCTGGGAAGGCCTGACTGTGGATGATGGCTGCGGAGGGTTGGTGTCTCTGTCACCCAAGGCATGGAGCCCTCCCCACCCCAAGGGTTCCTGTCCATGGGTAGCAGTGCTAGCTGAAATCCTGGGGAGATGGAACTTGTGCCACTCTGAAGACCACAGCTTGTGCAAACCTGGCATCTGGGAGGAAAAGTGGTGAAATGTAGTGGTGCCTACTTCTCTTCCAGGGGTTAGCATGAGAGGGCAGAGGGAAGGAGGAATGTCAGAGGATTGCTGCATTATTTAGCACCCAGGGCAACACTGCTTGCAAACACCTTCATAGGTTCAACAGATAACAAAGTGCTAGAAATTACAGCTGGATTAAGAAAAGTTTTGTCTGTCTCTTTTAAATGTATGAATGGCCATTACATGTTTATTTCTGAATGATCTTAGATGGTTAGTATGCTCTGTATGTCTTGGCTATAGAATAACACTTATCGGATATGTTTAAAGGTTAAATTCATAATCTTGTTTAAAGCATGTATGTGTGTGTGTATTTGTAAAGTTGATAGAAACCCAGATGTTTTAAAATAGCTATGTGACATATCATGTGACATGACTCCATCATCTTGAAATTGCCATGTGGTGTGGCATAGAGAAAAAAAAATTGTAGAAGCTCTGAGCCATAATGAATTCTGTTTATCATCCTATCTCCTGTTAGACTAATGTTGGTATACTATTCTTGTGGAATATACCCTTGTTCATTCAAATGCTGATTTCTTTACCCCACTGTCTGGTTTCAATCTGGACATTGCATTGTGATGCTTATTCTAAGCATCATCTGTCTCAAGTTTGTGTAAAGATGCTACCATTTGTTCTTTGTATTGTCAATAAAACAACCAGCACCCATGCTGAGCAATAAAGAGAGTAAGGTGGGACATCCTGGTCCAGAGGTGAGGAGAAGAAAGCAAGAGGAAGGAAGAGAGGGAAGCAAATGTCAGCAGGACAGGACTTGGAACAACAAGGGGAGATGAACTGACCTAAGATAAGACTAAAAGAAAGTATAATGTGGGAAATCTGAATGGGAGGAAATTATGTGGGCTTGGAGGTTTAGGATGCAGTAACTATTGCCCAGTTTGTGCTCTACGTTAATTAAATAAATCCTAGTCTCTGTGTGGTGATTGGGGTATACAGCTGGTTTAGGAATAACTGCTGCTTAACTAAAAGTTAAATCAATAGTAAATATTAATATTCAACAACAGACTAAGAAGACAAGTTTCATTTTAAATTGGTACTGATATTAGAGACTGAATTGTTTACACTGATAAAATTTGCTTTTGACTTTTAAAATTAAAAATGTGTTTAAGGCTATGAAACATTGCCCCGGACCAGCAGGGCTTCAACGGGGTTCCTAAGGGAGGAGAGTGGAAGGAATTAGGGAGGGGGAGGACAAGAAGCACAAGGAAGGGAGCCAAGTCTGTTCATCTGATCAAGGCTTCTGTTTATTAGAAATTTTTACCCAACTTATATAGGGAGAAGGCAGGAAAGGGGGAAGGTAATTAGCTGCTGCAGGAGACAGGAAGAGTGCTTTCATGTGTTAAATAGGGTGCCTGCAAGATAACTTAGGGATGTTTTCTCACGGATGCTCTAACAAAGGATGTCCACACAGTCTCTCACCCATGAGTTAGGTCCTAGATAACTTTCAATAATAGCTTTAGGTCTCCACTAAATGACCTTTGCTCACTATTTGGCTTTGGCCTAGCAAACACCTTTTGTCTCCACTAGATAGCTTTGACTCACTAATTGACTTAGGCTTCAGTAGATAGCTTTGTCTTCACTAGATAGCTTTGGCTTTGGCTTCCGTAGATAGCTTTGGCTCTGGCTTCCGTAGATAGCTTTGGCTCCCGGCAAAACATTTTAAAGTTTATCAGGTATTTTATAATAATATCTTTATGGATTATATGTATATTTCAGGATTGTGTTTTGGCGGCATGCTGTATGTATAATTCAGCCCTGGTTTGTGAAGGTCTATTCAAATTAACAGACTGATTTGAAGTATGTGCCTGACTGCCAGTTCCTAAATGAATGGATTAATGCTGTTTCTTTCTGGAAGATATGTTTTGTATGGTCAGACTAGTTCAAGTACAGTTTTTAAATTTTTCTATTATGTAGTTGGTTCTAAAACTTATTTGAATACAATGTTAAAACTTGGTTACTGGAAATTGTAAATGCTCCACAGTGCTATTCTATGGGAGGCAGCAACACCACCAGTGATTCCTAATGGCTATATATTAAACTGCCCACCATGGCCTGTAACAACACATGGCTGATAGCCATGTTGGTTTGGGAATAAAGATGGTGGAGCCACAGTTTTACTACCATATTTGTTGAGGGCTACCAACTGTGTTCAGTTCCCTGTTTAGCACTAAGTGCAATATTTGTTCTTTAAACTTTCACTGTTCAGTCTTAATAATGTAATATAGTAGGATCAGCAAGATTTGCCAGTCCCTCTATGAAATATATATATATATATATGCTTGAAAGTTTTGATTTGATTTTAGTTTAGAAATATGTTTAAAGTCATGCTAATGACTGCAGTTGGTTATAGGACTGAGCTTTAACTAGTCTCTTGTTTATGTTTTCAAGGTTAAGCTTAAGATGGATAACTACAAAGTTTGCCTATGTAGGTCTACTTGAAATAAATATGGTCCTAAAACACTTAACTACAGAATGTGCCAGAATTAGAGATTATAACATTATGTTTTATAGAAACTGATATACTGACCTTCAAGCTTTTCAGAGATCTGTAGAATATGGTATTTTAAGATGTGTAAGCTTAATGACAGACAGCATCCCAAAATACTGGCAGTAGCTCCTCGAGGTCTCTGAGAAGATTTGGGCACAATTACAGAGGCTTTCAACTCTGGATTGTGGTATGCTAACCTCTGGGCCAGACTGCCCCAGCTGGCCCACTGCTAGAGCCCATGATAAATTGTGTACAAAACTATGAACACCTGGAGAGTCATTGTTTCATGTTGCTGAAGGTGAGGTGAGGCCATTCTCTCATGTTCTTCTTTTCCACAGAAATAGTCTCTCATCTCCTGGGTCAGATAGCAGGACTGCCTCTGCTCATGATGCCATGAAATCAAAGAAGCCAAGGACAACTGTCTAGGTGGTATACTGATTAGTCGTCTCTGTCATTTTGATTGGTACATAGATTCATTTAGCTTATAATTTATCCTTTTCTGGTCTCTGATCACACTGATGGCTAAGCTAAGCTAATGGTAGCTTTCTAGCTAAAGAGCAGACAACTAGATCAACTGTTAGTTCATTGGTCAATTCATTAGTTATTTATAACCACTAGCTACTAGATCTCTAATTTAAAAATGCAAAAAGGTTTGCCTTGCTCACAGGCTTCATGTTAACTGCCTGTGTTTTACTGTGAATAACTGGATTGAAAGATATAAAATTTATGTAAGTTCTAAGGATATGAATACTAAAAATTGAGGCTCTAGGAAGATGTTTCAAAGTTGGTAAATGAAAGTTGTGAAGAAAAGCCTCTCTAAGAAGGTATTTCAGAGTTGGCAAGTGCAAGGAAGATTGGAGGTTCAAGTAAGTATTTTTAAGGTTGGTAAATGAAAGTCATAAAGTGTGGGTCTAAAAATGTGTTTTAAGGTATGTGAATGCAAGTTGTAATAATAAAGAAAGCAATTTAAGGCATATTGAAAAATGGATATATCTCAGATTCTCTCCCCCTTTATGCTATTCTTGTACTTATGTTATTATAAGATTTTAAAGGTTCAGAGTTTTGACATTGATCAATAGAGTTCTGATAAGTGGATGGAGCCCTGACTGCTTACTATTCAGGCACAAGCTTGAGATTTTAATTTCTTTTTGGTTGTCTTTTGGAGATATACTTAAAGAGTACTTCTCATCATGCTAAAAACATCTCTGATCCAAAGCCATAGCTTTTACTAGATCTTAATGGCATGAGTCTACTCCTGCTTTCTTAGACACCTGTTACCTGCTTTTGCTAAATGAGTACACCCACCTGATTTTTCCCTTGTTCTTGGGATTCCTTACTTTCCCTAATTACTAAACAAATTTTAACTTCTGTCTCTAGTCTGAATTTGCCTCAACAGATATTCACCTGGCTGACAGACTCCATTCAGGGATCAGCTATGGATTGCAAGTTGAGATCTGGACATGCTGAAAGCTGAAGTAAACCTATCCAGTCTATGGCTCCTTGTCTCTTCAACTGGATTGCTAATTAGATCGTTTTGATAAGTGCCCCATTGCCTAGGTTTTGACTAGTCTTTCAGCCTTCTTGGGCTCTCAATATCTCTGTTCTAATGTCTGAAGAAAGTTACAGAAGAAGAGAAATCCATTGGCTATTATGCTATCTAACAGGCTGAAATGTTAAGTCAAAAGGGGCTCCCTGACATTAGCTATTATCTTGGGGACTAGGCTTAGCTGGAGAAAGAACTGCTATTGCAGCATTGGCTGTACAAAGCCAGGATTATAACAGCTTAAAGGCAGACACTGCTAAAGATACTCAATGCCTTGAGAGTTCAATCACCCATTCAGAAAAGAATGTTGATTCCCTTGCAGAAGTAGTGTTGCAAAACAGAAGGGGCTTGGATCCGTTGTTTTTCCTGCAGGGAGAGCTGTGTGCAGCCCTTAGAGAAGGATGTTGCTTTTATGTAAACCACTCAAGAGTGATTAGGGAATCCTTAAGAAGAGTAAGAGAAAGCTTGGAGAGACTCCTGAAAGAGAGAGCAGATTTCCAGAGGATGGTTAATAGTTCTCCTTGGCTTACTACCCTTATATCTACACTTCTGGGACCCCTAATCATCTTGATTTTGCTTTTAACCTTTGGGCCTTGCATTTTAAGCCACTTGGTAGCTTTTATGAAGGAACACTTGGGAGTGACACAGTTAATGGTACTCAGATCCATTGTGGAGGGGTAAATCTAGAGGACACCAAGGAGTCATACCTGGAAGACCCATGATTGGGCCTTCAAATGACCATTAGAAGAAGGAATGAAAGAACCAGTCCTGACACTTCCAAAGATCACGAGGAACTAGGCCAAAACTATTCAGTGAGAAAACTGCCAGGCACTATGATGCACACCTGTAATTTCAACACTGGTGCGGGGGGGGGGGTAGAGGTAGGCAGATCTTTGTGAGTTTGATTTTGAAGTTAGTCTGGTTTACAAAGTGAGTCCAGGACAGCCAAGGCTACAGAGTGAAACTCTCACTAAACCAACAACAACAATAAAAAAGATTAAAAAGATAAAGAAAAAAAAAACACTTTTTAAACAGTTGATTGTTGTATAACCACTTCTAAACCAATGAAACTACACTAATTACTCTTTATATAAAGTTTATATCACCATGGATCCACATTCTAAATATGACAGCAAATTTTATAAAGTAACTCAAATGCATAGGTATAAATTTCATGACATTACATGTACAATTCTATTACTGTATATATAAAGCATAAGCAAGAAGAGAAAAGAAAACCCATTGGTAAATTTAACTTCTTAAAAATTTAATACCTTCTTGCTCCAGAAGATATTGTCAAGAAAGTGAAAAAAAAGCTTACATATTTAGAGAAAATAATTACAAATTGTAAATTTTATAATGAGCTAAGATTTTTAAATACAAAAATAGCCTTGTACTTAACAACAAAGAGACAATCCAATTCAAAAATTGGCAATGAACATAAGGGATTATTTCTCTAAAGAATATGAATAAACACTAAATAACAGTAGCCGAACTGGGCTTAAACTAAATTATAGCTGTTTCCTTCATCTATTGGGAATGAATTCCAAAACCTAAGTAGATGGCTGAAAGCACAGATGTTATTACCAAAACTGATATGCACTCTGCATGTGAGTATGTAGGTACATGTACGTGTGTGTTCTATATGTGTCCTAAGAGAAAATTATATAGCAATTTCCTCTGATTTAATCACTCTAGCTTAGAAAGAGGATGATAAAGATTCAGTAGGGTGACAAAATTTACAAACTCAAAAGATAAATTCACAATTCAAAAGAATCTCCTGAAAGTAAAAAAGATTCATACCTGTCCCAAGATTCACATAAGCAATAAGGACTTTGAGGGAGAAAGAGTCTCAAACTTGTGCTATTTTTATTCAAATTCACACAGGAAGCTCCAGGAATGCAACTTTTATGATCAATAGCTTGTTTTTGGGTGGGCTTCTAGAAATTAAGAGATGTGACTTTGCTGAAGTAGGTGTGGCCTTGTTAGAGGAAGTGTGTCTCTGAGGATAGGCTTTAAGGTTTCAGAAGGTTTTCACTTTCTCTTCCTGCTGCCTTCTGATACAGGTGTAGAAATTTTGACTCTTGTTCTAGCACCATGTGTGTCTGTGTGCTGCCATGTTCCCCATCATAATAATGGACTAAATCTTTGAACAGTTGAGATAATCAGACCTGACCCCAAGCCAAAGTCACAATGAACTAGGCCATGGGTCACCAATTACAGAAACAAGATTCCTTACCCAAGCAACAGCCTGAGGATAGACATGAGAATGGGATTGTATCTTATCTCAGGGTGGGGCATTTCTACTGAGCAGCCCATCTAACTTGTAGTACAACATATCATTGAACAGAAAATACCTAATATTCTTGAGGCCTATAGATAGCTTGCAAATAGTTAGCCAAACAGTTGGTAAGAAGCCTGCCCTTGCTGAATGTCACCAAGTTGTGTAACTGTTAAGCAAAAAATTCCCTGTCCATCATTAATCCCCAATAAAAACCCTTCCTTGCAGCTGCTCAGGGCTCCCCTCTTTGATCCATTGTGTTGGTAAAAGTGACATTTGGTGAAAGAGACCGAAAAGTGGGAGACTTCAACTCTCCATCTTAACCAAGGGACAGATCAACTAGACAGAAGCCTAATAAAGAAATAAAGGCACTTACAGAGGTCCTAAATAAAAAAGACCTAATAGATGTCTACAAAACTTTCCACCCAAACTCGAAAGAGTATACCATCTTTTCAGCACCTCATGGCACCTTCTCAAAAATAGACCATATAGTTGGTCACAAAGCAAGCCTCAACAGATACAAGAGTATTGAATTAATCCCCTGTATTTTATCTGACCACCATGGACTAAAGCTGCACCTCAACAACAATGGAAATAGCAAAAAGCCTACAAGCACATGGAAACTGAACAACTTGCTGCTCAATGACAGCTGGGTTAAGGAAGAAATAAAGAAAGAAATTAAAGACTTCCTAGAATTCAATAAAAATGAAGGTATAACATACCTTAATTTATGGGACACAAAAAAGTATTGCTTAGAGGAAAATTCATAGAACTAAGTGCCTTCAAGAAGAAAGTTGTAACATTACATACAAGCAGCTTAACAGTCTAACTGAAAACCCTAGAAAGAAAAGAAGGAGATACACCCAAGAGGAGCAGATGGCTGGAAATAATCAAACTCAGGGCTGAAATCAATCAATTAGAAACGAATGAAACTATTCAAAGAATCAATGAAACCAAGAGCTGGTTCTTTGAGAAAATCAACACGATAGACAAACCCTTAGCCAAACTAACTAAAAGGCAGAGAGAATCTATCCAAATCAGCAAAATCAGAAATGAAAAAGGTGACATAACTGCAGACAATGAGGAAACCCAAACAACCATTAGGTCATAAGACAAAAGCCAACATGCCACAAAATTTGAAAATCTAAATGAAATAGACAGTTTTCTTGATAGATTCTATCTACCAAAATTAAGTCAAGATCAGGTAGAAAGACTAAATAGCCCTATATATCTCAAGGAAATAGAAGCAGTCATCAACAGTCTCTTTTCCAAAAAAAAAAAAAAAAAAAGCCTTGGGCCAGATGGATTCCATGCAGAATTCGACTAGACCTTCAAAGAAGTGCTAACTCCAATTCTATCTAAACTATTCCACAACATAGAAACAGAAGGAACATTACAATACTAAATTCTATGAAGCCACAGTCACCTTGATACCTAAACCACAAAAAGACCCAACAACAAAGGACTTCAGACCTATCTCCATTATGAACATTGATGCAAAAATACTCAATAAAATACTTGCAAAACAAATCCAAGAACATATCAAAGATATCATCCACAATGACCAAGTAGGCTTCATCCCAGGCATGCATGGGTGGTTGAACATATGGAAATCCATCAATATAATCCACCACATAAAGAAACTGAAGGAGCAAAACCACATGATCATCTCCATTGATGCCGATAAAGCATTTGACAAAGTCCAACACTCATTCATGTTTAAAGCCTTGGAAATATCACGGATACAAGGCACATACCTAAACATAGTAAAGGCAATATATAGCAAGCCTCTAGTCAACATCAAACTCAGTGGAGTGAAACTCAAACCAATCCCACTAAAATCAGGGATGATGCAAGCCTGCCCACTCTCTCCATATCTCTTCAACATAGTACTTGAAGTCCTAGCTAAAGCAATAAGACAACTGAAAGAGATCAAGGGGATACAAATTGGAAGGGAAGTGATCAAAGTTTCTCTATTCGCAGATGATATGATAGTATACATGAGTGACCCGAAAAATACAATAAAAGAACTCCTTCAGCTGATGAACACACTCAGCAAAGTGGCAGGATTCAAAATCAACTCAAAAAAATCAGAAGCACTCCTGTATATGAAAGACAAAAGGCCTGAGAAAGAAATCAGGGAAACAACACTCTTCACAATAGCCACTGATAGCATAAAGTACCTTGGGGTGACTCTAAACATGCAAGTGAAAGGCCTGTTTGAAAAAAAGACTTGAAGTCTCTGAGGAAAGAAACTGAAGAAGATGTAAGAAGATGGAAAGATCTCCCGTGCTCATGGATTGGTAGGATTAACATTGTGAAAATGGCCATCCTGCCAAAAGCAATCTACAGATTCAATGCAATTCCCATCAAAATACCATCTCAGTTCTTTACAGAACTTGAAAGAAAGATTCTCAGCTTCATATGGAGAAACAAAAAACCCAGAATCTCCAACATGATTCTGTATAACAGCAGATCATCTGGAGGTATCTCCATCCCTGACCCCAAGCTGTACTACAGAGCAATAGTAATAAAAACTGCATGGTATTTGCATAGAAACTGAAAGGAGGATCAGTGGAACAGAATAGAAGACCCAGAAATAAACCCACACACGTATGAATACTTGATTTTTTACCAAGAAGCCAAAACCATTCAATGGAAAAAAGACAGCATCTTCAACAAATGGTGCTGGTCCAAATGAATGTCTACATGGAGAAAAAATGAAAATAGATCCATATTTATCACCCTGCACAAAACTAAAGTCCAAGTGGATCAAAGACCTCAACATAAAACCAGATATTCTAAATCAGTTAGAAGAAAAAGTGGGGAAGACCCTAGAACTCACTGGCCCAGGAGACAACTTCCTGAACAGAACACCAACAGCACAGGCTCTAAGAGCAACAATCAATAAATGGGACCTCATGAAAATGAAAAGCTTCTCTAAAGCAAAGGACATAGTCGTCAGAACAAAACAACTGCTGATACATTAGGAAAGGATCTTCACCAACCGTATATCTGACAGAGGGCTGATATCCAGCATATATAAAGAAGTTAAAAAGCAAGAAATCAAGAATCTAATTAAAAAATGGAGAACAGAGCTAAAGAGAAAATTCTCTGTAGAGGATTATAGAATGGCAAAGAAATACTTAAAGAGATGCTCAACATCCTTAGCCATCAGGGAAATGCAAATCAAAACGACCCTGAGATTTCACCTTACACCCATCAGAATGGACAAGATGAATAATTTAAGTGATAATACATGCTGGAGAAGTTGTGGAGAAAGCAGGACTCTCCTGCATTGCTGGTGGGAATGTAAACTGGCACAACCACTTTGGAAATCAATCTGTCTTTTTCTCAGACAATTAGGAATAGTGCTCCCTCAAGAGCCAGCTGTACTACTCCTAGGCATATACCCCAAATTTGCTCAAGTACACAAGGACATTTGCTCAACCATGTTTGTAGCAGCTTTATTTGTAATAGCCAGAACCTGGAAACATCCCAGTTGTCCCTTAACGAAGGAATGGATACTGAAATTGTGGTATTTTTACACAATGGAATACTACTCAGCAATCAAAAACGAGGAAATCAAAATGAAATTTGCAGGCAAATGGTGGGATCTAAAAAAAATCATTCTGAGTGAGGTATCCTGTGGCAGCCTTTTAGGAGTTAATGGCAAATTTGGAGTTAATGACATCTGAGTAGTGGAATTCGGCCTCTTGGCTCTGGCTTTATTCCAAAGTCCAGTCTCTCATGAACTGACCTTGGTGGTCCTACAGCAGACTGCTCTGACCCCGAGAAACTCTGTGCAACCATAGTAACCAGACAGCAGGCTCTGTGTAACCTTGAGTAAGCTCTTCTATGTTTTGACCAAGTAAAGCTCCTACTTGAGAAACTGCTTGTACTTTTTTGCCTATTTAAGTGTTAACCTGATGTCCATTAAATCGACACCTGGATCAGCATGTAGACTTGGTGTCCTTCTCTGTGTCGCCCTGTCTCTCTCTCTCCCAGCCCTCTCTCAGGTGGTATTCAGGTGTCACTGCTGGCCGGTGACAGATGGAGCCAAAACCCTGGGAACCTGAGACGGAGGACCAGCTGAGGCAAGTTATAAGGACCACAGGAGAGCGCTCAAAGCAACTGACTAAGGTAAAGTCGGGTGGCTGTCAGGGGCAGGGAACTAGTAAGATGGGATCTATCAGATCCCTTAAATAGGTTTTTAAGACACAGAGAATTAGAATAAAACTCCCTAATCCCTTTGTTTGTAAAACTAAAGAGTTGCTTGGAAAAATTAAAGCAGCCAAACAGGCAAAAAAAAAAAAAAGTACTTCTAAGGTTATTTCAAGTGTCCATAAAGGAGCTCAAACAGATTTGTGTAATTTGAGAGCAGAAATAATTTAGGAGCTAGATAGTGAAGATGAAACAGAGTCAAAGAAAAAAGCTGCCAAGTCTCATAATTCAGACTGGCCTCCTGTGTCTTCCCCTACAGCCCCATGGTTGCGGGTGGCATAGGATCACTGCAGGAAGATATAAGTGTTCTCTGAGAGTAAATCCAGTTAAAAAGAGAACAGGTTCAATTATTAAATATTTATAATAATAATAGTAATAAATAATAATTATTTTAATGTAACACAAAAGGAGTATTCACTAAGAGTGGACTTCCTTTTGTACAACAATTGGCTTTTGAGAATGTTAATTCAGCCTGTAAAACAGCTATCAGGTCCTATCAAACTAAAACAAACTTAACTGGTTATAGTATACTTTTTGCTGATATTGGGCCGCTCTTGACTATCATGCTTAAAATTACGGTTAAATCCAGTAAAAAGAGTTTTATTTGTCTGTTTAAATATATGGTCATCTTAAACGGTTAATATTTATGTAGGTTATAGATCAAAAGTAAAGTTATATTCAAACTGTTGTTTAGAATATATATATATATATATATATATATATATATGCATATATGTTTATAAGGTCTGTAAACACATATGTTTAAAAGGCAACCATATGGTATAATTCTGTCATCTTTGCTATATGATATGGGTTAAAAATTATTATAAAACCTCTTAGTTAACATAAATTTTGTTTCCTTTTAGACTGAAAAGACAAGTCTCATTTTAAATTGGTGTTGGTTTTAAAAAAAAATGGATTGTTTGCACTGGTAAATTTTAAAGTTTGGTTTTAACTTTTAAAATTATCATCATACTTTATGATTTCACTCCTAAAGAGGATGCTTTGTTTTAATATTGCAAAAACAGGTTTTAAAAATTATTTAAATGTTTAAAAAGCAGGTACCGTGGTTGTTTCTTGTCTTTGTCTTTGTTTATTTTTGTTTTCATCTGCTGCCTTTGTTTTTTGGTTTCTGGTTTCGTTTTGCTCCCGAGGTCTGGGGATGCTCGGAGGGTTTTCAATTTGGTCGAGGAAATCTGGAGGACGCTCCAGTTCCCGGGGAGGGGGCCCATGAGGGGGTCCACTCCTTCTGGAATCTGTGGGACTTGTGTCCGGTAGGGGCTGGTCAAGTCCTGGTATTTGGGTATTCTGGTTACTCCAAGGTGGCAATGTCAGATTTCTATATTCCTTATGTATGTGTATGTGTGTATGTTTATCTGTGTATGTACGTTTATCTGTAGACTTGGACTAACAATACTAATATTTTTGGACATGAGACAGTTTAAAATTAGCACCTCTGAGTTTGGTCCTGGACCATCGGAGTTATATTCTATAAAACATTTTAAAATTTATCAAGTATTTTAAAATAATAATCATTGGGCAGTTTAACAAAGAACTTGAAACAGTTTCTCAACCCTTTGGGGGAGATCAAAAGACCTTGGTATTTATTTTATTAATTTTAAAAAGTAAAATCAAGCCATGCTGTTTGAGACAATTTAAAAAAAAAAACTGCAGTTATTACAATGTATCATTTCAGAAAAAAAAACTATAAAATATGTTGCTCTTTATTTAAAAAGGCTGGAGATTCTTCAGTGCAAAATGTTTGCTTATGCTCTTAAAAAAAAAAAAAGGACTGCAGCTCCATATTAGCCCAGGGTTATAGAGGGTTATATTCAGATCATTGTTAACCATTACAGGGCATATAGTTCCCTTTAACTCGCCATGGAACATGCCCATATTTATAATTTAAAAAAATCTAATAAATTTAGATTATTACAAGATTTTTAAAAATGAGACAATAATAATTATGAAAACATTGCAACCAGGACTCCCACCACCTAGTGGGATTTCTCAAAACATTTACAAGATTATTTAAACAGATTTAAAAGACTGTTTCTTTTTTCCATTCCTTTGCATCCTGAGAATTGCCATAGATTTGCTTTTAGTCTCCCTTCTATTATTTTACGAAACCTATGAAACGTTATCATTGGAGTATATTGCTACAGAGCATGGCAAATAGTTCTACTTTATGTCAACATTTTGTAGTTAATGCTATTAGTCCAGTATGGAAAAAATGGCCTTCTATTTATATCATTCATTATATGGATGATACTTTATTAGCCTCTCCCAAAGCTCAAGATGTTATGGCTTGCTATACAGATCTATTTAAGGCTTTGTCCCAAGCAGGATTAAAAATTACTCCAAAAAAGGTACAAACTAGAGATCCTTATAGTTATTTAGGTTTTAATTTATTTCCTCTGGCTATTAAACATAAAAAAGTAAAAATTGAAAAAAATTAAAGACTCTTAATGATTTTTAAAAATGATTGGGAGATATAAATTGGCTTAGGCCATATCTAAAATTAACCACTGGACAACTTATGCCATTGTTTAATTTTCTTAAAGAGGATTTAGCTCCTACCTCCTCTCAAAACAAATTGACTCCAGAGGCTCAAGATACATTATTAATAATAATAAAGGCTTTAAAAAATCAATTTGTAACATATTGGGATCCAGATACTCCTCTCCTTTTACTTGTATTTCAAACACAGTCAACTCCTACTGGATTGTGATGGCAATCTAATCTTCTATTATGGATCCACTTGTCAGCTAGTCCCAATAAAGTTATTTTGCCTTATTATGAGGCTATTGCCCAAGTCATTGTGTTGGGATGCCCCCAGGCAAGAGCTTACTTTGGAATTGAGCCTTCCAAGATTATTATACCATATAGTAAAGCTCAGACTAATTGGCTTTATGCCAATTCAGATAAATGGTTACTTTCTTTGGCTACAACTAGATAATCATTACCCTTCCAATAAGAGTATTCAATTTTTTACTTTACATAGGGTTGTTTTTCCTATTATACCTAAAAATAAACCTTTAAAATGCTTGTTCTTTTTTTTTCTGATGGTAATGCTAAAGAAAAAGCTGGCTATACTGTTAATTGACAAAAAATTATTTTTCAAGTTCCAGGGTTATCTGCTCAACTTGCAGAATTGATGGCTATCCATGCAGTTTTACAACATTTTTCTGAGCCTTTTAATTTGTTTACTGATAGTGCTTATATTGCTCAAGCTATTCCTAAGCTAAAACAGCAAGCTAGATTTTTTTACCTCTTGGGCTAGTCAAATGTTTGCTCAGATTCAAGGACTTATCCAGGCTCATCATAATCCTTTTGTTATTATTCATGTTAGAGCCCATTTTGGTCATCTTGGACCTCTTGCTCTAGGTAATCAGACTATTGATAAAGCCTTATAACCTTAGCTCAAGAAACACCTATACAAAAATCTCAATTGGCTCATAAATTAGATCATCTTAATAGTCACTCCTTACGTTTAACTTATGGCCTTACCAAAAAACAAGCCAAAAAAATTGTTAAAAAATTGTAACAGTTGTGATGTTTTCTGTCCAGTACCCCATCTTGGGGTTAACCCCCTAAAGCTGACCCCAGGTCAGCTATAACAAATGGATGTGACTCATTTTATAAAATTTAAAAAATTAAAATTTATTCATGTAACAATTAATACCTGTACAAGATTTATTTTTGTTACCTTGCATTCTAGAGAAGCTGCATGCCATATTATAGATCATTGTTTGGCTGCATTCAATGTTTTTGGCATGCCACACCAAATTAAGACTAATAATAGAACAGCTTACACCTACCAGCCCCTTCAAATTTTTTGTAAAAAAATAAATATTAAGCATGTAACAGGTATTCCTTATAATCCTATGGGCCAAGACATGGTTAAACATGCCCATGCCACCATTAAGATATATTTACAAAAGACAAAAAAGGGGGAATTATGTCCTCCTTGTTCATGTAGAGCTCAATTTAAATTTTTTAACTTTGGACAAACATGGCAAATCTGCAGCTAAACATTTTTGGCACCCTAAAACCTCCATGGTTAAATGGAGGGACCCCTTGAATAATACATGCCATGGACCCGACCCCATTTTAATTTGGGGACAAGGATATGTTTGTGTTTTTTTTTATTTTGCAGGTTAAAGATGCTGCTTGATGGCTGCCAGAGAGACTGGTGCAACAAGTGGATTACTTCAAGGAACAAGATCATTCTCCAAATGACAATATTGCTGATCCTGCTGCAGCTGATTCATCCAGTGAAGGCTAAATTACACTTTTAGGCCTTAGTACCCAATCCCCCTCTTGTTCTCCCTGTACTTGTTAGCACACCTTTGTTTAGCTGGTCTGGTACTATTCATCTTTGTCATTGTCATAGGTGTCCACTTAGCTCAACAGCGCCAAGCTAGATTTATTGCCATTGAAACAGTACCCAGCTCAAACGTCAACTTTAACCTCTCCTTTCCTGTGTGATGGGCTGGTTAGTCAATGACGGGTCTGGATGATTGGATATTTATCAACCTAAGACACGGAAATCCCCCTATAAGCGGGATTCTCCCATGATGGGTAGGATATTTATCGAGAATCACCCCCACCTAAGACAGGCTTTTTGGTTTTTGTTTTAATTCGAAAGGGAGGAATTGTGGCAGCCTTTTTGGAGTTAATGGCAAATTTGGAGTTAATGGCATCTGAGTAGTGGAATTCGGCCTCTTGGCTCTGGCTATATTCCAAAGTCCTGTCTCTCATAAACTGACCTTGGTGGTCCTACAGCAGACTGCTCTGACCCCGAGAAACTCTGTGTAACCATAGTAACCAGACAGCAGGCTCTGTGTAACCTTGAGTGAGCTCTTCTACGTTTTGACCAAGTAAAGCTCCTACTTGAGAAACTGCTTGTACTTTTTTGCCTATTTAAGTGTTAACCTGATGTCCATTAAATCGACACCTGGATCAGCATGTAGACTTGGTGTCCTTCTCTGTGTCGCCCTGTCTCTCTCTCTCCCAGCCCTCTCTCAGGTGGTATTCAGGTGTTACTGCTGGCTGGTGACAGTATCCCAGAAGGAGATAGACACACATGGTATATACTCACTCATATAGTCCTATACGATATGATAAACATAATGAAATCTATACACTTAAAGAATATAAACAAGAAAGAGGACCCAGGGTAAGATGATCAATCCTCACTTAGAAAGACAAGAGGGAGGTGCATTGGATGTAGGAGACAAGAAGTAAAAGGACAGGACCCTACTATAGAGGGCACCTGAAAGACTCTACCTAGCATTGTATCAAAGCAGATACTAAAACTCATAGCCAAACCTTTGGCAGAGTGCAGGGAACCATATGAAAGAAGGGGGAGTTAGTATGAAGTGGAGAGGATAGGAGCTCCACAAGGAAGAAATATATCTGGGCACAGGGGTCTTTTCTGAGACTGACACTCCACTGACCATGTATGGATATAACCTATAACCTTTGCTCGGATGAAGCTTGTGGTAGCTCAGTAACTAATTGGTTTCCCATAGTAAGGGGAATAGGGACTATTTCTGACATGAACTTAATGGCAGGTTCTTTGACCTCCCCACCCCCCAAGGGCGGAGCAGTCCAGCTAGGCCACAGAGGAGGACTTTGCAGCCAGTCCTGAAGATACCTGATAAAACAGGGTCAGATGAAAGGAGAGGTGGTCCTCCCCAATCAGTGGACTTGGATAGGGGCAAGGAGGAGATGAGGGAGGGAGGGATGGTTTGGGAGGGAAGAAGGGAACGGGATACAGCTGGGATACCGAGTTAATAAAATGTAACTAATAATAAAAAAATAAAGAAAGAAAGAAAAAAGATTTTAACCAACTATACAACTGAGAAAGTACTAATGTCCAAAATATATGAAAAATTGCACAACAGAGAACAACTCAATTTGACATGAAGTACAGATCTAAACAGAGAATTCTCGAAAGAGTAAACTAAAATGTCTGAGAAATACTCAAAGAAATGTTCAACATTTTTAGCTACCAAGAAAATGTAAATCAAAATTACTTTGAGATTTCATCTTATACCCATTCGAATGGCCAAGATCAATAAATCAATCAACAGTTCATACTGGTAAGGATGCCTTGGTGTAAAGGGATCATTCATCCATTAGTAGTGGGTATGCAAACTTGCACAGCGAATTTGGAAGTCAGGGTGGCAGTTCATCAGAAAGAATAGATCTACCTCAAGATCCAGTTATAGCACTCTAAACCGTATACTGAAATGATACTTCACCCTACTACAGAGACGTTTGCTCAACTATGTTCATTGCTACTGTATCCATAATCTCCAGAAATTAGAAACAATCTAGATGACTGTCAATGGATATTCAGATAAAGGAAATGTTGTACTATTATATAATGGAATCATATACTTTTGTATACAACTGTACAATTGAATTACTCAATTTTTTTAAAAATGAAATAATGAAATAAACAGGTAAATGAATGGAATTAGAGAAAAATTACACAAAGTAATGTGTTCACTTATATTTGGATGTTAGTCCTTAAGTCCCTTATAAACAAGCTACAATCTGTATAACCAAAGATATTAGTTAGAGTAATGAACAAGGAGGGAGCAATTCATCTCCCTAGGAAGAGAAAATAAAATAGATTGTTATGTATGGACAAGAATGGTGGCATTAGAATGGGAGGATTAAACAAGGAGGGGAAGAGAAAAGAAGGAAAGCTAGAACTAAGGGCCATGTGAGGAGTCATATGGAACCCTAATACAGTAGAAGCTTCCTACAATATGTATCTAAATGAAGATGATCGAAATGAGATCACCAAACAACAGGGGGATGACAAAGCCCCAACTGGAAATTGCTCATCACCAAATGAAATTTCCAGGACTAGGAATATGTTACATCTAATGGAGTTGTTAGCCATGAGAACCCCCAAACAACTAAAGTTATTGCCAAGGCTATTGGTCAATTTCCACAAACTGACAGCAAGGGCTTACCGAGAACTTTCAACCCTATACATCAGTGGTGCTGGAAGATGTTCTGCATGTTACCTAAGAAGAAAGGTAAACAACGATTGAGGTACAAATCCTTCCATTAACAAGAGTGACCTGACTTCAAAATACACCGGTGTAACATTGGCAAAAAGTTTGTGTGAGTAACCAACCAATATCTGATTTGTGTTATGGACCACTCCATGGGCGGGCTGAAACCCGTATCCAATACTGCTTGGGAGGTTAAAAACCTAAGACTAGATAGTCCAGGGACCTAGAAGGAAACCAATTACTGGTGTTCTACTAAAGGAATGTAGACATAAAATGAGTCCTAATGGCATTCTGCTACACTCATTGATCTCAGTTCCTTGCTCAGACATCATCAGGAGCTTACTCCTGCAGCAGACGAGCACAAATACACAGACCCATAGCCAAACAATATGAAAAATAAGAGACCTTGGACCACTAGGCCCTAAAATGGATATCTCCATCAAATTCCCCCTCTCTGGGACTCCTCTCTTTAAGCATAGGTAGAAAAAAAAAAAAGCACCAGAAACGAATGAGGCCACCAAGGAATCAAGGCCCTCTAAGCATAAAGGGTTGGTAGACGTGTAATTTAAGAGACTGTGGCAGCATGCACAGGGTCTATACCAGATGGGGTCTTGGACTAAATCTTACAAAGTAAGGTGCTTAAGACTCAGATTCATAGCTAGAATTCACCTTCTGACCATCTAAAACTTCATTATATATGGTATAAATCAGGCTACTTTAGCTTTTGGAGTGAAAAGAGAAAAACATTTTTTAAGTTATTTTTTTAACGTGTTAGTGTTTCTTCTCATGAATCAGTTCAGCTTGTCCTCCCTCATTTTCTCATTGATGAGATCTTAGGCAGAGGGACACTAAAAATGATAATATATGGAACAAGTATCAAATGCTTCTGTGTTTCAGTTTTTTTACCTTATAAAATATTCACAGTAATATATTACTTGTCCAAAAGCAAGGGGCTTTTAGTGTCCTTTCTGTTTTTATGATCTTTGGTTCTATAACTGATAAAATGTACCCGCCTGCGGGGACGGTAATTCGTGGGTCTTCGAAGAGGACCAGGCCTGAAAGAAAAACGGGCAAGAGAGAAGAACGGGACCAAGCAGTTTTCCTTGTCAAAGTCCCATTTATTGTGGGGCAAATCTTTACTTTTAAGCTCAAAGAATAAGGAAGTAAAAAATTGGAGGGAGAGGGGCAGGAGGTTATCTCGTGAGCCACTGAGGCATTCCAAGGTTTTAACATTAACTGTTAAAACCGGTCAGATGGGGGGTGGTTCCCGGTCTCAGGAAGCAATCTATCCAGGTGGTCAAAGCTAATTGCAGCCTCTGGCGCCAGCATCCGTCGTAATTACGTGCCTGGGATTCTTGGTCTCTGGCAATAAAATGGTAATATATCTCATTATATGACCATTTGCCTGAGACCAAAAGTATTACTGCATCAAAATTTTAGGATGGCCTATGATACAAGTTTATTTCAATTTATTTTCTACAATATATTCATTTAATGAGTGGTTTGAAAACTTGAAAGCATAAAGTATATATGAAAATTTCCTCTCTCATGAACTCATGTTTTGAATGGTGAAAATACAAAAATTTTAAATTCTAAGAAATAAAACAATATCATTGATTATTTTTACTGGCAGTATTCAAACTTATAATCAATAACTTTGCCCTACATTTCTTGAAATTTCCTGTTCTTTCTTAGTTACTAGACACAGAAAAGTCAAGCATTTGTGTACATCAAGAGTTTTTAAGGGTACTCCCTTCAGCCCATGGTTTTACCTGTTCTGAGTGTCTATTGTACTTAGCAGTAGGGTAGGTAGTTAGTGAATAGTTTTCACATATCCTTTAGTGCCAGGACTCAATAATGTTGTACTATCATAGTGACCTTTAGTGCCAGGACTCAAGAATGTTATACTACCATAGTGATACGTACAATGCAAGTGATGCTTCTAAGTCTTGGGTTCGTCCTACTGCTGAATTATACTGCCAGAATCAAGTTAATAGTGTGTTTGAAACCATTTTATTATGATTGTTTTTGGAGTACTGGCATTGCTGTGATGCTCAGGCAAGTTCACTCAGTTATTTCATCAATATGCATCTGATTCAGTGACAAATAATCAATGCTAAATAAACACATTTACAGCACCCACTTAATAAAATTTTATTTTCTTCATTAGTTTGTTTTTTTTTTAACTTTATTAGGGCATTCATGTAAGAAACTTGAGTTGAACATTTTAATATTAACATGTTGTGTTACACATTAACAATTAAAACCAAGGTTCAGTTTGTATTTTCAAATTCAGAATAATTCTTATTACCAGACACCTAGTGAAGCATATCATTTTGTTGATAGCTACAGTATAGTTTTTACACATTTTTAAAGAACTTCTGCCTGATTTTTGGCTCACTTTGATTACATACAGGTTCATATTGCATTTTAATTAATTGTTTAGAGTTCAGTTAACATAAAGGAAAGAGTTAAAACAAGTATGATGAACTTCAGTTGTTAAATACACATTCTTTGTGTTTTAAATTTTTGTCAGTTTTTCTACAATATTTGATTAATACTTTACAGAGTCTAAAAAAAAAGAAATAGGGCAATAAACCTTGTGTTCAATTCTGCTAAAAATATATTTTTGGAAAGACAGCTACAAAATTGCTTTATTTAAACAGAAAGGAAACAAGGCCTTTCTTTTGCAATTTTCTAAGACATTTGTAAAGTGAGTTAACATTTGTTTAATTTTTGTCACTGCTCCAACAACTTTTGTTCTGAAGTAAAATATATTATGGGATTATGATAGTGCTGGGAAACTATAGCAGAATATGATTTGGCAATTCATCTAGATTGCTGAAATTCACTTGGAAGATTTAACTATTGTTTACTATTGTTTCTGACTTGGCATAACTCTGACTCCCAGATGCAACCATTGCATATAGCAGAGACAAACCATCCAGTTGGAAAACTAAGAAATATGATCCAGGTTAGCTATAAAGATTTGTCTATTTGTCACTTATAAAGATTCTACCCAGAAGCAGAAGTTGTAATTAAAGGTTTCCTCTGCTTAGGTTCCCCTTTAACTAATAATTGCCTCTGCTTTAGTGTGTGCTTGAAACTTTTGATTTAAACATGTCTTTTTGGATTAGGTTGGTCTTTAAAAATTAAGCCTTTTGTTCCCCTTTTTCTTCTAATATTTATTATTCTATAAATGAAATATTAGTTTCAACATTAACATAAATGAACATAGTATTGACCAGGGAAAAATCAGTTTAAAGTGTTAAAGCCTTTTGAAATACAAGGAGACTCCTAGGACATACCTGCTTTCCTTCAATGAAATTGCTGGCTAGGCTTCTGTACCCTGTTTACAAATTAAATAATTCTAAAAGCATAGTCAGAGCTGCTTCTTCTGAGTCATGGCCTGAAATATTTGTAAGCACATATTCACTAATCAAATTGTCTTGTTTTTAGAGACAGGTATTTAATAAACCAGGGAAAATAATTTCAAACATATCACAATCTGGTTTCATGTCAGTAGTTTTACTGCATTAATATTCTTGGCTAATGATAAATATAATTTGTTTCAATGTGCTATATGATAGGAATAGTTAAGGGATCAAAGTTTCTTTGAACTAAGTATTTCAACCTCAGGGCTAACAAAGTCTCTAGATATTTAAAATTAAATTTTACATACAAATTGAGCTATCACCATAAGATATTGGGAATGATGAAGTTTTGATGTAATTAATTTCATATTCATTATTCTGTTCTTAAAAGATGCTTTTGGCAGCAAACACATTGGAAAGAAAAGAAATTCGTAAATTGAAAAATTATGTACATGTCAAAAGCTTTGTACATCACACAATCCTTCAATTTTCTAATCATTCACTGGAACAATTAGTGATTGAAGCCACTGAATTAAGATCAGAATGCAATACCTAGCTTTTTAAAATTGCAAGCTGATTAAATCACAATGCCTCAATGCACATTTCAATTGCAGCTCAGAGAAACACTCAACCTGCTTAGAGAAACACTGAATTAGTCTGCTAATAAACACTTGATTTAGTCATAGCAGAGAGCTACATGCTTGCTATTAACCTTCTTATAAGAGGGTCATCTCCATAGACTTATCATCTTTTAAGACATTGGTAGTCAAATGTTTTAACTTAAACTATTGTCTGTCTTAACTGCATCTTTAAATTATGCTAGCACAAGAAACACACACACACACACAGTGACACACACATCTCTTTGGTATTTATCCAGTAGAAACACCAAAAGAAAACTGAAGTATACTTGGTACCTTTCATTTCTGCTATGGACTGAACCATATATAGTATCTAATCTCTATTTACTATTGTGAAGCCCTAAACTTACAAGGTTTGAAGTGTGAAGATGTGACTACATTAGACTAGGTTAGGTTATATTAGATTGAGTTAAACTAATAAAAGTAGGCCATTATAATGCATGGGATTAGTCTCCTTAGAGGGGCATGGGAAGAGATGAGGGAGGAAGGGTGGGACTGGGAGCGGAAGAGGGAGGGAGCTACATCTGGGATACAAAGTGAGTAATTGTAATTAAAAAATAAATTAATTAAAAAAGAAAAGTCACTGTTTTGTCTTTTTCATGCATGGAGAATTTCTAAACCAGATAGCATTCAGGCTGTCATTCCTCATTATTGATTCTCTATCTCTCTCTTTCTCTCTCTCTCTCTCTCTCTCTTTCTCTCTCATCCTTCGGTGATAAAGAGAAAGAATAACAGATGGAACAAAAAGATAGGTGATTTGGTGTGAAAACAAGGAAGTTTAAATTTGTTGATGAGGTGGATGTAGAAGAGCAGCTGCAATTGTTAGCCAGATTAACACCATTACATAGAAACTTTTTAGTCTGCACTAGAATGATAAGGAAGTTGCTAGGATGGCTGATTTTAAATACCTACATACCACAACTTAGCTTCACCTGAGAACGAAGTTTCTATTGGGTGATTATCTAAATCAGGTTGGTCTGTGGAGAGTCTGTAGAGAATTGTTTGAGTGTCTTTGATAATATGGAAAGACTCAACCTAAATGTGGGTGGCACCTTCTGATATTGGCCCAGATAAAAGAGGATGTGAGGAAAAAAAGATTATCCACTTTTTGCTAACTTGGCCTTCCCTCTTACTGCCAAGTTAATTTACCCTGTTAAGTTCTTAATCGGTATTAAAACCAACTTTTTTGGGATTCCAAAGTTGACCCAGGAACCAACCAGGTCCTTAGCAGCAGATTGGTTCATTAAAAATGTTGAGGCACCAAGCCTCAAGAACTAAGAAACTCCTGGGATATCTATCTATCTATCTATCTATCTATCTATCTATCTATCTATCTATCTATCTAAAGATATAGAAAGATAAAGATATAGCTAAAGATAAGATAAAGATATATCTATCTATCTAGATAAAGATATAGAAAGATTATATATATCAATGACATTAATTGGTTTTGTTCCTCTAGAGTAGTGATTCCCAACCTTCCATTACCCTTTAATTCAGTACCTGATGTTGTGGTAACCCCAACTATAAAATCATTTTCATTGCTATCTCATAACTGTAATTTTGTTACTGTTATGAATAATAATGTAAATATTTGTCAAATGGAGATTTGCCAAAGAAGTTGTTACCTGGTGGTTGAAAGCTGCTGCTCTAAAGAATCCTGACAAAGATTTGTTTAAGACCCTATCCATTGAAGCACCTTAGGAATATATAAATTTGGGGGGGCCAAGATGGCGGCACCAGGAGAACACCGTGTCTGAGAAGCGGGACAATACACTCCGTGCACCGACCAGGAGACTGAACTCTGGGCCCTAAAACAACAGTGATCGATCGTGTTTCCAAGGTGAGGGAAGGCTCCCACGGCGTGGGAAGCGGTCGGGTCCACTCTCGGCTGCCCAGCCAGAACCCGGAAGAGAAGCCGGCAACGTGGGCTTTGGGTCTCCAGGCTGGTGCCACAAGCCTGCTTGTCACAAACAATTTCCCAGGCTGATTGGTGGGCACAAGGGGGCCTAAGGCTGTGAGTCCCAGTTGCAAAAAAAACCCCACGGGGAAGGAAAGTTGCAAGACTGGTCACGGGTCACCTAGTCTTTCCCTGTAAGGTCTCTCCGACCACGGGTACCTGCCACCATCACAATTGAGCTCCCGTGCCACGCACTGATTGCAGCGGCGCACCCAGCTCAAAATCCCTACTCCATCTTCGGAGGAGGCAAGAAGCATCCAGCAGAATCTGCCACAGACCACATTGTCTGTACCCCAACCAGAGATCGGGGCTGAGAAAACCCAATCCTTTTGGGCACTCCCCCAAACGCCGCCATAACCCTGCCGCAGCAGAGCAGAAAGATAAAGAGGAGCACAGCGGCTTCACAGTGCCGGAACTCCAGTACTGCCGGCCGCTCCTAGCAAACAAACTATAGCTCGGGATCTGGGACTGTGGTCATTCTACACGTCCTGAGATTATCCTGGGTCCAAGCGCAATAAGGTCTAGCAGCAAGTTCTATCACCGGCGCCCACCCCCCCCCCCCCCCCCCCCCC
>NW_026590677.1:984037-1006629 GCF_907164565.1 Psammomys obesus | reverse complement strand
CCCCCCCCCCCCCCCACGGGAGAGAAACGCTGCAGCTCAGGGCTCAGGATCCGACTGAGAAGCCCCAACCCCTGCTGGCACTCCCCTGAGAGCACCTCCATAAGGTTGCCCTAGCACAGGAGAAGGTCAGAGGGGAAGGACAGAGAGGCAGCCTGCCAAGGACACAGCACCCTCTTTCCAGCGGCCCCTAGCAGAGAAACCCAAGCTGTGGATCTGAGGACACTCAACCCTACCCGGTACTCTCTTGGGATCAGCAAACATAGATTCTACCACTAGGCTGCTCTGGCAGAGAGATCTAGGCCCGGGATCTGGGATTGAGTACACTCACCCTAACTCTTTCCCACGCCACCCAGGGACCAGTCAACATAACCCCTCCTGGGAGAGGGAAAGGACAAAGAGGCAGCACACAGGAAAGGTGGACACTGAGTCCTGCGGCCACAGTGTCACAGAGCTGACTGTTAGCCTACCCCTGCACTTCCGCAGCAGGACCAAAACAGAGAGTAGTGAGCAAGGGGAACCCCTGTGCATTCCAACTTGTCCTGCAAGAGAGTGAGTGAGCTTTCTATGGAGAGATTGCCCCAGACCCAGGGCCTCTCCACAGAAGCAACCAGACGAGATCCCTGCCACCCACACTCCTAGTGTGGGCATCAGAGGGATTATTGGGATAGCAACCTCAACATTGAAGCCTCTGCCTTGCGGGTCCACCAGGGTAATCCAGGCACACAATCCCTGGATCTCAGTCAGAACTGCGTAATAGTGGCTTGCAGGCCACTGCAATAGTCAGAGAATTCGTGCATGCACACTGCGCCTGCTAAAAGCTCACACGAATAGCACCAGCATCACATTCTTTACTTAGGCAAAACTGAAAACACAGTGCACACTCCCAAAGCATTGAACCTCTCTCATCTTCCTGAAAAAACAGTCCAGAAAACAGAAAGAGAGGATCATAGCACAAACTACAATCTTGAGGAACAACCAGTGAGGATTATAAATAACCAGATGGCTAGAGGCAGACATAAGAACACTCCCAACAAAAATCAGGACATAATGATCTCGCCAGCAACCCCACAAAACAATGGACACTTCAATTCACTAGATATACAAGAAAACCACCACAAAACTATGTTTCTCCAGCTATTAGAATCCCATAGAGATGAAATGAACAAAGCCCTCAGAAAAATAACCAAAGAAATCGAGACTAACCAAGAGGAAACAAATCATGCTCTCAGTGAAATGACCACGAAAATTGAGGCAAACAGAAAAGAAATGCACAAAGCTCTCAAAGAAATGTCCACACAAATGAAGGCAAATAAAGAAGAAATAAACAAAGCTCTCATAGAAATACAGGCAATTATACCCAAAGAAGTAGAGGCACAATTAGTGATACATAGAGAGGAAACGGACAAAAAAATAGAAGCTGTCATTGAAAAGCAGGAGTCCACATTCAAACAGATGAAGGAAATGGGGCAAGACATGAAAACAGAATTAGAATCAATAAAGAAAACACAAATAGAGAAAAACCAGGAGCTGGAGAACATAGAGAAAAGATCAGGCACTACAAAGGTAAGCATCACCAACAGAATACAAGAGATGGAAGAAAGAATCTCAGGAGCCGAAGATACACTTGCAGAAATTGACACGTCTCTCAAAGAAAAAATAAAATCAGAAAAGTTCCAAACACAAAACATCCAAGAAATCAAGGACACCATGAAAAGACAAAACCTAAGAATAATAGGAATAGAAGAAAAAGAAGACATCAGTCTCAAAGGTCCGGAAAATATTTTCAAGAAAATTATAGAAGAAAACTTTCTCAACTTAAAGAAGGAGATGGCCATAAACATACAAGAGGCCTACAGAACACCAAGTAGACTAGATCAGAAAAGAAATTCTTCATGTCACATCATAGTCAAAACACTGAACCTACAGAACAAAGAAAAAATTCTAAAAGCAGCAAGGGAAAAAGGCCAAGTAACATATGAAGGTAGACCTATCAGAATCACACCAGATTTCTCAACAGAAACTGTGAAAGCCAGAAGGGCCTGGAAAGAAATCATACAGTCCTTAAGGGACCACAGATTCCAACCCAGACTACTATACCCAGCAAAACTTTCAATCAACATAGACGGAGAATTCAAGATATTCCAAAAAAAACCAAATTTAAACAATATCTACATAGTAACCCAGCTCTACAGAAGTTACTAGAAGGGAAACTCCAAACCAAAGAAAACAACTACATCGAAGGAAACAGAGGATATAGATAAGTACAGAACAAAAAAAAACAAAAAAACAAAAAAAAAAAAAGAAGACAAGCAATGAAACTCAGTGACACCACCAACCCCACATCTAAAGTAAGTAACAATTGTTGGTCACTAGTTTCTATCAAAATCAACGGACTCAATTCCCCAATTAAAAGACACAGACTAACAGAATGGTTGTGGAAACAGGATCCATCATTCTGTTGCATCCAAGAAACACACCTATGCAACAAAGATAAACACTACCTCAGAGTAAAGGGCTGGAAAAATGTTTTTCAAGCAAATGGTTCCAGAAAACAAGCGGGAGTAGCCATCCTAATATCTAATAATATAGACTTTCATCCGAAGTTAATCAAAAAAGATAAGGAGGGCCACTATATTCTCATCAAAGGAAAAATCCAACAGGAGGACATCACAATTTTGAATATCTATTCCCCAAATACAAGAGCACCTACATTCGTAAATGAAACAATATTAAAGCTTAAATCACACATTGATCCTAAAACACTAATAGTGGGAGACTTCAACACTCCACTCTCACCAAGGGACAGATCAACTAGACAGAAAACAAATAGGGAAATAAAAACACTTACAGAGACCCTAAATCAAATGGACCTAATAGACATCTACAAATCTTTTCATCCAAACTCAAAAGAGTATACCTTCTTTTCAGCACCGCATGGAACCTTCTCCAAAATAGACCATATAGTTGGTCATAAAGCAAGCCTCAACAGATACAAAAATATTGAAATAATCCCTTGTATTCTATCTGACCACCATGGACTTAAGCTGGACCTCAACAGCAACAGAAATAACAAACAGCCTACACGCACATGGAAACTGAACAACTTGTTACTCAACGACAGCTGGGTTAAGGAAGAAATAAAGAAAGAAATTAAAGACTTCCTCGAATTCAATGAAAATGAAGGCACAACATACCCAAATTTATAGGACACATTGAAAGCAGTGCTCAGAGGAAAATTTATAGCACTAAGTGCCTGCAAGAAGAAATTTGTAACATCACATACAAACAACTTAATGGCCCAACTGAAAACCCTAGAAAAAAAAAGAAGCAGATAGACCCAAGAGGAGCAGAAGGCTGGAAATAATCAAACTCAGGTCTGAAATCAATCAATTAGAAATAAATAAAACTATTCAAAGAATCAATGAAACAAAAAGCTGGTTCTTTGAGAAAATCAACAAGATAGACAAACCCTTAGCCAAACCAACTAAAAAGCAGAGAGAATCTATCCAAATCAACAAAATCAGAGATGAAAAGGGTGACATAACTACAGACACAGAGGGAATTCAAACAATCATTAGGTCATACTACAAAAGCCTATATGCCACAAAATTTGAAAACCTAAATGAAATGGACAACTTTCTTGATAGATTCCATCTTCCAACATTAAGTCAAGATCAGGTAAAAAGACTGAACAGCCCTATATCCCCCAAGGAAATTGAAGCAGTCATTCACAGTCTCCCCTCCAAAAAGAGCCCTAGGCCTGATGGTTTCAGTGCGGAATTCTACCAGACCTTCAAAGAAGTGTTCACACCAATTCTCCTCAAATTATTCCACAAAATAGAAACAGAAGCTACATTACCAAACTCATTCTATGAAGCAACAGTCACCCTGATACCAAAACCACACAAAGACCCAACAAAAAAAGAGAACTTCAGACCTATCTCTCTTATGAATATTGATGCAAAAATACTCAATAAAATACTTGCAAACCGAATCCAAGAACACATCAAAGATATCATCCACCACGACCAAGTAGGCTTCATCCCAGGCATGCAAGGGTGGTTCAACATACAGAAATCCATCAATGTAATCCACCACATAAACAAACTGAAGGAGAAAAACCACATGATCATCTCCTTAGATGCTGAAAAAGCATTTGACAAAGTCCAACACCCATTCATGTTTAAAGTCTTGGAGAGATCAGGAATACAAGGCACATATCTAAACATAGTAAAGGCAATATACAGCAAGGCGATAGCCAACATCAAACTCAATGGAGAGAAACTTAAATCAATCCCACTGAAATCAGGGACAAGACAAGGCTGCCCACTCTCTCCCTACCTCTTCAACATAGTACTTGAAGTCCTAGCCAGAGCAATAAGACAACTAAAGGAGATCAAGGGGATACAAATTGGAAAGGAAGAGGTCAAAGTGTCACTATTCGCAGATGATATGATAGTATATATTAGAGCGACCCCAAAAATTCAACCAGAGAACTCCTCCAGCTGATAAACACTTTCAGCAAAGTGGCAGGATACAAAATCAACTCAAAAAAAATCAGAAGCCCTCCTGTATACCAAAGACAAAAAGGCTGAGAAAGAAATTAGGGAAACAACACCCTTCACAATAGCCACTAATAACATAAAGTACCTTGGGGTAACACTAACCAAGCAAGTGAAAGACCTGTTTGAGAAAAACTTCAAGTCTCTGAAGAAAGAAATTGAAGAAGATCTCAGAAGATGGAAAGATCTCCCGTGCTCATGGATTGGTAGGATTAACATTGTGAAAATGGCCATCCTGCCAAAAGCAATCTACAGATTCAATGCAATTCCCATCAAAATACCAACTCAATTCTTTACAGACCTTGAAAAAAAGATTCTCAGCTTCATATGGAGAAACAAAAAACCCAGAATCTCCAAAACAATCCTGTACAACAACAGATCATCTGGAGGTATTTCTGTCCCCGATGTCCAGTTGTACTACAGAGCAATAGTAATAAAAAAGTGCATGGTATTGGCACAAAAACATAAAGGAGGATCAATGGAACCGAATAGAAGAGCCAGAAATAAACCCACACACCTATGAATACTCGATTTTTGACAAAGAAGCCAAATCCATTCAATGGAAAAAAGACAGCATCTTCAACAAATGGTGCTGGACCAACTGGATGTCCACATGCAGAAAAATGTAAATAGATCTATATTTATCACCCTGCACAAAACTAAAGTCCAAGTGGATCAAAGACCTCAACATAAAACCAGACACTCTAAATCTGTTAGAAGAAAATGTGGGGAACAGCCTAGGACTCATTGGCACAGGAGACAATTTCCTGAACAGAACACCAACAGCACAGGCTCTAAGAGCAACAATCAATAAATGGGACCTCATGAAACTGAAAAGCTTCTGTAAAGCAAAGGACACTGTCATCAAAACAAAACGCCTGCCTACAGATTGGGAAAGAATCTTCACTAACCCTTTATCGGACAGGGGACTAATATCGAGTATATACAAAGAACTAAAGAAGCTGAAAAGCAGCAAACCAAGTAATCCAATTAAAAAATGGGGAACAGAGCTAAACAAAGAATTCTCGACAGAGGAATATCGAATGGCAGAGAAACACTTAAAGAAATGCTCATCCTCATTAGCCATCAGGGAAATGTGAATCAAAAGGACTCTGAGATATCACCTTACACCCATCAGAATGGCCAAGATGAAAAACTCAAGGGACAACACATGCTGGAGAGGTTGTGGAGAAAGGGGAACCCTCCTCCACTGCTGTTGGGAATGTAAACTGATACAACCACTCTGGAAATCTATCTGGCGCTTTCTAAGACAATTAGGAATAGTGCTTCTTCAAGACCCAGCTATACCACTGCTAGGTATATACCCAAATTTTGCTCAAGTACACAAAAGGGATATTTGCTCAACCATGTTTATAGCAGCATTATTTGTAATAGCCAGAACCTGGAAACAACCCAGATGTCCATCAACGGAGGAATGGGTACAGAAATTGTGGTATTTTTACACAATGGAGTACTACTCAGCAATCAAAAAGGAGGAAATCATGAAATTTGCAGGCAAATGATGGGATCTAGAAAAGATCATCCTGAGTGAAATATCCCAGAAGGAGAAAGACAAACACGGTATATACTCACTTATATAGACCTATAAGATATGATAAACATAATGAAATCTATACACCTAAAAAAGATATTCAAGAGAGCGGACATGGGGTAAGATTATCAATCCTCGTTTTGAAAGACAGATGGGATACGCATTGATCATTGACAGGAGTCTACTGAGCGCATTGGAAAGACTCTAACTAGCGGTGTTTTCAAAGCAAAGACTCGTGACCAAACCTTTGGCAGGGTGCAGGGAATCATAAGAAAGAAGGGGAGTTAGTCTGATGAGGAAAGGATAGGAGCTCCACAAGGACCAAAGATATCTGGGCACATGGTCTTTTCTGAGACTGACATGCAACCAAGGACCATGTATGAATGTAACCTAGAACCTCTGCTCAGATGTAGCCTGTGGTAGCTCAGTAACCAATTGGCTTCCCATAGTGAGGGGAACAAGGACTATTTCTAACAGGAACTCAAAGACTGCCTCTTTGGCCTCCCCACCCCCCAAGGGAGGAGCAGTCCTGTTAGGCCACAGAGGAGAGCTTTGCAGCCAGTCCTGAAGATACCTGATAAAACAGGATCAGATGAATGGGGAGGAGGTCCCCCCTATCAGTGGACTTGGCAAGGGGCATGGTGGAGATGAGGGAAGGAGGGAGGGAGGGACTGGGAGGGAATGAGGGATCGGGACACGGTTGGGATACAGAGTTAATAAAATGTAACTGATAAGAAAAAAATAAAATTAAAAAAAGGAATATATAAATTTATTTGAAATTTATTTGAACTGAGAATAGTGCTGAAGTTGTTCTCTTTTCCAAGATGTATAGAGGCCACTATAGCTTTGGCCCAAGGTTGTCAGACTAAATCTTCATCTGATAGTGGTACTTAACAACATTGTTCATATGGAACTGTTTTTGTAGAGATATGGAAAATGAATGAGTTAAGGTAGGGCATAGAGGATATTGCCAAGGTTCCAGAAAGCCAGACAATGTATAGCAAGGTCAGATTCCAAGTAAAGAAGCCCTGAGAGGAAACTGAGAGTAGCTAAGAGAGCTAAGCTTATGTTGCACTGGAGACTCAAAGATATTAGAGATGCCATTAGGTTATCTGCCAAGGAAGCTGTAGGTATGAAATGGAGACATACAATACAGTAGAAAAACTGTATTGTACACAACAAAGCTGCTGGGGTGGAGCTACACAAGACTGCTGTATTCCAGATAATTCCACCATCATCTTGAGATTCTAGCAATGGGGTGGCAGGATTTGGTGTTTGCCTTGTTGAATTTTGATCCTGTTCTATTTTTATAATTCCTTGCTATTCCCCCATTTCTCCCTTATGAAGTAGGAATGTTTACTCTGTGCCATTTTATATAAGAAAAACACAACTTGGCTTTTGATTTTACATCAGTTCTTACTTAACAGATTCTCTGAAGTCTTAAGAATGACTTAGACATTGCACTTTTAAACAGTGTTGAGACAGCTGAAGACTAAAGGGATTTTTGAAGTTGAAATGAGTGCAATTTGCATTAAGAAATGGCCAGCCACTTATGGAAATCAGGGACAGAATGCTGTAACTTGAATGTGAAATGTTGCCCCCATAGGCTCTTGTGTTTAACACTTGTTCCTCAGCTAGTGAAACACTGTTTTGATAGGATGTGGAACCTTCATGAAGTGGAGATTCAATGGAGCAACTGGGCCACTAGAGGTGAGTCTTGAGGTTTTATTACTTGGATTCACTGCTTGTTAATTCTTTGCTTCCTTTCTAATGAACTAATGAGAGGTACAACCTCACACTCTTGCTCCCACACTTTCCCAACCTTAATGCTTAAATGCTTCCTCCCTTAAACTGTCATGGATAGCAAATATTACACAGGTGAATAGGTAAATAGTTTTATCAGTTGAATGAAAACCAAAATAAAAGAAGAAATGTTATTGTTTTTGTAGGTAAATGTGAACAAATTTTGCATTTAGACATTTATTTTTGAGTTTCTAAACTGCCATGATGCTGACCATTAGAAACCTTTTCCAGAAAATGCCCCATACCCATCTAATCGATGACAGCTTTTATCTTCAATCTCATGAAAATGTTAAGTCCAAAGTTGTGTTTCAAAATGGCAATGCTTATGACATTTTCCTAAACAAACCTACTTTTGCCAGGTAAACAGAAGTGTTGTTATCCAGGAAACAAGCCTAAATTCATTTTTTGTGTACCAAGAACCTCCCTTAATCCATCTTAAAGGTTAACATCTTGGGCAAAAGAATCTAGTTCTGGGTCAATCCAAGCAGTTTGTTCGACTCAAAGAACCCACCCTGCTATCATATAAGATCTACTTGTTTTTCTACCATTTTGCTCTTCTTTCTGCTTCCTAACTCCAGAGATAAGCTTGGGAGTTTAATAGCCAATAAATTTTTATTTCTACCCATGGAGTGTTCTAGTTCTGTGGTTTCATTGTGTCCTCACATTCACAAAACTTTGTCCTCTATTATGTCTATTCTCCCAACATACTTTCTCTAATGAACATTTCAAGGGTGGTACCATCTACAGTGAGCTGGGCTCTTCTATATCAATTAATCATCAATCACTAATATTTAACACAGGGTTTCCCACAGGCAAGTCTCATGGAGGAATTTTTTCCATTATAGTTCTCTCTTTCAAAATGATTCTAACTTGTGTCAAGTTGACAGAAAACCTGCTACCACAGATGATTAAAACAAACAAGAACTTGTTGGAAATACATAATTCATATGTACTGTAAAAGTTCAGTAGTCAGTCACAGTAGAATACCATTGATAAATTAGATCTACTTTATACTTTACACCATATTAAAAAAAAGTGCTCCCATGTGGTGGGTAGTTTTATGGCAATCTGACACAATCTGACACATCTGAGAGGAGGGAACCTCAATTTTGAAAATGCCTCCATGAGATCAGGCAGTAGGTAAGCCTATAGGACATTTTTTTTTAATTTATAGTTGATGAAAGATGTCCTAGTCCATTGTGAGTGGTGCCATTCTTGGATTCTATAAGAAAGCAGGCTGAGGAAACCATGAAGAACAAGCCAGTGAGCATCACCCTTTTATGGCCTCTACATATGTTCCTACTTCTAGGTTCCTGTCCTGTTTAAGTTCCTGCCTTGTTCTCTTTTAATGATGGACAACAATGTGGAAATTTAAGCCAAGTAACCCTTCCCACCCCCATGTTTTGATCATGTTCCATCATAGCAATACAAACCTAAAGACATCCCCCATTAATTATATACATTATACATGTTATAAATTAAATAAGTAGAAAATATTTGTTTGATGTACATAGTTTAAATATTAATATTTAAAATCTGCATTAACATTAAAAATACAGAGGTAGCATCATATTCTGATCTTCCATAATCACCATGAAAAAATGGCCATTTCTTTTCAAAATTACTCAAGGTTTTGTAACAACCTTGAGAACTAGTGTCCAACAAAATAGCAAATTTTCCTTAAGAACAATAAACATTAAGAAAATTTCCCAGAGTCTAACCACTTCCTCAGCAGCAACTGGAAATAACAATCTCTATTTGTTGTACTTGAGGGAATAAAACAGAGCTTATTTAGAAGCAAGGTCATTGTTTTTATTCTGACCTGTATTGGGATTCTCTAGAATACTGGTTCAACAGACTTATCTCTAAGTCCCCTAATTCATAATTGCCTTAGTGTTCCACCTGCTTTCTCGGAGAGAGAGATTAAGAATATATTAGTTAGGCAAATATGTTAGTAGTTTCTACCACTGGTAAGAGATGAGAGTTGAAGAAAACATTAGACTAATTAAAACAAACAAATGAACAAATTGGGGATAAAAGACTGGAGACAAGATACTCTCAATGTCTTTGAAAATCAGCAATAAATTCTTGGGACCTGAGAAACCCATGCCTGTGGTTAAGGCTGCACAGAAGCTCAAGGAATTGTGAGAAGTCCTGAACTTTTATCTCATCCTAACCTTGACACTTGAGGGAAGCAGGAATTAAAGGCTGGAGATGAGCTGTAAACTGACTTCCCAAATGTTGCATGTTGCAAGTATTGCTAACACACACAGCTGCTTGGAAAAATGAGATTTCCAGTTATGATTGATGAAGAAAATATCTGCCAGATCACTGAAATACTCTAGTTTCATTTTCATCATTCACTATTGCAAAGAAATGGCAAGAATAAATATTCTGGCCATGTGTAAAACTGTACAATGAAAGTTTCCAGAAATTCATCATTAAGTATCATGGAACATATGGTGCTTTGAGTAGTCTTTATCATGGTGGGGAAGTTCCCTTCTAGCCATATGCTATTGAATATTTTCATCACACACAGACACACACACACACACAGACACACACACACACAGACACACACAGACACACAGACACACACACACACACACACACTTTGAGTTGTATAAGTATTTTGTGAAGAGGTCAAAGCTCTTTTATCTTGTTTGTGGCAATGTAGAATTGTGTAGTTACTGTGAAATATATAATGATGTTTTCTCCAAAAGTTAAATATGACTATATTACTTAAGAAAGCACTCACCAATTGGTTATCTAATAAGGAATGGTCACTCCTGAAAACATTCATGTAAGTAACATATAGATAGATTAATCAAGTGTATATTTGTATTTAAAATATATGGGAAGATTTTAAAGGAAGAAATGGAAATGGAGAAATCATAATTATATTATAATCTCAAAAAATAAAAAAATAATTTATAAAATGTTTGAACCTATTTTATGAACACTTTCATAAAATTTCATGAACATAAAATTCTTACATGCAAATTTTTGTAAGTACACATGAATTTCAGATGAATTTTTTCGGTAAGGTAGAATTCACATTAAGACTTTGCCTATTATGACTTCCTCAAAGATTTTGTTTCATACTGGAAAATTATTTTGTAAGATGGTGTACAAACTCACATTACTTTCAGAAACATGCCTGTTAAGTGTACATGTCACCACCATTTACACTACCAGAATTAAGGGCAGGGGAAACTCTGAACTTTCAAAATATCTTCTGTACAAAAGATATCACTATACCAAGAAAAATTATTAGTATTACTTCAATACTTGGGACATAGGAATAATTTGTTTTCTATAGAAACAGTTTCAAAACTTAGGTGAAAAAGAAAATAAGTGTTCCACATCATTAAAATAATATAATTGTGATAAAATTTGACAAAAATAAACAGAATATTCTTCAGAATATCAGTGTAAATAATCCTATGTAAAATGCTAGTTAAAATTTTTAGAAATCTATTGAAAAGTTTTAAGAATTTGTACAAGTGCCCCACAAAAGTAAATAAATAAACAAATGAATGAATGAATCAATCAATAATAATATATAATAGCTAATCCACAAAAAGAAAAAGTCACCTTCTGGTTTGTACTCTATAAACTGTTGATAATTCTATGGGTGGGCCCCTTACCACTTAGATTGATGTCCTTCATATGACAGCTTGTATTTTATTGCATGAAAATTAATGCAAAATTAAGAACAGTTCTTAATATGATAAACAAATTTATTTAAAAACTAAAGTCAACATCATACTAAATACACACACACTAAAATAAACACCACAGGAATTTTTGTTAATGTCAGAAAAAGTTTTAGGCTGTTTAATAATAACAGCCAAATAACTATTCATTTAAAATGTTGGGGCTGCTATAATAAACTAGAATGCACTGTGTAAATTATAAATAAAGTACATTTAGTTTTTATAGTTCTGGAAGCTTGGAAATGCAAGAGCCATGCACCAGCAAATCTAATGTCTGGTAAGGGCTTTGTACAATGTAAATGTAGAGGCTTTCTATTTTATAAGTAAATGACATTGGCTTTTGGACCTATTTTATGAACACTTTCATTCAACTCATTAGGATTCTGTCCTGATGATTTAGTCAGCTCCCAAAGTCTCTACGTCTTAACAGCATGACTTTAGTTTCTAGATTTCAACATGTGAATTATTGAGAACACAATTATACAGAACACATAACTAACCAACTACTAAATCATAAAACCAGATGAATGGATTTTTGAAAATAAGATGCTAAGGAAGGTTTGGCCACCTCTGCCTGAAGTTCATATTTTAGAACCTTAATCTTCAAATTAATATGTTAATGATATTTGTACATAAGATTGTTGGAAGACAATTAAATTTAGATGAGGTTATGATGGGCAGGTCACCATCATATGGGGTTTTTTTTTTTGTTTGTTTGTTTGTTTGTTTTTGCCATGTTATTATGTTCTCACTGGCTACCGGAAAGATGTCAGCATCATTCTCCTAGAATTCCAGCCTCCACAAATGTGAAACAAATGAACTTCTGTTTTTTGTTTTGTTTTTAATTTACCCAGTCTTAGGTATTTTGTTATATAGCAAATGGACTAAGACATTATACAGACAAAAGTAGGATTATTCTGAAGATTGTCAATAAAGGTACTCTGCAAGATTCGAGTGAAAAATATAATAAAATAGGTTAGATTCATCAAAGTAGACCAGAGCCAAGTATACTTTATCTGTAACGGACCATCATGTAAATACTTATTCTTTGAGGGCCATCTGGTATCTATCTGTTGCAATTACTCATTTGTTGTAATAGTTCAAGAGTATCCATGGACAACAAGCACTGAATGAAGTCAAATGTTTGACAATAAATCTTTATAAGAACAGATAACAGGTGAGATTTAACCTAAGGGTCATAGTATGTTGACTACTGAAACTGAAAATTAAATTCTCCCATATTCAATAATTATTAATTAGATATTACTCTAAAGAAATCACTCTCTTTATCACTAGAACAAAATTAATACCCAAGAATACTCTTAGTAGAAAATGGGTAAAACTGATGTGCCACAAAATATATTGTGTTCAATAGTAAAATCGGTCACATAATAATTGAATAATTGAATAAAAAACTGAGGTCTTTGATAGGAAGCCTATATTTAATAAAACCAGTTCTTTCCAGCACATCATAGTTAAAGAAATTCAAACTTCATTTTTAATGGTAAATAATCTAATATTTAATGGGGAAAAATAAACAAATGTGAGAAAATAGTTTCTGCCCTCAAATGGAGAGATTGGGCCTACTGGCCAAGTGTATGTTTTCTGTTTTTGTTTGTTTGTTTTGTTGTTGTTTGTTTGTTTTGTTTTCTTTTCTGGCTTCAAATAACTATAATTAAGCCTAAATATATATGTAAAAAAACCCACTAGCTCATATAAGTGTAAATTTAGAGACAGGCCATCTTTGATTTAAGCTCGTCTTTCCAACCCATTTCTCAGTCATTCTTAAAGACAGTAGTTTTATATTGGGAATGATTTATCACTGCAGAGAATATTTGGCACAGCTCAGAGATGTTTTAGATTGCTATAACCAGATTTGGGGAAAGGGCATGGTGTGCAGCATAGCTTCTGGCTTTGATGGAGTGAGCAGAGGCTAGGGGTACTACGAAAACATACTATAATGCATGAGTCAATCTTTAGTAGCAAAGAATTCCAACTACAATGAAATTGAGACAGTCTGCGTTATGATAATTTTGAGTTGTATTTATTCAGATGTAGTAGCCTTCAGGGGCAAAGACAGTTCTCTTTCCTGATGGTAGTTCACTAATAGGAAAACACATTTTTTAAATTTTTATTTTTATATTAATTATAGTTTATTCATTTTGTATCCCAGCTGTAGCACCTCTCTCAACCTCCCAATCCCAGCTTCACTCCCTCATCTCCTACCATGCCCCTCTCCAAGTCCACTGATAGGGGAAGTCCTCCTCCCCTTCCAACTGACCCAAACTTATCAGGTCTCCTCAGGAGTGGCTGCATTTGCCTCCTCTGTTGTCTAGCAAGGCTGCTCCCCATAAGGGGGAGGTGATAAAAGAGCCAGTCACTTTTAGAATATATCGCTGTCCTTGTGGAGCTCCTGTCTTATCCAAGTCTTACTATCTCCCACTTCTTTCATAAGATTCCAGGGGGAGCAGCCTTATCAGGCCACAGAAAAAGACAATTCAGCCACTCCTGATGAGACTTGATAGACCTGATAGGATCAGAGGGAAGGGGAGGAGGCCCTCCCTTTTCAGGGGACTGGGAGAGGGACACAGGTGGGGAAGAGGGAGGGTGATATTGGGAGGGGAGGAGGTAGGGAGGTACAGGGGGATACAAAGTGAATAAACTGTAATTAATAAAAATTTAAAAAAAGATTATGAAAACCTTAAAAAAAAAGAGCCAGCCACTGAGTTCATGTCAGAGACAGTCCCTGTTCCCCTTACTAGAGAACCCACTTGGAGACTCTGCTGCCATGGGCTACATCAGAGCAGGGGTTCTAGGTCATATTCATGAATGGACCCTGGTTGGAGTATCAGTATCAGAAAAGAGCCCTGTGCCCAGATTTTTTGGTTATGTTGCTCTCCTTGTGGAGTTCTTGTCCTCTCCAAGTCTTACTATCTCCCCCTTCTTTCATAAGATTCCCTACACTCTGCCCAAAGTTTGGTTATGAGTCTCAGTATCTGCTTTGATACACTGCTGGGTAGGACAATACATTTTTAGTGTCATAAAATGAGTTTAGAGTGTTCTAGCTTTTTCTAACTGTAATATAAAGTAGCTCTCTATTTCTCCAGGGAATCACTGTTTACGAATATATTACCTTTTTAACTTTTTATATGTTTACCTCAAATTTAATTTCATATTCTATTAGCATTACCATATCAGTTTCATTTTTTATTAATATCTGTCCAAAATAATTTCTAGGCTGTTCATTTTCCACATTTCTTGCTCATTTGTTTTAGGTATGGTCTTTATAAATTGTATACCATTTTATATTTAAAAATGCAAAGTCAAATTATATTTTCTAATGCACAATTTTAGTTTATTGTATACTAATTATTTTGTAAGAGAAATATCTGCATATATTCCACTGATAAAAATCTGGGGAGAGGTAAGTTTTCTTTATTTTTTTTTGTGATTTTTGTCTCCTCACCCCACATTACAGCAGGTGCTTCTTGTTATTTTTTATAGATTGTTTTTCTGTATTCATCACCTGTTTATGTCAACACACCTGCGCCGATTTCTAAACTTTGCCCTTATTCTGAAAGATCATTCAGCCCATTTTTCTCAGTCATAAGGTTTTACTTATATGTATCACAAGGATTGGTCTTGTTACTTTCTTGTTTTTGACCACATTGACTGAATATGACCATCCCATATTTTCTAGAACAATGGAGAACTCTGAGGACATTGAAACCTAGTACTTTTTCTACAGTATGAACACAATTATCTCTAATTCTACCTATTATTTCTTGGTAGGCTTAGAAAGAAATCTTGGAAAAGAGCAATATAGAACATTTATGTTATGATCTCAGTATCATATGGGGTTGAATTATTTGTATACCATCTGTGATGTTCTGAATGAAAAAAATGTCTCCCATATGTTCATGCATTTGACTACTTAGTTCCCAGTTAATGGTGCTGTTTGGAGACGTTATAGAACCTTTTCAAGGTGCAGACTTGACAGAGGAAGTTCATCATTGAGGACAGACTTTGAAAATTTAAAGCCTTGTTTTTGTTTTGTTTTCCTGCTCTCCCATTGCTTCCTGTGTAGATAGAAAAGTAACCAGCCAGCTTCCTGCTGTGATGCTGTGCCATCCATCATATTACAGGTGCCAGTTCACTGGAGTTGTAAGCAAAATTAATGTTTTTCTTTAAGTTACTTTTGGTCATGGTATTTTATCACCACAACATAAATGTAACTAACACATCATTGTCTTAGGGTTTCCATTGTTGTGAAGATACACCATCATCAAGACAACTCTCATAAACATTTAATTGGGGATGGCTTACAGTTTCATGGGTTTAGTCCCATCATAGTTGAAAGCATGGCAGCATAAAGGACATGGTACTGAAGGAGGAGCTAAGAGTTCTACATCTTAATCCACAGACAGCAGAAGGGGACTGTGTTCCACACTGAGTGTAACCTGAGCAATAGGAGACCTCCAAGTCCATCTCCACAGTGACACATCCTCTGACAAGGCCATACCTCCTAATAGTACCACTCCCTATGGACCAAGCATTTGAATGCATGAGACTATGGTGGCCATACTTATTCAAACTTCCATTATTATAAAACATATTCAAACGGAAAAGATCACTCAGGGTCATTTTTCATGGGTCCATTAACATCTCATCCCTTTTCTTTCTTTCTTTCTTTCTTTCTTTCTTTCTTTCTTTCTTTCTTTCTTTCTTTCTTCTTTGTTTTTTAGAGTCTTTACTTTGGGATAGAAAAACTGAGTAAATATAGATGCTTAGGGAAAACAGTCAAAGTTCTACCTTTCCACAGTTGGGGCCTTGAAAACTCAATATTCCAGGCTTTTATGACTCAATTCAGTTGCAGATTATCTAAAATTATCAGTTTTGGACAAAATAAAATATTTAAGTAAAAATAATTTTAGATAATCTTAAAAGATTGAGAGGTATGAGAACAGGGAGATATAAGCACAATTATTTTCTATTGCCCATTCTCATGGAGATCATATTTTTTTCTTAAATGTTAATATGGTCTATAATTTCTTTAGACATGAAAAGTGTCCTATCAGGTACAGATAAGTATTTCACACTACTGGTTCTGTTACTGTTGTGTCTTTCCTGTCATTAGTCTTACACATACTGGAGATAAAACTTACAACAGGCTGCTGTTCATAGTAGGCCAGCCAGTGGCCTCCACCATTGAAACATTGAACCTTGTTTTTTGTTGTTGTTTTTCTTTTTTTGCTTTTTCATTCCCAGTACTTTTTTATTTTTTGTTTGTTTTAGTTTAAAACAGTCAAGCTGCCTTGAGCTCACTGCCACCAAACAGGAGTCTATTGCCTGAGCCGTACAAGTACTGAGATCACAGGGATGTGGCAACAGGCCAGGTCTCACACTAGATGTTCCATTAATGTGATAAAGGATTACTTGGTATTCTCCCTATGTATCCATTGACTTTATGCCTCTGTGCTTCTGCTCCCTGCAAGGCAGAATTGTCCATCTGACTTTCACAAGTGAGGGAAATAATACTCATACTTCAAAGCTCAGCACTGATGTCTGATCAAAGCCTTAATAAAGTCCTCTCTGAACTCCTCTCTATAACTTTGCTGTTTTAAAAATACAGGTAGTTTTAAAGCCCTGTAAAAAATGATGAATCATTTGAGATTCCTTAAGCATCAGTTCCAGGACACCTTTTTATTCCGTATTCTCTCTGGAGGCAGCCCTAGTTACACTTTAGGCTTCAATTACGCTAAAGAATCTTAATATATCACTTTCTTTTTTTAATTTTTTACTAATTACACTTTATTCATTTTGTATCCCCCCATAAGCCCCTCCCTCCTCCCCTCCCGATCTTACCCTCCCTCCCCTCTCTGCATGCACGCCACTCCCCAAGTCCACTGATAGGGGAGGTTCTCCTCTTCTTTCTGATCTTAGTCTATCAGTTCTCATCAAAAGTGGCTGCATTGTCCTCTGCTGTGGCATGGTAAGGCTGCTCCCCCCTCAGGGGGAAGTGATCAACGGGCAGGCCAATCAGATTATGTCAGAGGCAGTCCCTCACCCATTATTATGTAACCCACTTGGACACTGAACTGCCATGGGCTACACCTGTGCAGGGGTTCCAGGTCATCTCCACGAATAGTCCTTGGTTGGAGTATGGTTTTCTGGGAAGTTCCCTGTGTTCAAATTATCTTGTTCTGTTGCTCTCCTTGTGGAGTTCCTGTGTCCTCCAGCTCTTACTATTTCCCACTTCTTACATAGAATTCCATTCACTCTGCCCATCAGTTGGCCATCAGGTTCAGCATCTGCTTTGACAGTCTATACTGCAGAAGCTTTCAGAGGCCCTCTGTGGCAGGTTTCAAGGTTGTTTCCTGTTTTCTTCTGGCTTTCAGAGGCCCTCTGTAGCAGGTTCCGAGGTTGTTTCCTATTTTCTTTTTCTTCTGATGTCCATCCTCTTTGCCTTTCAGGATGGGGATTGAACATTTTAGTTAGGGTCCTCTCTTTTGCTTAGTTTGTTTAGATGTACAGATTTTAGTGGGTTTATTCTATGTTGTATGTTTATATGAGTGAGTATATACCATGCGTGTCTTTTTGCTTCAGGAACAACTCACTCAGGATGATCCTTTCCAGGTTCCACCATTTACCTGCAAATTTCATGATTTCCTTATTTTTCATTGCTGAGTAATACTCCATTGTATGGATGTACCACAGTTTCTGCATCCATTCTTCAGTTGAGGGGCATCTGGGTTGTTTCCAGCTTCTGGCTATTACAAATAAAGCTGCTACAAACATGGTTGAGCAAATGTCCTTTTTGTGTACTTGCGCCTCTTTTGGGTATATGCCTAGGAGTGGTATGGCTGGATCTTGAGGAAGCGCTATTTCTAGTTGTCTGAGAAAGCACCAGATTGATTTCCAGAATGGTTGTACCAGTTTATGTACCCACCAGCAGTGGAGAAGGATTCCCCTTTCTCCACAACCTCTCCAGCATGTGTTGTCGCTTGAGTTTTTGATCTTGGCCATTCTCATGGGTGTAAGGTGAAATCTCAGGGTTGTTTTGATTTGCATTTCCCTAATGGCTAATGAGGTTGAGCATTTCTTTAAGTGCTTCTCTGCCATTCGATATTCCTCTACAGAGAATTCTCTCTTTAGCTCTGTTCCCCAATTTTTAAGTGGATTACTTGGTTTATTGCTTTTCAGCTTGTTTAGTTCTTTATATATATTGGATATGAGTCCTCTGTCAGATAAAGGGTTGGTGATGATTCTTTCCCAATCTGTAGACAGTCGCTTTGTTTTGATGATGGTGTTCTTTGCTTTACAGAAGCTTTTCAATTTCATGAGGTCCCATTTATTGATTGTTGCTCTTAGAGCCTGTGCTGTTGGTGTTCTGTTCAGGAAGTTTTCTCCTGTACCAATGAGTTCTAGGGTATTCCCCACTTTTTTTTCTAGCCGATTTAATGTGTCTGGTTTTATGTTAAGGTCTTTGATCCACTTGGACTTCAGTTTTGTGCAGGGTGATAAGTATGGATGTATTTTCATTTTTCTACATGTAGACATCCAGTTGGACCAGCACCATTTGTTGAAGATGCTATCTTTTTTCCATTGTATGGTTTTGGCATCTTTGTCAAAAATCAGGTGTCCGTAAGTGTGTGGGTTTATTTCTGGGTCTTCTGTTCGATTCCATTGATCCACCATTCTGTTTCTATGCCAGTACCATGCAGTTTTTATAACTGTTGCTCTATAGTACAGCTTGAGATCAGGGATGGAGATACCTCCAGAAGATCTTTTATTGTAGAGGATTATTTTAGCAATTCTCGGTTTCTTGTTATTCCATACGAAGTTGAGAATTTTTCTTTCCAGGTCTGTAAAGAATTGTGTTGGCAATTTGATGGGAATTGCATTAAATCTGTAGATTGCTTTTGGTAAGATGGCCATTTTTACTATGTTAATCCTGCCAAGCCATGAGCATGGGAGGTCTTTCCATCTTCTCATATCTTCCTCTAATTCTTTCTTCAGAGACTTGAAATGTTTTTCATACAAGTCTTTGACTTGCTTGGTTAGGGTTACGCCAAGGTACTTTATGTCATTTGTGGCTATTGTGAATGGTATTATTTCTCTAATTTCTTTCTCAGCCCTTTTGTCTTTTGTATACAGGAGTGCTACTGATTTTTTTGAGTTAATTTTGTATCCAGCCACTTTGCTGAAGGTGTTTATCAGCGGTAGGAGTTCCCTGGTAGAGTTTTTGAGGTCACTCATATATACTATCATATCATCTGCAAATAGTGATAATTTGACTTCTTCCTTTCCCATCTCTATCCCTTTGATCTCCTTCAACTGTCTTATTGCTCTAGCAAGGACTTCCAGCACTATGTTGAAGAGATATGGAGAGAGTGGGCAACCTTGTCTTGTCCCTGATTTCAGTGGGATTGCTTTAAGTTTCTCTCTGTTCAGTTTGATGTTGGCTATAGGCTTGCTGTAAATCGCCTTTACTATGTTTAGATATGTGCCTTGTATCCCTGATCTCTCCAGTACTTTAAACATGAATGGATGTTGGATTTTGTCAAATGCTTTTTCAGCATCTAGGGAGATTATCATGTGGTTTTTTTCATTCAGTTTGTTAATATGGTGGATCACATTCATGGATTTCCGTATATTGAACCACCCCTGCATACCTCGGATGAAGCCTACTTGGTCATAGCGGATAATATCTTTGATGTGTTCTTGGATTCGGTTTGCAAGTATTTTGTTAAGTATTTTTGCATCAATGTTCATAAGGGAGATTGGCCTGTTATTCTCTTTTTTTGTTGAGTCTTTGTGAGGTTTAGGTACCAAGGTGATTGTGGCTTCATAGAATGAGTTTGGTAATGTTCCTTCTGTTTCTATTTTGTGGAATAGTTTGAAGAGAATTAGAGTTAGCTCTTCTTTGAAGGTCTGGTAGAATTCTGTGCTGAAGCCATCTGGTCCTGGGCTTTTTTTGGATGGAAGTCTTTTGATGACAGCTTCTCTTTCTTTGGGGGATATAGGACTATTTAATTGATTTACCTGGTCCTGATTCAGCTTTGGTAAGTCAAATCGATCAAGAAAATTGTCCATTTCATTTAGATTTTCAAATTTTGTTGAGTATAGACTTTTGAAGTAAGTCCTAATGATTGTTTGGATTTCCTCAATGTCTGTATTTATGTCCCCTTTTTCATTTCTAATTTTGTTGATTTGGGTGGTGTCTCTCTGCCTTTTAGTTAGCTTGGCTAAAGGTTTGTCGATCTTGTTGATTTTCTCAAAGAACCAGCTCTTGGTTTCATTGATTCTTTGAATTGTTTTATTTGTTTCTAATTGATTGATTTCAGCCCTGAGTTTGATTATTTCCAGCCGTCTACTCCTTTTTGGTGTGTCTGCTTCTACTTTTTCTAGGGTTTTTAAGTGGGCCATTAAGTTGCTTGAATGAGGTGTCTCGAATTTCTTCTTGAAGGCACTTAGTGCTATGAACTTTCCTCTTAGCACTGCTTTCATTGTTTCCCACAAGTTTGGGTATGTTGTGTCTTCATTTTCATTGAATTCTAGAAAGGCTTTAATTTCTTTCTTTATTTCTTCCCTGACCCAGCTGTCATTTAGTAACAAGTTGTTCAGTTTCCATGAGTGTGTAGGCTTTTTGCTATTTCTGTTGTTGTTGAAGTCCAGCTTTATTTCATGGTGATCAGACAGGATACAAGGGATTATTTCAGTCTTCTTGTATCTGTTGAGGCTTGCTTTGTGACCAACTATATGTTCTATTTTGGAGAAGGTTCCATGAGGTGCTGAGAAGAAGGTAAATTCTTTTGTGTTTGGGTGTAAAGTTCTGTAAATGTCTGTGAGGTCCATTTGATTCATGACCTCTGTCAGAGATATTGTTTCTTTGTTTAATTTCTGTTTTGTTGACCTGTCCTTTGCTGAGAGTGGGGTGTTGAAGTCTCTCACTATTAATGTGTGGGGATCTATATGTGGTTTAAATTTTATCAATGTTTCTTTTACGAATGTGGGTGCTCTTGTATTTGGGCCATAGATGTTCAGGATTGTGATGTCTTCCTGGTGGAATTTTCCCTTGATGAGTATGAAGTGTCCTTCCTCATCTCTTTTTATTAATTTTGGTTGAAAGTCTATTTTATCAGATATTAGAATGGCTACTCCTGCTTGTTTCTTGGGTCCATTTGCTTGGAAAGTCTTCTTCCAACCTTTTACCCTCAGGTAATGTCTATCTTTGTGTCTTAGGTGTGTTTCTTGTATGCAACAGTTTGCTGGGTTTTGTTTACATATCCATTCTGTTAATCTGTGTCTTTTTACTGGAGAGTGGAGTCCATTGATGTTGAGAGAGATTAATGACCAGTGGCTGTTAGATCGTTTAATTTTGATGTTGGCTGTGTTCATAAGGTTGTGTGCTTGGTTGCTTTTTGTTTTGCTGTAGTAAGGTTAATTATTTCCTTTGTTTTCTTGAAAGTAGCTAGTTTTCTTTGGTTGTATTTTCCCTTCCAGTGTCTTCTTTAATGCTGGATTTGTGTGTAGGTATTGTTGAAATTTGTTTTTGTCATTGAATATCTTGTTTTTTCTGTCTATGAGGACTGAGAGTTTTGCAGGGTATAGTAGCCTGGGTTGACATCTGTGTTCTCTTAGGGTCTGCATGATATCTGTCCAAGCCCTTCTGGCTTTCATAGTTTCTGTTGAAAAGTCAGGTATGATTCTAATGGGTTTGCCATTATATGTTATTTGGCCTTTTTCCCTTGCAGCTTTTAGTATTTTTTCTTTGTTCTGTATACTTACTGTTTTGATTATTATGTGGCAGGAGGATTTTCTTTTCTGGTCAAATTTGTTGGGTGTTCTGTAGGCCTCATGTATCCTTATTGGCTTCTCCTTTAACTTGGGGAAATTTTCTTCAATCATTTTGTTGAAAATATTTTCTGGGCCTTGGAGAAGGGAGTCTTCTTT
>NW_026590677.1:976599-983637 GCF_907164565.1 Psammomys obesus | reverse complement strand
AGTTCCTTCAACTATGTCTCTTTGATTTCTTTCAGTGATTTAATTATTTCTTCTCTGAAGGCCACAAGCTGTTTGGCTTCATCTTCCCGTATTTCTTCACGGATGGCCCTAATTTGCTCGTCTTTATCTTCCTCCATTTCTTTACAGATAGCCATGATCTGTTTGGTTTTATCTTCCTCTAATTCTTTACGTATTTTATTTGTTTCCTCTATTATCCTCTTCATCAACATAGATGTAAGGTCATCTTCTTGATTTTCTATTATGCTACATTGTTCAGGGCTGTTCGCCCCTGGACGGCTGGGTTCTGGAGATGCCATACATATTGCTCTGTCTTTTGTTGGTTGAGCCTTTACGCTGACCTCTACCCATTGGGCTGATTTAGGTGTTGGCTGTTAGTTTCTGTGCTTCCTGGATTCCTGAGGTAGGGAGTATCCCCTTGGCCGGAAGATGATTTTTCCTGAAGGAGTCCTTCTCTGCTTTTTGGTTATGGTCACTGTATGGCCAGTGTTTCTCAGGAGTTGCCACTGATCACCTCAGGTTTATAGCCCTGAGTAGTAGCTGTGGTGTATGTTAGGCAGGGTGGGCTCTCCTCTTACCCATAGAATTTCTCAAGACAGCTTCCCCACTGCTGGGTTTCTTGTTATAAATTTAGTGTGCTGCTGCTCACTAAATTTCCATGTACAGTCCTCTTGAAGAAACTGCTGATTCCCTAGCTGTGGGGTTTTCTCCCAACAGGGAAACTCAGTCTGTTATCCTGGGACGCACAGTTATGTCCAGGAAAGTGGGAGGTGCACTCAGCAAGTCTCTGGGCCAGAGGCTGATTGCTCCTCTCTGGACCTGGAGAATGTACACCTAGGTTGAGTTGGCGCCTGGGGGAACTGTTCTGGTCTGGAGGCTGGGTGCCTCACTCTGGACCAGAAGCTGTTTGTCCCTGTCTGGGATGGCGGCTGCAGGCACTGCTCTGGTCCAGAAGCTGTGGGTGCAGCCCTCTTGAAGGACCAGGGATTCCCACAGTTTTGACAGTCTAGCTAGGGATAACTGGTCGATCCTTGGCACAGTATCTGAGGGCTGCTGTAATGGCTTTCTGGCTTTTGTAGGTCTGAGGATGCAGCTGTGTGTCCCAGTGCCCTAGGGGAACTCAATAATGGCGGCAGAGCACTGTGCTCCTGCCTGCACTAGAGTCTGTGTGAGTCCAGGAAGTGTTTTGGTGCTGGGTGTCCTAAGCGTTAGAGCTGCTGACCCCCTCCAATGGGGGTTTCCTCCTGCCAGAGACACGCAGTCTGGTGCCCTGGTGCCCTGGTGCCCACAGTTTTATCTTAGCTGGCGAGCCGGCGAATCAGGCGCGCAGGCAAGGCTCCGTGCATGCGCCTGTGTCCCGGCTCTGGGTCCGGGCTGGCTCTTGGGGCACCCGCGGAACCCGAGTCTTTTCCAGGGGATGTCTGGGTAACCTGAGGTCGGTCCCAATTGTTTCCTGCTCCGTGGGGTTATCTCTCGACTGGGAAATCCATTCTATGGTGTTGTGGGCCCACAGTTCAGTCTGGGACCATGACCAGATCGCGCTGGCGTGTAGCTCAGGGCTGGCGACCAAGCGCCTGGTGGAACTGGGATCTCTTCAGCAGTTTAGCGGGGTGAGTTAAAGCTGATTGAATCCCCCACCGTAAGGTATCCTCTCACCTGTGAAACACAATCGCTTGTGTTTTATGGCCGCGAGTTCTGATTGCTGGTCACTGTGCCAATCCTGCTGTGCTGCTCCTCAGAATGAGAGTCCTCCTAGCGCCGCCATCTTGCCCCGCCCTCCAATATATCACTTTCAACTGAAGCATTTCAGGTGACCTACAGACAGCCAGGTCCATCTTGCTTCCCTTCTAGTCCATTTGGATGTTTCTCAAACAACTCAATCTCAAATATATGTGTATATATTCATATATCAATATTCATGTGTTTGTTGAATATAAGATAAAAAAATGTACCTAAATGTCAATTGAAGTTTTTGTTGTTTTCGTACTGAATCTTAACTGGCCAGCACCATTGAACAATGCACAAATAGCTATCTTTTTACTACCATGTTGCAAAATGCATATATACCTACACTCTTTCATTGGGATGTTTAGCTCTGCTTTATTCAGTGAGCACTTCAGCAATCATGGAGAATTCTTCCACACCTGATGTGATACACTGCAGTAAGTCCAAGCTTTGAAAGTATTTTGGTTATACTGCAACTCTACCAGTTTTTATCACCAAGACCTTGAATAAGTCACTTGTCCTTCATGACCCTCACATCTCATTAACAAAATAAGCCTACATATATGGTTTGTTTTGAAGAAGAAATAGTCAGATATAGCATAGGGCCTTATTAATTTAAATTTTCATCATTTTTTCCATTGTATTACTAAGTAATTAGTACTTAATAAGCAACTGTTGTTTGGTTGTTTATTTTCACACAGGGATTTATGTAGCTCAGGATTGCCTTAAAATCAGTATTAGAGGATGTCCTTCTGTTTCTGTCTCCCAAGTGTTGGGATTACAAGCATATGAGACCACTTTCAATTTACACTTTTATTTTTGGCATTTATTTTTCTTTTCTTTAATCTAGTTGTTTAAAGTCTGTCTCTCTGAGTGAATTTCAAGATTCTTGATGGTATGTAATCCATATTTTAAACAAAGAGAGTCATGTATTTGTCTGTATTTGGTTTCAGAAGAATAAAGAAATAAATTTAAAAAGAGAGGACAAATTTATAATTATTTCATCATTTGGTACACTTGGTTTTTTGTCAAACTGCTGAATTAGGTAAGTAATTTGACACAAAAAGCATTTATTTACCACATTGATTTAAGAACTTACACTGATACATATATATATACATATAAAGCTGGGAATTCACACATTTTAAGACTTTGCTCTTCAAACTCATAGAAATCCTGTCTGTTTTAGACAGAATCCCAGTGGTTATCATGAGTCTTCAGGAGATTTTCATAATTCTCAATTTTTTTAACAGCAGATTTTTTATTTTATTTTTTATATTAATTACAGTTTGTTTAATTTGTATCCCAGCTGTAGCCCCCTCCTTCATTCCCTCCCAATCCCACCCTCCCTCATCTCCTCCCTTCCTCTCTCTATGTCCACTGATAAGGTAGGGCCTCCTCCCCTTCTATCTGATCATAGCTTATCAGGTCTCACCAGGACTGGCTGCAATGTTCTCCTCTGTGACATAGCAAGGCTGTTTCTCCCTCGGGGAGGAAGGGGAGGTCAGAGAGTCAGCCACTGATTTCATGTCAGAGACAGTCTCTGTTCCCCTTACTAGGGTGCCCACTTGGATACTGAGCTTCCAAGGGCTAAGTCTGAACAGGGGTTCTAGGTTATATCCATACATGGTTCTTGGTTGGAAAATCAGTTTCAGAAAAGAACCCTGTGCCTAGATGTTTTTGGTCCTTGTGGAGCTCCTGTCCACTCAAGGATCCACTATCTCTCCCTTCTCATAGGATTCTCTGCAATCTGCCCAAAGTTTGGTTATGAGTTTCAGCATCTGCTTTGGTACACTGCTAAGTAGAGTCTTGCAGAGGCCCTCTGCAGTAGGCTCCTGTCCTGTTTCCTGTTTTCTCCTACTTCCAATCTCCATATAATTTGTATTTCTAAGTGAGGATCTTACCTTGGCTCTTCTTTCTTATTTAGCTTCTTTAGGTGTACATATTTCAGTATGTTTATCCTATCTTTTAAGTCTAGTATGCACTTATGAGTGGGTATATACTGTGTATGCTTTCTGCTTTCTGCCTCACTCAGGATGATCTTTTCTAGTTCTCACCATTTGTCCAGAAATTTATGATTTCCTTGTTTTTAATTGCTGAGTAATAAACCACAGTGTCTGTATCCATTCCTCCTTTGAAAGGCATCTGGGTTGTTTCCAGGTTCTGGCTATTACAAATAAAGCTGTTACAAACATGGTTGAACTTGTGTACTTGAGCATATTTTGAATATATGCATAGGAATGGTATAGCACTTGAGGAAGCACTACTCCTAGTTGTCTGAGAAAGCGCCAGATTGATTTCCGAAGTGGTTGTACTAGTTTACATTCTCACTAGCAGTGGAGGAGAGTTCCCCTTTCTCCACAACCTCTCCAGCATGTGTTGTCACTTGAGTTTGATCTTAGCCATTCTGATGGGTGTAAGGTGAAATATCAGGGTCATTTTTATTTGCATTTCTCTGATGGCTAAGGACGTTGAGCATTTTCTTTAGGTGTTTCTCTGCCATTCTGTATTCCTCTATCGAGAATTCTCTGTTTAGCTCTATACCCCATTTTTAATTGGATTACTTGATTTGTTGCTTTTTAACTTCTTTAGTTCTTTATATATTCTGGATATTAGTCTCTTTACCTGAACACCACACTTCTGCAATGACTTTTCACATGTATTACAACAGGATCTTCCTTGCTACAGTGCCATCATGGGATGGTAGAATCAATGTGACAAGGGACCTCAGAAGCTTCTCCCAGGTCTCCACAGCCATCATTCTAGCCTGGGCTCTGACAATAACTTGTGGCTTGGCCCAGGGTTAGCATGCCCTGACTGGCTAGTGGTGCAATATAAATAGGAAGGAAAAAAGAAAGGAAGGAAGGAGGGAGGGTGGGAAAGAGGAAGAGAGGTGTGATGGAAGAAACAGCATTAGTATTAGCATTAGTATATATATCTGGTTGATGAAGATCCTTTCCAAGTCTGTAGGCTGTTGTTTTGTTCTGAGGACAGTGGTTTTGCTTTACAAAAGCTTTTCAGTTGCATGAGGTTTCATTTATTTATTTTTACTCTTAAAGCCTGTGCTGTTGGTGTTCTGTTCAGGAAGTTGTCTCTTGTTCCAATGAGTTCTAGGCTCTTCCCCACTTTTCCTTCTATCCGATTTAGTGTGTCTGGTTTTATGTTGAGGTCTTTGATCCACTTGGACTTTAGTTTCGTGCAGGGTGATAAATATGGATCTATTTTCATTTTTCTGCATGTAGACATCCGATTGGACCAGCACCATTTGTTGAAGATGGTATCTTTTTTTCCATTGTATGGTTTTGGCTTCTTTGTCAAAAATCAATTATCCATAGGTGTGTGAGTTAATTTCTAGGTCTTCTATTTGGTTACATTGATCCACCGTTCTGTTTTTATGCCAATACCATGCAGTTTTTATTACTATTGCTTTGTAGTACAACTTGAGAACGGGGATGGAGATACCTCCAGATGATCTGTTGTTGTACAGGATTGTTTTGGAGATTCTGGGTTTTTTGTTTCTCCATATGAAGCAGAGAATCTTTCTTTCAAGGTCTGTAAAGAATTGTGTTGGTATTTTGATAGGAATTGCATTGAATCTGTAGATTGCTTTCGGCAGAATGGCCATTTTCCCTGTTAATCCTACTGATCCATGAGCATGGGAGATCTTACATCTTCTGATATCTTCTTCAATTTCTTTCTTCAGAGACTTGAAGGTTTTCAAACAGGTCTTTGAATTGCTTGGTTAGAGTCACCCCAAGGTACTTTATGTTTTTAGTGGCTATTGTGAAGGGTGTTGTTTCCCTGATTTCTTTTTCATCCTTTTTGTTTTTGGTATGCAGGAGGGCTTCTGATTTTTTTGAGTTATCTTCATATCCAGACACTTTGTTGAAAGTGTTTATCAGCTGAAGCAGTTCTCTGGTTGAAGTTTTGGGGTCACTCATGTATATTATCATACTATCTTTGAACAGTGACACTTTGACTTCTTCCTTTCCAATTTGTAACCCCTGATCTCCTTTAGTTGTCTTACTGCTCTAGCAAGGACTTCAAGTACTATGTTGAAGAGATATGCAGAGCGTGGGCAACCTTACCTTGTCCTTGATTTTAGTGGGACTGATTTAAGTTTCTCTCCATTGAGTTTGATGTTGGCTATTGGCTTGCTATATATTGCCTTTACTGTGTTAAAGTATGTGCCTTGTATCCCTGATATCTCCAAGACTTTAAACATAAAAGGGTGTTAGACTTTGTCGAATGTTTTTTCAGTGTCTAAAGAGATGTTCTGCGGTTTTTCTCCTTCACTTTACTTATATGGTGGATTACATTGATAGATTTCCGTATATTGAAACATGCTTGCATGCCTAGGATAAAGCCTGCTTGGTCATGTTGGATGATATCCTTGATGTGTTCTTGGATTCGGTTTGCAAGTATTTTATTGAGTATTATTTTATCAATGTTCATACGACAGATAGTTCTGAATTTCTCTTTTTTTTGTTGGGTCTTTGTGTCGTTTAGGTAGCAAGGTGGCTGTGGCTTCATAGAATCAGTTTAGTAATGTTCCTTCTCTTCCTATTTTGTGGAATAGTTTGAAGAGAATTGGAATTAGCTCTTCTCTGAAGGTCTGGTAGAATTCCGCATTGAAGCCACTTGGCCCTGGGCTTTTTTTTTGGAGGGGAGACTTTTGATGACTGCTTCTATTTCCTTGGGGAATATAGGACTATTCAATCTTTCTACCTGATTTTTAGTTAATTGTGGTAAGTAGAATTTATCAAGAAAATTGTCCATTTTGTTTAGATTTTTAAATTTTGTAGAGTATAGGCTTTTGTAGTAAGACCTATGATTGTTTAGATTTCTCCAGTGTCTGTAGTTATGTCCCTCTTTTCATTTCTGATTTTGCTGATTTTGCCAGTTTCTCTCTGTCTTTTAGTTAGTTTGACTAAAGGCTTGTTTGTCTTGTTGATTTTCTCAAAGAACCATGGCTTTGTTTCATTGATTTTTTGAATTATTTTTGTTTGTAATTTATTGTTTTCAGCCCTGAGTTTGATTATTTCCAACCCTCTAGTTCTCTTAGGTGTGTCTGCTTCTTTGTTTTTCCTAGGGCTCTCAGGGGAACTATTATGTTGCTTGTATGCAGTGTTTCAAATTTCTTTCTGAAGGCACTTACTGCTATGAACTTTCCTCTTAGCACTGCTTTCATTGTGTTCCATAAGTTTGATATGTTGTTCCTTCATTTTCATTGAGTTCTAGGAAGTCTTTTCTTTCTTTCTTTCTTTCTTTCTTTCTTTCTTTCTTTCTTTCTTT
>NW_026590677.1:954991-976589 GCF_907164565.1 Psammomys obesus | reverse complement strand
TTTCTTTCTTTCTTTCTTTCTTTCTTTCTTTCTTTCTTTCTTTCTTTCTTTCTTTCTTTCTTTCTTTCTTCCCTAACCCAGCAATTCTCAGTTTTATAAGAAGTTCTCAATTTGCTTATTGTCTGAAGATTTGTTTTATTGCTCTTTTGATAACCCAACCCCTCTGGACATTGATTTAAAAGTTAGTTAACATGAGTTACAAATCATAACTCGGTTCTTTACCTAGGCCATTGCTTATTTGTTTTTAAGTATAATAATAACTAAACCTGAAAGTTGTCTTGGTCTTTACCAATGTAAAATTCAATTTATTTTCCATTAACAAGAGTCTCAGAAATGAAGGAAATTAATTATGTGGCTGTTTTGAGCATTCTGTCCTCATTAAGTGTAATTAATGTAGGAAACAAATATATAATGTAGGAAACTATATATAACTCCAGGCTCTTGGCTGCATGATTTACTCCCATGTTTTCCCAGAAACTCTGATTGATTGTTAAAAGGAGAAGACACTCCCTGAAATTTATAATCAAGCCAGAACGCTGCTGGTCTGTGAGTTGTAAAAAATAGGAAATGTTAAGGTATTGAATAGCACTTTTTTTGTGTGTGTGGCCCACACAATGGGGCTTTATTAGAACTATAGCTTTGCACGTTTGCCCCCCTAGTAGATTGAAAGAGACATGCAAAGAAAGGACTGAAAATTTGTACTTAGTAGTGATTACTGATTGGAACCCTCGGGGTGGCCATGTTTTTTCCCTTTTTAACAAAAACATTCCCAGAGGCTTTTCTGCATTTCTGGAGTACCTCATTCCCCATCTCCTGATACCAGCTGCAGGGCATAAAGGAAGCAACAATTTTTGGATTTCAAAAGGAAGGAAATATTGTGGAGAATTCAATCTGGTTAGTCGGGTGTGCTTCAGAAGGAGACATTTGTGTTCGCATTGCCTTTAAGAAATTTAGAGAAATGTTTTTTTCAACCTTCTTTTCTGCCAGAAGAATTTTCATGGCCTGCCTGGGTTGATGAGCTTCATCTAATTATTCCAATTCTGAATTGCCTCCCTGTTCTGAATGTTTGCAACATATTATATCTTTCATCCATTCTACCCTTGTATATGGCCTTTAAAACAATTTCTGTTTAAATATTCTATTATTCATATCTCTGATATGACTATGAAGTTCATGTTTTCTAATACTATATCTTACATAACATTATTGTATCTATCATGTTGTTTCTTATTACATGTACATTGCTCATTCTCCAGCATTGAAGAGTAAGAGGACTGATGCAGACTAAGCAACAAGTGTGATTTTAATATTTTAAACAACAATAAAGCACATTATTTAAGCAGATCCATAACATTTGGTCTTCACGGTATATTTTCTAAATCATCATTCTAATTCTGGTTAAAAGTATTCTGGTTAAAAGTAGTGTCTCTTAAGACACTAAATTAGTAAAAACAATGTTAGTTGTCTCTCTCTTTGTGTCTTTCTGTCTGTCTGTCTCTCCTCCTCACTGGCCTTGAACTCTATACATCTGAGGAATACCTTGAATTTCTGATTGTCTTGTTGCCATCTCAGTATAGGTGCAGAGATTATAGATGAAGAGACTCTGGTCAGCTTAAGCATGGTGAACATGCCTTTAGCAGGCCTTTTTCTTCCACCTATTCCCACTGCCTTGTTAAAAACTGTTAGATTACATTCCTAAAGCTAAGCACCATGCTCCATTCCCTTATTTGGCCACTTTGTCCTCCTGAGGTTGATTACCAAGTTCCAGCTCTCAAAGTATTCAAGTTCAGTAATCAAAAGTCCCCTTTGGCTCACCTACTTAACATATCTGAAGGAGTCTGGTAAATGCAGTTTTGCCTCCTGGCCTTGGCTGACATAGGTCTAATCTAAAGTTCAGTTCAGATGAGCTTTTACCTTGAGAAAGTTGCTTGTGACTTTCTGCTTTAAAACTGCTGCTTGAATGTTTAGTTAATGGGGCCTTAATCAGAAACTTGTCTTGGTCCTCATTCTTTGAGTCTCTGCCCCCATCAGTTCCCACTCCCTTTTCCAGGTAGACCCTGTTCGACTAGCCTGCAGATCGGGTCACATACCCAATTAAAATTAAACACCTCATCCTAACACAGTGTTTTCTATTTCATTTGTTTTAAACTGCCATCTTCCTATGGGCCAAATCTTCTGTCTCCTCTGTATCCAGAGGAGTCTTCTACCCAACCCCAGACCTCCTCTTTCTTGTTCCATTTTCCTTCTCTCTCAGTCTTTTATTTCTTGCCATTATCTATTATTCCCTGCCCTATAACCCTGTTTTGTGCTGAGAACTTGGTCTTAGGGATCCTGAGCCAATACTTCATATTTCAATAGAAATGTTATAAATACACCAGATAAGTACACCAGCAGCAAAAGTACACACTCTACCCCTAGAGGCTTTCTTTACTATTTTTTAAATTTTATTTATTTATTCATTACAGTTTATTCGTTTTGTATCCTAACTGTAGCCCCCACCCTCTTTCCCTCCTAATCTCTCCCTACCTCCCTCTTCTACACTCATGCCCCTCCCTCAGTTCACTGATAGGGAAGGTCCTCCTCCCCTTCCATCTGATCCTAGTCTATTGAGTTTCATCAGGAGTGGTTGCATTGTCTTCCTCTGTGGCCTAGCTGATCTGGACTCTTATGCAGCAGACCTATCCATTGCTGAATGAGTCCTGCAAGATCTAAAGGAATCATGTTGGCTCTGTTATACCCCTAAGCCCCCACACTATTTAATGGGCAGATCTCTTATCTGTGAAGCCCACAAGACTAGATGTGTGCGAGCCAACCAGGCAGGTTTAACTCTGCAGGCTGTCTCAGGTACCTGTAAGTGTATAGGCCAGATACCAGCATCTCATAGGTTCTTATGTAACAGAACCCTATTAGTCCCTTCAAATGATTCTTTTTTTTTCTTTTTTCTTTTTAAAAGATTTTTATTAGACTTTATTCACTTTGTATCTCCCCTGTAGCTCCCTCCCTCCTCCCAAAACCTCCCTCCCTCCCCCTTCTCCACACATGCCCCTCCCCAAGTCCACTGATAGAGGAGGTCTTCCTTTTCTTCTTTCTAATCCTAGTCTATTAGGTCTCATCAGGGGTGGCTGCATTGTCTTTCTCTGTGGCCTGGTAAGGCTGCATACCCCTCAGAAAGAGGTGATCAAAGAACAGGACACTCAGTTCATGTCAGAGCCAGTCCCTGTTCTCATTACTAGGGAACCCACTTGGACACTGAGCTTCCATGGGCTACATCTGTGCAGGGATTCTAAGTTATCTCTATCAATGGTCCTTGGTTGGAATATCAGTCTCAGAAAAGATCCCAGTGCCCATAGCCTATATATTCTGTTGCTCTCCTTGTGGAACTCCTGTCCCCTCCAGGTCTTTCTATTGCCACCTTCCTTTATAAGATTCCCTGCACTCTGCCCGAAGTTTGGCTATGTGTCTCACCATCTGCTTTGATACCTTGCTGAGTAGAATTGTGTCCTATTTTTATTACTATTGTTGTATACTATAATTTGAAATTAAGTATGGTAATGTCCTTGTCATTATAATTCTTATCTCAGAATTGTCTTGGCTTTGCAAGATATTTTGAGTTATTATAAGAATTATAAGAATGTTTTTCTGTTTTTGTTGTTGTTGAGAATGAATGGCATGGTAATTCTGATTGGCATCTGTATCTGTAGTTTTATGTCAACATGACACAATCTAGAGTCATCAGAGAGAAGAAAGCCCAAATTGAGAAAATGTCTTTGTAAGATTTGGCTGTAACCTCTAAGGCATTTTCTTAATTAGTGATAAATGTGGGATGGCCCAGACCGTTGTGAGTGGTACCACCCCTTGAGTGGTGGCCCTGAGTTAGAACTCTTTGATCACTTCCTCTTGGAAGGGTGGCCTTGCTAGGCGGCAGAGGAAGAGGATCGAGGCAGTACTCACAAGACCTGATAGGCTAGGGTCAGATAGTAGGGGCAAAGAACTTCCCCTATCAGTGGGAAGTAGACTAGGTTTAGGAGAAAGGGGCAGAAGAAGGAAGGATGGTAGGACTTGGAGGAGATGAGGGAGAGGGCTACAACCAGGATACAAAGTGAATAAATTGTCAATTACATATATATGAAAGCAGTCTGAGAAAGCCATGAAGCTCAGTCCAGTAAGCATCACTCATCCATGACCTCTCCATCAGCTGTTGCCTCCAGATTTCTGCACTGTTTAGTTTCTGTCCTGAGTTCTTCAATGATGAACATTGATGCATAATTCTAAACCATATAAATCCTTTCCTCCTCAAGTTGCTTTTGCTTATGGTGTTTCATCACAGCAGCAATAACCTTAATTGGGATAACATTCCAATGAATATGTAAAGTGTATTTGGCAGAATGATTGCTTTCATAGTGTTAATTCTACTAATTCAAGAGCAAGGGAGTTCTGTTAGTCATTTAGTGTCGTGTTTTTTTGTTTGTTTGTTTTAAATTTTTATTGTAAATGTCTTTCATCTCCTTAAGTTTATTCAAAAGTATTTTATTTTAAAAAGAATGATGTTAATAGTATTGTTTCCTGATTTCTTTCTCAGTGTGTTTGAAATGAGTCACAAAAAATATTTTTTATATTAATTTTATATCCTGTCACATTATCGAAAATGTTATTCATATGGAGTCTTTAGGATCTCTTATGCATAGTATTTAACTTCTGCAAATGGTTATTTTTCACTTCCTCCTTTCGTAATTTTATCACTTTTATTTTCTTGTCTTATCTTATTCTATTTCATCTGTCTAGCTAAAACTTCAAACAATATATTGAGTACAAGTGGCCCTGGTTTTAATCAGATTGCTGCTAGTTTTTCTTCATTTAGAATAATGTTGGCTATTCATTAGTCATAGTTAGCTCTAGTACTGTTATTATAAAGAAATACTGAATTTTGACAAAGGATTTTTCTGTATCTGTTGATGTGATCATGTGATTTTTGTCATTAAGTGTATTTATATGATTTATTTCATTTATGTATCTGCATATACTGAACTACTTCTGCACCTATGAGGTAAAGCCAAATTCATCATGATTAATGATCTTTTTGCAGTGGTTCCTTTTTAGTTTTACAAGCATTTCACTGAGAATTTTTGTAATTTTGTTTATGAAGGAGATTGGCCTATAGAATTCTTTCTGTGTTTTCTTTATCTTATTTTGGTCTTTGAAAATTATTAGATTAGTACTTGAAGTTTGGAAGTATTCTTTCTGTTTCTGTTTTGTGTAATAACTTAGTAGCATTTGTTGTAGTTCTTCATTGTAAGTTTGGTAGAATTTTGGCATGAATCCATCCAGACTGAGTCTTTTTGGTTTTTCCAGTTTAGTGGATGATAAGTTTTTAAAGTATGACCTTATGATACTCTGGATTTATTGATATTGTGGATGTCTCTTTGTTCATCTTTAATTTTATTTACTGGGGGTTCTTTCTTTTAGTTAATTGGCCTGAATTTGTTAATCTTGTTTAATATTAAAGAACTATCTCTTTTTTTCTTTTTCTTTTCTTTTATTTTAATTTTTATTAATTACACTTTATTCACTTTGTATCCCCCCATAAACCCCTCCCTCTTCCCCTTCTAATTCCACCTTCCCTCCCCTTTCTCCACTCATAACAACTATCTTTTAACTTCATTTATTCTTTGTGGTTCTCATTCCATTTCATTAATTTCAAATCTAATTTTTATTATTCATTCTTCCCAAATATTATTGTTTGGGGGTTCATCTGTTCTTATTTTTTCAAACTCATGAGGTGTATCATTGTTATTTATGCTCTTTCTGAAATTTTTAAAATTTAACCACTTAGTGCTAAAACTTTTCTCATGTGCAGGTCTTATATATTCTGTCACACTGAAAGTTTCAGGTGCATTAGTCCTGTTGTATCTGGAAAACACTGTTGAATTCATCTATTCCACCTCTGGCTCTTGAAATCTTTCTGCCTCCTCTTCCACACTAGGTAAAAGCCTCCTTCCTAACCAAGAATCCATTTTCAATCCTTACATACTGGGAGAGGGAAAATCACTTTTCTTCAGGGGGTTACACTTTGTATAGTAACCACACTCAAGGACAGGAGTCATGAATAGACTTTATAATTTTAATGCTTTTTTTGGTTTTATTTTTTTAAGAGGAAAAGAAACATGAAATTGGATTGGTAGGGGGGAATCTGGGAGGAGTTTGGGGATATAAATATATTGTATTAAAGTCTCAAAAATAATATAAGAAAGAGAAATTTAAAAAGAAACCTTTCCTTTTATGACTGTCTTTATTGTGGCTGGAGAGATTGCTCAGTGGTTTAGAGCACTTACTGTTTATACACAGGCCCTGGGTTGGGTTCCTAGCACCCACCTGATGGTGCATGACTGCCAGTAAATCTAGCTGCAGTGTACGTAATACCCTCTGCTGACCTTCAAGGGCTTCTGCATTCATGTGCTGTACCTACATGTACTCAGGCTCACATACCTGCATATAAAATAAATAAATAAGTCTCATTATTAAAAAAATACTTTATTGTACCTCATAAATTTTTGATTTGCTATATGTTTATTTTAAGAATTTCTTGATTTGTTCCTTGACACAGTTTTATCATTCTGTAGTATGTTATTTAGTCTCTAAGTTTGTGTACTTCCTCTAGTTTCTATTGATGCTGATACCCAGCTTTATTACATTCTGATCAGATAGAATACAGATGTTACCTTTCTTGCATCTGCATCTTGTAGTGTGTTTATCTTGTACTATATGGCTAAAATCCAATTATAAGTGAATACATACCATGTGTGTCTTTCTGGATCTGAGTTACCTCACTCAGGATGATCTTTTCTAGTTCTATCTGTTTGCCTACAAATTTCATGATTTCCTTGTTTTTAATAGCTGGTTGTATTCCATTGTGTAATTGTGGCATAGTTTCTTCATTTGTTCTTTGATTAAGGGACATCTAGGTTGTTTCCACATTCTGGCTATTATAAATAAAGCTGCTATGAACATAGTTGAACAAATGGAGTGCCTTTTGGGTATATACCTATGAGGCACAGTCTGTGCCTCATAGGTATATACCCAAAAGGCACTCCATTGGGAATTTACATTCTGGCCATGTCTATTTGGTCTTCCATTAGCTTCTTGTACTTGAATGTGAATGTTATACTCTGTTTGGGAAATTTTCTTTTATGATTATATTTTCTATACCTTTAGTGTAGTAATATATTTTTCTCTATATATGTCCAGAAATATATTTCATCTTTTCATGGTATCCAAGAGGTCTCCCCTATTTCATTCATTCATATATATATTATCATTGATTTTTACTCTACAGTTCAATTTTTCTACCTTATCTTTAATCTCTAACACTTGGCTTTTTTTACTGATACATTTTATTGGTGAAGATTTTTCACTGAGATTTTGCTTGGGTTATTGAACTTTTAATTTCCAGATTTTAGTTTTGCTTTTCAAAAATTCTCTCTTTCTCTTGAATTCTATTTTCCTATCTTGAATTGACTTCTTTATTTCATTCAGCTCTTAGATTTTGTTCTCTTAGAGTATATTCATGTGTTCTTTGAGCTGTTTGAACATAGATGACCATTCTTTTGAATTCTTTGTCTGGAAGTTCTTCTAAGTTATTCTCATTGGAGGCCATTACTATGGGATAATTAATTTTGGTGGAAACATGTTGTCATTGCATTTAACGTTCTTTTATTTTTACGTGCTGGGACTCATGCATCTGGAGTTAGTTGATAGGCTTTTTTTTCTTTCAAATTCAACTCACTATTATTATTTCAGTGAAATCATATGCAATATTTAAGAGAGGACCAAAACATAATGAGGCTGAAGTGTCATTTTACTTTATATGACTACTATTCACAACCACATGCTCTGTCTCTCATTTTCCTCAGTGAATTAGCTATTATCCACAGAGATAGTCACTATCTAAAAATCAGCGTACCCCTAGCATTTGTTTGTTTGTTTCTTTCTTTCTCTTTCAGAGACAGGTTTTCTCTGTGTAGCTTTGTCTGTACTGGAACTCACTTTGCCTCAAACTCACATAGAACCACCTGCCTCTGCCTCCCAAGTGCTGAGATTAAAGGCATGGGCCACCATCTCCAAGCTTTCTATGTTATTTCTATCTGTTGTGACAACCCACATGTGGATATTTTACCATAGATATATTCTAACCTGGTTAAAAGTTAGCCCAATTCCAGCTGTGCACTCTCCCACAAGTTACTAAATTCTTCATGCCTGGGCACCTTACTTTGGATTAATTCCAACCTCTTTCCTATTACCACAACTGGGTGCTTTACCCTCATTCAGGTCTGGCCTCTTCCCTGAATCTACACCCTCTGATACTAGTTATGGAACTCCTAGGTTTTGTTGCCTTACCCTAGGATAACCCCAATCTCTTACCCTGGTTTCCTTGGTCTAGCTAAAAGTTGGGGTTTTTTTGTGTTTTTTTTTAAGAATATTTTATGCAACCTTTGAGATATTATGGGGCAAGAACTATCATATACGGTGATTTAAACTAGGAAAAATTATATACTTGACCATAGAATCCTATAAGATAGTTGTGTTTTCTGGCAAAAATCTAAGCTACATTGTTACATAAATATTTTATGCGTACTAATAAAAGGAACTGGTAATTGCCAAGAAACAGATGGTTTTTTCTAGTAGTAAGTCTTGTGAAAATAATCAAAATGGGATTTTTTTCTTATCTGCTAGATTAAAAAAAATCTTATATTTTTTGGTAAACATTTGACAGTCTTTAACATGTAAATAATAGGTGCATGTGACCAAGTGGAAGTCAAGGTAAACAAGTTTTCTCAATGTTTCACTAAACATATCAGAAGCACAGTGATTGTTATATCTTGAATTCTTAGGCAATAAATTATATTCTGTTTTGTGTATTTCTAAACATTTTTAAAATCAAAGAATTGAAAGAAAGCATCCTATAAAGTGTGCAAATGTCATTAAGGAGAACATTAACGCTGTAGAAGGCTCTCTAGAAGAGAGAAGATAAAAGTATAGGTTTTGGAGTTAGAAAGATTGAAGATTCTAGAAAAATATTTTGCTTTCTAGTTGTATGATCTGACTAAAGTTCACTTTTCTCTGATGCATAAAGACAAAATGATGATGCTCCCCCGCCAAAAAGAATAGTAAGTGTTTCTATTCACCAGGCAGTACATGACTTTAATCCCAGCACACATGAGGCAGAGACACGTGAATCTCTGAGTTCAAAGACAGCATGGAAGTCTACAAAGTGACTTCCAGTATAACTATGGCTATACAAAGAAACCCTGTCCCCCAAACAACAACAACAACAACAACAAAAAAAAAACCAAAAAAGTTTCTACTCTTGAGTGGTATTCATATAGTCACGTTACACAGGCCACAAGAATTAATTGAACACGAGAACAGAAATTAGCAGTTAAGATTAAAATCAGTTGTAAAAATGGATGACTTGATTGCACTCTGTCTTGTATAAATAATACTTAATGGATTCAGTTGTTTTTAAGTTCAATGTGAATTATAGCTATGACTTGAATGCAAACTAAGTAATGTAATCTTGAACTTAAATAGAATTCTAGTTTTTTGTTTATGAGAAATAGTAGTCCTTCTACAATGTTTAAGTCATGTTTGGGAGATTAGCTTAAATGTGAACCTTGTTTTTCTTATAGAAAGAAATGAGTGATGGTTATAGGATTTTGATGAATGAGTATGGAAACATGGTTTGAATAAATGAAAATAATTCTGTTAATCAAAAAGAGTTATGCGACTGGGCCTGGATAATAGGCAATAAAATTGAAGTGTATATTCTTTTAATAAGCTACTTGTTATATAGAATCATAAAAGCTTCTGAGTAATTCCATTCAAGACTGAAGAAATGGAAAACATGAAAGCAAGTAGTCCAAATTACATTCTGAGATCCCAAAAGTGTGTGGCCCTAACTATTGTGAAGTCTAAGGGTCTAGAACAAGGTACCAGATGTCTGCAGGCAGGCATGAGTTGGTGCCCCAGCTCAAAGTGAAAAATAAAAACTTCCTTCCTCTATCTTTTTATATATGAACAGTAATCACATTGGATGATATCCATGCACACTGATAAAGATAAACATTTTTTACTCATTCTGTTTAATAACATTAATTCTGTTTACTGACACTTTCACAGACACTGATACAATGTTTGACTAGTCTGGGCATACTTAATATACTCAAGTTTGCTTTGAGGTTAATCACAAGTGTACCCCTTTTCAAATCAGCTCCTATGTATATATCTTGTCAAATTACAATTATTTGGAAAGTAAAAAAGCAATAATAAGTCATAGTTCCATTTAATTTGTATGAAAGAGAAAAAAGAGGACTCATAATTCCCTAGAAGTGGAGATATAGTCTTTGAGTGATGTTTATTTTGTATATCATGCACTTTGAATAGTACTGTGAAAATATACATACTTAAATATGAAAATAAATTCAGTTTTTATATTCCACAATAAAGGAATATGAGAGAAAATAATTATACTTAGTAAGTGTATAAGTAAACAATGAAATAAGAAAACACTTATCATAACTATAGTCCTTATTTCTAAAACTAGTCACTTATGGGGCCTGGTATTTTTAATTACCTTCTTCAGTCTACATTTTCTCTGTATTCAGTAAATACTCTATTATGTTTTTGTTCTGTACCTGGAAGGCTTCTTAAAACTTTATTTTGAAGGGTAGGAACCATTTATGCTCCTGTTTGAATTGGACTATTTTAGTTTTTCATTTGACCTCAAACAGTGCATGGCAATTCCAAAAACTGCCCTAGGAAGTCCCCTGTGTTCCTTTTCTCCATTTTGGAGTAGTCTGTTTCTTCTTACTAATCAAAATGAAATAACTCCAGCCATCAGAGATGTCCCTTCTTAGCTTGGTAACTCAGACATGAGTTTTATATGTCTGGAAGATACTTCTCACATCCAGCTCTCCCAGTGAACCATATCATGTCTGACACAAAGACCTTTAGGTAAGCAGTCTTAGGACAAGGAAGCAGAATTATTAAAAGGAAGAGAGATTGGTGCTACTCCCATTTTCACTCATTAATTCCTTTACATGTGAACCTTACCTATGGGGGCAAAAGTTGAATGAATATACTGGGTACCAATTTAGAAAACATATAACCTCCTAGAAAAGTTTGCCCCAGTCTTGATGTGCCTAAAATCTTAAAGGGCCCTTTTACTGTTCTGTGAAATCAGTAGTGTCAGGATGGTGAGAAACATGAGAATACTGGTGAAATCAATAGGTATAAACTATGACAAGGTTATTTTTGCTGAGAAGTGAGTTTGGTCAGAAACAACATGAGGTTAAACAATATCATGGTGGCTTATTCATTCTGGAGCCCATGGATACTGTTTCAGTGGAAGTATTGTTATATTAGAGGTGGTTTCCTTTTCCAGCAAAGTAAACTCTCACCTTTTCATAATGGAAACAATCTAGTGTATTGCATTTATTTTCTATAACCAGATGCTTACATCTCTTTCTACTAAGTATGGAGAAATTATTAATGTTCTGTGGTCTAGTAAGCATCATATTTATATAATTAGACAGTGTGATATTTTATGAATGAGAAGGGTAGCCTAGATCTCTGCAAAATAAGGACAGTGTTCCTGACATATCCTTATATTCCACATCCATTAATTCAATCAACCACTGTTTGAAAACTCACATTGCATATACAATTCTTTTTTTTCTTTCCTTGTCATTATCCTTTAATACAGTATAGCAATTTTATCATATTTCCATTGTCTTAGATTTTTTTAACTTAGAATTTAACTTGTACATGAAGATGTTTGATTATTTGTAGATGTTATCCTATTTCCTCTTCAGATATTGATACCCATAGGGTAAAGTTCAGATGTCCTTTAACCAATTCCTCATGGATCCCAAAGGAATCCATAATGACTTGGGGCTGGAAAGTTGCTGTATTCCTGAGATCAGATAGAAAAGGTATACTGTTTACCTTTCCTTCTTCAAACAGTCTTTCTGGTGCTACCTACAGCAATTGGTAGTCAATTGAACTTTGCTACACTGAGACCCAATTACTTCTGATGTCTTTAAAGTTTTTTTATTAAATCACTGTAAATATCGATCACTGTAAAGCTTGGCTTGCAGAGAAGAATGATCACTGAGGCTTTGGAAGGTGCTTGAGATCCACTTTTAAACCATTTCTCAGCATATTGGTTAAAGACACATTGTATGGATCGTCCCAAGGTGTGTGATTAGATCTTAAGTTACAAGTTCACTCCAGTAACTCTGTTTCCTTAGATCACTGATTTTCTTTCTGTTTGTCAGTGAATCCAAGAGATTTCTCTTTTTTATTTTGCTCACAGTGAGATTTCTTTGGATCCATACTTCAGCCAACCAATCAAATATATGAAACCTTTGCAAATTCTCTTAGCTGCAACTTTACATCTTAAATACCTGCTTAGTGGGACCATACTATTAAATTCAGCTTGTTCCAATTTTATTATTTACCTCCAATTATTTCTTTCCTTTTGTATCCATAGCACACATGTTCCCTAGATTTTTGCTTATACAAATTTGAAACTAAGGTAGTTCTTTTGGATTGTAGTACATATCTTCATAGTGCAACAGGTTTGTCAGAAATAAAAATAGTCTAAAGAGACTCCTTTATTTCTCAATCTGGCAGATGGTTGAAACAATGCACCCTAAAGAAATGGGAATTTCCTTAGGAATCTCATAATAGGAGAAGTAAAAGATTCCACTCATAAGGTGAACTTGTTTCCCAAAGATTTCACACAGTTAAACAGCTTATGGGATGAAACTGAAACCCAGAGGGTGATGGGTAAATTGTGGACAGGACTACATCTTGATAGGCACACCTTAAATGTAGATATTCTTTACCTTCCATTTAAACTTTAATCTCACTTCAAGACCCCAAAGACGGACATTTGGGGTATGTCATAGGGGTATGGGGGCTTTCTGGATCTCTTTGTTCTTTCTTCCAAGGTGACTACATTGAATAAATCTCCCCTTTCTGTTTTTCTCTTTTAATTTGACTGCTTTACTTGGCTTATTGGCATAGGTGGCTGAACCCAGCTTAAGGTATAGTCTGCTACACACAAGTTCAAAGCCACAGAACACACCTTGCTCCTCAATATTTGTTCTTAGAGTGTGAGACTAGCAATAGGTCTAAAAACAGAAAAGGATGTTGTAATTGACCGTGGGTATTTTTCCTGTGGTGAGGCATATAATAGAAACAAAGCTTAGGATATATTCGTTTTCTAATCTTGAAATTTCGTAAGCAAATCTAATGTATGTATCATCAAAATGTGTCTGGAATACTGAGTATTTTGCTTCTCAGTACTCTAAATGTAGCCACAATCCTAGATTATTTTCTCTATTTCTTTTCATCCAGGTAGTCTCATGACTGTCACTCTCACTTCCTTTAGAGCTATAAACTTCTCAGTAAATATACCATTGAAACACAACCCTTTATCTGACAGAGGGCTAATATCCAGTATATATAAAGAACTAAAGAAGCAGAAAAGCAACAAACCAAGTAATCCACTTAAAAAATGGGGAACAGAGCTAAACAGAGAATTCTCGAAAGAGGAACGTCGAATGGCAGAGAAACACTTAAAGAAATGCTCATCCTCATTAGCCATTAGGGAAATGCAAATCAAAACGACCCTGAGATATCACCTTACACCCATCAGAATGGCCAAGATGAAAAACTCAAGTGATAGCACATGCTGGAGAGGTTGTGGAGAAAAGGGAACCCTCCTCCATTGCTGGTGGGAATGTAAACTGGTTCAACCACTCTGGAAGTCAATCTGGCGCTTTCTCAGACAACTAGGAGTAGTGCTACCTCAAGACCCAGCTATACCACTCCTAGGTATATACCCAAAATTTGCTCAAGTACACAACAAGGACATTTGTTCAACCATGTTCATAGCAGCTTTATTTGTAATAGCCAGAACTTGGAAACAACCCAGATGTCCGTCAACGGAGGAATGGATACAGAAACTGTGGTATTTTTACACAATGGAATACTACTCAGCAATCAAAAAGGAAGAAATCATGAAATTTGCAGGCAAGTGGTGGGATCTAGAAAAGATCATTCTGAGTGAAGTATCCCAGAAGGAGAAAGACAAACTTGGTATATACTCGCTTATATAGACCTACAAGACATGATAAACATAATGAAATCTACACACCTAAAGAAGATAATCAAGAAAGTGGACACAGGCGAAGGTGATTAATCCTCATTTAGAAAGACAAATGGGATGTGCATTGAACTTATGACAGGAGTCTATCACAAAAGGCATCTGAAAGACTCTACTTAGCAGTGTTTCAAAGCAGACACTAAGACTCATAACCAAACCCTCGGCAGAGTGCAGGGAATCATATGAAAGAAGGGAAGTTAGTATGATATGGAAAGGATAGGAGCTCCACAAGGACCAAATATATCTGGGCACAGGGTCTTTTCTGAGACTGACACTCAACCAAGGACCATCTATGGATATAACCTAGAACTTCTGCTTGGATGTGGCCTGTGGTAGCTCAGTAACCAAGTAGTTTTCCAAAGTAAGGGGAACACGGACTATTTCTAATAGGATCTCAAGGGCAGGCTGTTTGACCCCCACCCCAGGGGAGGAGCAGTCTGTTAGGCCACAGAGGAGGACTTTGCAGCCAGTCCTGAAGATACCTGATAAAACAGGGTCAGATGAAAGGGGAGGAGGTCCTCCCCTATCAGGGGACTTGGAAAGGGGCAGGGAGGAGACCAGGGAGGGAGTGTGGGGTTGGGGAGGGAATGAGGGAGCGGGATACAGCTGGGACACAGAGTTAACAAAATGTAACTAAAAAGAAAAATAAAATAAAAATAAAAAAATTAAAAAAAAAAAAAAAAAGAAACACTTCCCAAGACACAAACACACAACATATATAACATGCTATTTGAATTTCTGATTTGTCTAATTATTGTCTCCCTCTTAACACTAGATGATAAATTCCATGAACTGCTCTTTCTTGTATATACGAATTTACCAGACATAGCACACTGTAAATTAATATTTGCGGGATAAAAAGATGGGGTAGAGTGAGGGGATAGGTGCCTAATATTTAGTAGACATGTTCCTCATACTGTATTATATGGAGTGCTGTTGGAGGTTGGTCTGTTATGTGTTACTGGCCCTCAAGATCTGGTTACAGCCATCCTTGTTTAGTTAACCTGCCTAAGACATACCTGGTTGGTTGATTAAAGAGCCTATACCTGGGCATGGCAGAGTGGGGTAGGTATGACTAAGTTTCCTGAGCTTTGTGTTCAAGAGAGAATCATGGGAGGGACACAGAGGGGAAGACAGGAAGAAGGAGGACAAATGATGAGATAGCCTGGAGAAGAAACCAGGTGAGGCCCAAAGGAAGGACTCCAATAATGTAATGAGAAAGCCCAGATGAAGAATAAAAACAAGGTATTCATAAGACTATGGATTGAAGATAGATGGTTAAGGAGCATGGCATTGCATGGGGCTGGGAGATGGCTGATGAGGTGATATAGACAGCATAGGGAGGAATATATGCCTGGCCCAAAGTAAATAAGGCAATTATAACATTTAACAGGTATCTGTGTCTTATTTTTTATAATAGCAGGTTAGATAGTACTGTCTTGATAATCATAGGACTAATAATAAACATTATTAGCTCTTTTTTTTAATTTACTACAACAGAGTACTGACTTTGTAGTTAGACCGACTTGTGTTTCTTTCCCATTTTGTCACTTATTTACTATAGAACCTCAGCCATTTACTTAACATTTCTGTACCTGTTAAAAATGAGAACAATGATACATATACATTTGGTTTATTTTACTTCAGCAATGTGTTCAATTATATTTGGTAAGTACCAAGACACTATTAAATGATAAAATGATATTTAAAGTATCTAATGTTCACCCAGCTCAGTTCCTAACGTAATGTTTAGCATAAATCCTTTGAAAATAACTTACTGAAACCTTTAAATTGCTATTCTTTACCTTCTTCAAAATATTTTCTTTATATGTGGTAGTGAGTTTCCACTTCTCTATCTCGTGATCTACAGCATGTAGAAGGTTTGCTTAAAGTGAGATCTGTAAACATGGAAGAGGTTTTTTTATGTAAATCATCTAGGTCTTGATAAATTAAATAATACCAAGCATTGTCTAATCATTTATATAAAAAACAGCCTCAGTTATTTATTTTCTAGGAGAATTAGAAACAACAGCTTTAGAAAGAAAGAGAACCCAATAGATACCATGTTACATATCAACTCTTTCTTTGGTGCAACATATAAAAGAAAATTTTGAGCTATACCAGATGATCAGCTTCATTACTTTATAGTCACACTACAATTTTCATCCAAATGTGTTAGTGATTTAGTCATTCACTTCGGTCATAAGATTTATCTCTAAATGACTTTTATATGTTTTAAAAATAAAATCTTTCTCAGAGGATCAGGCCTTGTCATCAGTGAGGATACTCACAACATTTCAAGGCTCTGTAGCTAATCCACTATAATTCTAGCAATATTTATGTAATGGCATCTTTGTTAGAGTATGTGATCACTGTGAAGAACAATGCTAGCTTAGCTGTTTAAATTATGCTGTTTATGAAAAATAAAGCAGGAGTGGGTTTGAAAAGGCTGTAGCCATATTGCAAGTATATTGCTATAATTTTGTCTAATTTATCTTTTTTTGCCCTAAGTCCTCTCAGAGTTTTATCTACTTACTAGTTCTGGAATGAAAAGCAAGAGATAGTATTTTAGCTGTCTTAATGGATTAGTGCAGTTATTTCAATTATTATGATTATAATTCTCAAAATAAAGATGCTCTTTGATATCAATTGTTATGATTGTAATTCTTAAACCTAAAGACTCATCATAGGATGACTCTGATAAATCAAAAATCTACTAAGACATATCAGGTGACATTTGAATTGGATGATGTATAGAATGCAGAGTGGTTGATACTACTCCATAAAAATATAAAAACATCATCTTTATATGATTATCATTTTCCCAAATTGCCTTACTGTATTGTCTGTTAATTGCAGCATTTCTAAAATTATTGCAAACCTTCCATTTATCTTCTTTTCATCTTGTATTAAATTTCAATTCCATAATGTTCAGAAGTATATTTTCCATGGTAATTATGGAATGAAAGTCATCTGCAGATTTCTACTCCTGAGGAACAGTGAACAGCAACAGGAAAGATGTGACCATTTAGCTCTTTGTACCTATCCCTTCTATTTTTCCAGGATTAATTTCTTGCTAATTCTAATTCTTTCTTTGTTCAAGTGAGAAGTCAGGTTCAAGTGAGAAGTCAGAAATAGAGCCACATAGTTTACCTGAGGAAATGAGAGAGGGAGGGTGGGATTGGGAGGGAATGAGGGAGGGCACTACAGCTGGGATACAAAGTAAATAACCTGTGATTAATATCAAAAAAATTAAAATTAATAAAAAAGTAAAAAAAAAGAACATGTAATTCAGTGTCTTTAATCATATCTATGTCTTTATGATGTTACTACAGTTATTTAAGCTCAGACTCCAGGCCCCATTAGATCTCTTAAAAGCCAGATTTGGCCAACAATCTTCAATAAACCAATTAAAGAATAGTGAAAACCATGAAAGAGAGAAGTATTTGTTGTACCTATATTGATAAGAAAAAAGGAATAAATTCAGTAAAGTCCATCTTTTAGTTTCTAAAGTGAGTTGCTATAGGTTTAAATAGAAAGCAAAATGAATGTGTAAGTAGTACTGGTCAAGGTGTGGTCCTGCCCATCACTGACCTAGAAGTGGTCAGATTCTTCTGACTTCTCTTTCTGGGAGACAAATTACTTTTCTGACTGTCACTAGGATTTAGCCTATTTATTCCGGCCACCAGCACTGAACTGGGCTCAAGCTGTGAGCACAAAGATTTGCTGCAAGCCCAACTCTCCTCTTTGTCACAGACATGACTGTGCACCCCAAGGAAACAAAGACTGGGAGTCCCTGTCAGGAGAAAACTCCACAGGGAAGGAAGGAAACGGGGATGGACTTAAGCCACCAAGTACATCCCTGGAAGAGGTCCCACAGACCGGTGTGCCTGCCAACTCAGGGACCTGCTGTGCACCGACTAGCCTGTGGTCTCAGGAGAGCAGTACTAACTTGTCACTGATTACTGTTTGGGTACTAGGGCACAGAGCCCCAACCTCAGACCTACAGAAGCCTGGATCCCCGAGATCAACCACAGATATTGTTCCAAAAGGCAACCAATTATCCCTAACAAAACTGACCAAACCATGGAACACCCAGGTTAAAACAGGAGCTCAATAAATTTACAGCAAGAAACCCAGAAGCAAGGCAGCTGTTTCCAAGACTGCTCCAGGTAAGAGGAGAGCCCTCTCCACTAACAAGGACTACAGTTACCACTTAGGTCGGTATGCCTGAGGTGAGCTGTAGCAACTCCTAAAAAACAATGCCAATTCAATGACCACACCTAAAAAGCTGAGGAGGCTTCTTTCACAAAAAAACATCTTCCTGCCAAGTAGATTCTCTCCATCACAGGATTCCAGGAACCACCAGAAACTAACACCCAACACCTAAGATAGCCCAGTGGTTAGAGGCCAGCATAAAAACTCAACCAACAAAAGACAGAGCAATATGGCATCTCCAGAACCCAGTTATCCAGGGGCAAGGAAACTGCAGCCAAATAATTTGTGGCCTTTAGAGAGGAAATACTTAAATCACTGAAAGAAAGAAAAAAAAAAAACAGAGGATTGTTCAAACAAACACCTGAAGGAATTGAAGGAAAAACAGGAAAATACAGTCAGACAGGTGAAGGAAATCAACAAAACGGCACAAGATCTGAAGATAAAATTGGAAAAATTAAAGAAAACGCAAATGGAGGAAATTGTGTAGAGAAAGAACTTAGGGAAGAAAACAGGAACTACAGAGGTAAACATAACCAATAGACTACAAAAGATGGAAGAAAGAATCTCAGGAGTGAAAGATACAATGGAAGAGATCGATATATCCGCCAAAGAAAATCTTAAATCTAAAAAATTCCTGATACAGACCATCCAAGAAATTCAAAACAACATAAAAAAGACAAAACCTAAGAATAATAGGAATAGAGGAAAAAGAAGATTCCCTCCTCTAAGGCCCAGAAAATATTTTCAACAAAATCATTGAAGAAAATTTCTCCAACTTAAAGGAGAGGCCAATAAGAATACAAGAGGCCTACAGAACACCCAATAAATTAGACCAGAAAAGAAAATCCTCCTGCCACATAATAATCAAAACAGTAAGTATACAGATCAAACAAAAAATACTAAAATCTACAAGGGAAAACGGCCAAGTAATATATACATCAGAATCATACCTGACTTCTCAACAGAGACTATGACATTCAGAAGGGCCTGGAAAGATATCATGCAGGCCCAAAGAAAACACAGATATCACCCCAGGCTACTATACCCAACAAAACTCTCAGTCTTCATAGACCAAGAACACAAGATATTCAATGATGAAAACAAATTTCAACAACAACTACAAACAAATCCAACATTACAGAAGACAATTGAAGGAAAAATACAACCCAAGAAAACTAGCTACTTTCAAGAAAACAAAGGAAATAATTAACCTCACTAGAGTAAAACAAAAAGCAACCAAGCACACAAACTTATGATCACAGCCAAAATCAAAATCAAAGGACTTAACAGCCACTGGTCATTAATCTCTTTCAACATCAATGGACTCAATGCTCCAATAAAAAAAAAAAAAAAACACAGACTGGGGGCGGGGCAAGATGGCAGCGCCTGGAGGACTCTCATTCTGAGGAGCAGCACAGCAGGATTGGCACAGTGACCAGCAATCAGAACTCGCGGCCATAAAACACAAGTGGTTGTGTTTCTCAGGTGAGAGGATACCCCACGGTGGGGGATTCGATCAGCTTTAACTCATCCGGCTAAACCGCGGAAGAGATCCCCGTTCCGCCAGGTGCTTGGTCGCCAGCCCAGAGCTACCCGCCAGTGCGATCTGGTCAAGGTCCCAGACTGAACTGTGGGCCCACAACACCATAGACTGAATTTCCCAGTCGGAAGATAACCCCACGGAGCAGGAAACAATTGGGACCGACCCCAGGTTGCCCAGACATCCCCTGGAAAAAACTCGGGTTCCGCGGGTGCCCCAGGAGCCAGCCCGGACCCAGAGCCGGGAGGGACAAAGGCGCCTGCCTGCACAGAGCCCTGCCTGCGCGCGTGATTCGCCACCTCAGATAGAACTGTGGGCACCAGGGCAACAGGGCACCAGACTGCGTGTCTCTGGCAGGAGGAAACCCCCAGCGGAGGGGGTCAGCAGCTCTAACGCTTAGGACACCCAGCACCAAAACACTTCCTGGACTCACGCAGACTCTAGTGCAGGCAGGAGCACTGTGCTCTGCCGCCATTGTGCGTTCCCCTGGGGCACTGGGACACACAGCTGCATCCTCGGACCTGCAGGAGCCAAAAAGCCATTACAACAGCCCTCAGATACTGTGCCAGGGATCAGCCAGTTGTCCCTGGCTGGATTGCCAAAACTGTAGGAATCCCTGATCCTTCAGGGGGGCTGCACCCACAGCGTCTGGACCAGAGTGGTGCCTACAGCCGCCATCCCAGACAGAGACACACAACTTCTGGTCCAGAGTGAGGCACCCAGCCTCCAGACCAGAGCAGTGCCCCCAGGCGCCAACTCAACCTAGGTGCACATTCTCCAGGTCCAGAGCAGAGCAATCAGCCTTTGGCCCAGAGACTTCCTGAGTGCACCTCCCACTTTCTCAGACAGAACTGTGCGCCCCAGGATAACAGACTGAGTTTCCCTGTTGGGAGAAAACCCCATAGCTAGGGAATCAGCAGTTTCTTCAAGAGGACTGTACATGGAAATTTAGTGAGCAGCAGCACACTAAATTTATAACAAGAAACCCAGCAGTGGGGCAGCTGTCTTGAGAAATTTTATGGGTAAGAGGAGATCCCCCCCTGCCTAACATAGACCACAGCTACTACTCAGGGCTATAAACCTGAGGTGAGCAGTGGCAACTCCGGAGAAACACTGGCCATACAGTGACCATAACCAAAAAGCAGAGAAGGACTCCTTCAGGAAAAATCATCTTCCGGCCAAGGACTCCCTACCTCAGGACTCCAGGAAGCACAGAAACTAACAGCCAAAACCTAAATCAGCCCAATGGGTAGAGGTCAGCGTAAAGGCTCAACCAACAAAAGACAGAGCAATATGGCATCTCCAGAACCCAGCCATCCAGGTGCGAACAGCCCTGAACAATGCAGCATAATAGAAAATCAAGAAGATGACCTTACATCTATGTTGATGAAGAGAATAATAGAGGAAACAGATAAAATACGTAAAGAATTAGAGGAAGATAAAACCAAACAGATCATGGCTATCCGTAAAGAAATGGAGGAAGATAAAGACAAGCAAATTAGGGCCATCCGTGAAGAAATACGGGAAGATGCAGCCAAACAGCTTGTGGCCTTCAGAAAAGACATAATTAAATCACTGAAAGAAATCAAAGAGACATAGTTGAAGGAACT
>NW_026590677.1:923429-949991 GCF_907164565.1 Psammomys obesus | reverse complement strand
AAAGAAGACTCCCTTCTCCAAGGCCCAGAAAATATTTTCAACAAAATCATTGAAGAAAATTTCCCCAAGTTAAAGGAGAAGCCAATAAGGATACATGAGGCCTACAGAACACCCAACAAATTTGACCAGAAAAGAAAATCCTCCTGTCACATAATAATCAAAACAGTAAGTATACAGAACAAAGAAAAAATACTAAAAGCTGCAAGGGAAAAAGGCCAAATAACATATAACGGCAAACCCATTAGAATCACACATGACTTTTCAACAGTAACTATGAAAGCCAGAAGGGCTTGGACAGATATCATGCAGACCCTAAGAGAACACAGATTTCAACCCAGGCTACTATAACCTGCAAAACTCTCAGTCCTCATAGACGGAGAAAACAAGATATTCAATGACAAAAACAAATTTCAACAATACCTACACACAAATCCAGCATTACAGAAGACACTGGAAGGGAAAATACAACCCAAGAAAATTAGCTTCTGTCAAGAAAACACAGGAAATAATTAACCTTACTACAGCAAAACAAAAAGCAATCAATCACACAAACTTATGAACACAGCCAACATCAAAATCAAAGGATCTAACAGCCACTGGTCATTAATCTCTCTCAACATCAATGGACTCAACTCTCCAGTAAAAAGACACAGATTAACAGAATGGATATGTAAACAAAACCCAGCAATCTGTTGCATACAAGAAACACACCTAAGGCACAAAGATAGACATTACCTGAGGGTAAAAGGGTGGAAGATGACTTTCCAAGCAAATGGACCCAAGAAACAAGCAGGAGTAGCCATTCTAATATCTGATAAAATAGACTTTCAACCAAAATTAATAAAAAGAGATGAGGAAGGACACTTCATACTCATCAAGGGAAAATTCCACCAGGAAGACATCATAATCCTGAACATCTATGCCCCAAATACAAGAGCACCCATATTTGTAAAAGAAACATTGATAAAATTTAAACCACATATAGATCCCCACACATTAATAGTGGGAGACTTCAACACCCCACTCTCAACAAAGGACAGGTCAACAAAACAGAAATTAAACAAAGAAACAATATCTCTGACAGAGGTCATGAATCAAATGGACCTCACAGACATCTACAGAACTTTACACCCAAACACAAAAGAATTTACCTTCTTCTCAGCACCTCATGGAACCTTCTCCAAAATAGACCATATAGTTGGTCACAAAGCAAGCCTCAACAGATACAAGAAGACTGAAATAATCCCTTGTATCCTGTCTGATCACCATGGAATAAAGCTGGACTTCAACAACAACAGAAATAGCAAAAAGCCTACACACTCATGGAAACTGAACAACTTGTTACTAAATGACAGCTGGGTCAGGGAAGAAATAAAGAAAGAAATTAAAGCCTTTCTAGAACTCAATGAAAATGAAGACACAACATACCCTAACTTGTGGGACACAATGAAAGCAGTGCTAAGAGGAAAGTTCATAGCACTAAGTGCCTTCAAGAAGAAATTCGAGACAGCTCATTCAAGCAACTTAATGGCCCACTTAAAAACCCTAGAAAAAGAAGAAGCAGACACACCAAAAAGGAGTAGACGGCTGGAAATAATCAAACTCAGGGCTGAAATCAATCAATTAGAAACAAATAAAACAATTCAAAGAATCAATGAAACCAAGAGCTGGTTCTTTGAGAAAATCAACAAGATAGACAAACCCTTAGCCAACCTAACTAAAAGGCAGAGAGACACCACCCAAATCAACAAAATCAGAAATGAAAAGGGGGACATAACTACAGACACTGAGGAAATCCAAACAATCATTAGGACTTACTTCAAAAGTCTATATGCCACAAAATTTGAAAATCTAAATGAAATTGACAATTTTCTTGATTGATTTGACTCACCAAAGCTCAATCAGGACCAGGTAAATCAACAAAATAGTCCTATATCCCCCAAAGAAATAGAAGCAGTCATCAAAAGTCTCCCATCCAAAAAAAGCCCAGGACCAGATGGCTTCAGCACAGAATTCTACCAGACCTTCAAAGAAGAGCTAACTCCAATTCTCTTCAAACTATTCCACAAAATAGAAACAGAAGGAACATTACCAAACTCATTCTATGAAGCCACAATCACCTTGGTACCTAAACCTCACAAAGACTCAACAAAGAAAGAGAATTTCAGGCCAATCTCCCTTATGAACATTGATGCAAAAATACTTAACAAAATACTTGCAAACCGAATCCAAGAACACATCAAAGATATTATCCACTATGACCAAGTAGGCTTCATCCCAGGTATGCAGGGGTGGTTCAATATACGGAAATCCATCAATGTGATCCACCATATTAACAAACTGAAAGAAAAAAACCACATGATAATCTCCCTAGATGCTGAAAAAGCATTTGACAAAATCCAACATCCATTCATGTTTAAAGTACTGGAGAGATCAGGGATACAAGGCACATATCTAAACATAGTAAAGGCGATATACAGCAAGCCTATAGCCAACATCAAACTGAATGGAGAGAAACTTAAAGCAATCCCTCTGAAATCAGGGACAAGACAAGGCTGCCCACTGTCTCCATATCTCTTCAACATAGTGCTGGAAGTCCTTGCTAGAGCAATAAGACAGTCGAAGGAGATCAAGGGGATACAGATGGGAAAGGAAGAAGTCAAATTATCACTATTTGCAGATGATATGATGGTATATATGAGTGACCCCAAAAACTCTACCAGGGAACTCCTACAGCTGATAAACACCTTCAGCAAAGTGGCCGGATACAAAATTAACTCAAAAAAATCAGTAGCACTCCTGTATACAAAAGACAAAAGGGCTGAGAAAGAAATTAGAGAAACAACACCATTCACAATAGCCACAAATGACATAAAGTACCTTGGCGTAACCCTAACCAAGCAAGTCAAAGACTTGTATGAAAAAAATTTCAAGTCTCTGAAGAAAGAATTAGAGGAAGATATGAGAAGATGGAAAGATCTCCCATGCTCATGGCTTGGCAGGATTAACATAGTAAAAATGGCCATCTTACCAAAAGCAATCTACAGATTTAATGCAATTCCCATCAAATTGCCAACACAATTCTTTACAGACCTGGAAAGAAAAATTCTCAACTTCATATGGAATAACAAGAAACCGAGAATTGCTAAAACAATCCTCTACAATAAAAGATCTTCTGGAGGTATCTCCATCCCTGATCTCAAGCTGTACTATAGTTATAACTGTACTATAGTTTATAACTATAGCAACAGTTATAAAAACTGCATGGTACTGGCATAGAAACAGAATGGTGGATCAATGGAATCGAACAGAAGACCCAGAAATAAACCCACACACTTACGGACACCTGATTTTTGACAAAGATGTCAAAACCATACAATGGAAAAAAGATAGCATCTTTAACAAATGGTGCTGGTCCAACTGGATGTCTACATGTAGAAAAAATGAAAATAGATCCATACTTATCACCCTGCACAAAACTGAAGTCCAAGTGGATCAAAGACCTCAACATAAAACCAGACACATTAAATCGGCTAGAAAAAAAAGTGGGGAATACCCTAGAACTCATTGGTACAGGAGAAAACTTCCTGAACAGAACACCAACAGCACAGGCTCTAAGAGCAACAATCAATGAATGGGACCTCATGAACTTGAAAAGCTTCTGTAAAGCAAAGGACACCGTCATCAAAACAAAGCGACTGCCTACAGATTGGGAAAGAATCATCACCAACCCTCTATCTGACAGAGGACTCATATCCAATATATATAAAGAACTAAACAAGCTGAAAAGCAACAAACCAAGTAATCCACTTAAAAATTGGGGAACAGAGCTAAAGAGAGAATTCTCTGTAGAGGAATATCGAATGGCAGAGAAGCACTTAAAGAAATGCTCAACCTCATTAGCCATTAGGGAAATGCAAATCAAAACAACCCTGAGATTTCACCTTACACCCATGAGAATGGCCAAGATCAAAAACTCAAGCGACAACACATGCTGGAGAGGTTGTGGAGAAAGGGGAACCCTTCTCCACTGCTGGTGGGAATGTAAACTGGTACAACCATTCTGGAAATCAATCTGGCGCTTTCTCAGACAACTAGGAATAGCGCTTCCTCAAGATCCAGCCATATCACTCCTAGGCATATACCCAAAAGAGGCGCAAGTACACAACAAGGACATTTGTTCCACCATGTTTGTAGCAGCTTTATTTGTAATAGCCAGAAGCTGGAAACAACCCAGATGCCCCTCAACTGAAGAATGGATGCAGAAACTGTGGTACATCTATACAATGGAGTATTACTCAGCAATGAAAAATAAGGAAATCATGAAATTTGCAGGTAAATGGTGGGACCTGGAAAGGATCATCCTGAGTGAGTTGACCCAGAAGCAAAAAGACACTCACGGTATATACTCACTCATATAAACATACAATATAGAATAAACCCACTAAAAGCTGTACATCTAAACAAACTAAGCAAAAGAGAGGACCCTAAGTAAAATGTTCAATCCCCATCCTGAAAGGCAAAGAGGATGGACATCAGAAGAAAACGAAAATAGGAAACAACCTCGGAACCCGCTACAGAGGGCCTCTGAAAGCCAGAAGAAAACAGGAAACAACCTTGAAACCTGCCACAGAGGGCCTCTGAAAGCTTCTGCAGTATAGACTGTCAAAGCAGATGCTGAGCCTGATGGCCAACTGATGGGCAGAGTGAATGGAATTTTATGTAAGAAGTGGGAAATAGTAAGAGCTGGAGGGAACGGGAACTCCACAAGCAGAGCAACAGAACAAGATAATTTGAACACAGGGAACTTCCCAGAGACTCATACTCCAACCAAGGACTATTTGTGGAGATGACCTGGAACCCCTGCACAGGTGTAGCCCATGGCAGTTCAGTGTCCAAGTGGGTTACATAGTAATGGGAAGAGGGACTGCCTCTGACATAATCTGATTGGCCTGCTCGTTGATCACCTCCCCCTGAGCGGGGAGCAGCCTTACCAGGCCACAGTAGAGGACAATGCAGCCACTTTTGATGAGAACTGATAGACTAAGATCAGAAAGAAGGAGAGGAGGACCTCCCCTATCAGTGGACTTGGGGAGTGGCGTGCATGCAGAAAGGGGATGGAGGGTGGGATCGGCAGGGGAGGAGGGAGGGGCTTATGGGGGGATACAAAATGAATAAAGTGTAATTAATAAAAAAAATAAAAGATTTAAAAAAAACAAAAAAACAAAAAACAAAGAATGGATGCTTAAACAAGACTCAGCAATCTGTTGCATACAAGAAACACACCTAAGTCACAAAGATAGACATTACCAGAATGTAAGGGGCTGGAAGAGGGCTTTCCAAGCAAATGGACCCAAGAAGCAAGCAGGAGTAGCCATTCTAATATCTAATAAAATAGACTTAGAACCAAAATTAATCAAAAGAGATGGGGAAGGATACTTCATACTCATCAAGGGAAAATTCCACCAGGAATACATCACAAACCTGAACATCTATGCCCCAAATATAAGGACACCCACATTTGTAAAAGAAACGTTGATAAAAGTTATACCACATATAGATCCCCACACATTAATAGTGGGAGATTTCAACACTCTCTCTCAATAAAGGACAGGTCAACAAAACAAATTAATCAAAGAAACAATGTTTCTAACAGAGGTCATGAATCAAATGGACCTAACAGACATTTACAGAACCTTACACCCAAACACAAAAGAATTTAACTTCTTCTCAGCACCTCATGAAACCTTCTCCAAAATAGACCATACATATGGTTGGACAGAAAGCAAGCATCAACAGATACAAGAAGATTGAAATAATCCCTTGTATGCTATCTGATCACCATGTCCTACAGATGGACCTCAATAACAACAGAAATATCAAAAAGCCAACACACACATGGAAACTGAACAACTTGCTACTAAATGACAGCTGGGTCAGGGAAGAAACAAAGAATTTAAAGTCTTCCTAGAACTCAATGAAAATGAAGACACACAACATACCCAAATTTGTGGGACAAAATGAAAACAGTGCTAAGAGAAAATTTCATAGAATTAAGTGCCTTCAAGAATAAATTCGAGACAGCTCATTCAAGCAACTTAATGGCTCACCTGAAAACCCTAGAAAAAGAAGAAGCAGACACACCAAAAAGGAGTAGACAGCTGGAAATAATCAAACTCAGGCTGAAATCAATCAATTAGAAACAAATAAAACAATTCAAAGAATCAATGAAACCAAGAGCTGGTTCTTTGAGAAAATCAACAAGATAGACAAACCCTTAGCCAAACTAACTAAATGGCAGAGAGACACCATCCAAATCAACAAAATCAGAAATGAAAAGGGGGACATAACTACAGACACTGAGGAAATCCAAACAATCATTAGGACTTACTTCAAAAGTCTATATGACACAAAATTTGAAAATTTAAATGGAATGTACAATTTTCTTGATAGATTCCAGTTACCAAAGCTGAATCAAGACCAGGTAAATCAATTAAATAGTCCTATATCCCCTAAGGAAATAGAAGCAGTCTTTGACAGTCTCCCATCCAAAAAAAGCCCAGGACCAGATGGTTTCAACACAGAATTCTGCCAGACCTTCAAAGAAGAGTTAAGTCCAATTCTCTTCAAACTATTCCAACAAAATAGTAACAGAATGAACACTAACAAACTCATTCTATGAAGCCACAGTCACCTTGGTACCTATACCTCACAAAGACCCAACAAAGAAAGAGAATTTCAGGCCAATCTCCCTTATGAACATTGATGCAAAAATACTCAACAAAATACTTGCAAACTGAATCCAAGATCATATCAAAGATATCATCCACTATGACCAAGGTATCCACTTCATCCCAGGTATGCACGGGTGGTTCAACATACAGAAATCCATCAATGTGATCCTCCATATAAACAAACTGAAAGAAAAAAAAAAAAGCAAGACTGCCCACTCCCTATCTCTTCAACATAGTTCTGGACGTCCTTACTAGAACAATAAGACAGTTAAAGGAGATCAATGGGATACAAATTGGAAAGTAAGAAGACAAATTATCCCTATTTGCAGATGAAATGGTAGTATACATGAGTGACCCCAAAAATTATACCAAGGAACTCCTACAGCTGATAAACACCTTCAGCAAAGTGGCCAGAAACAAAATCAACTTAAAAAAAAATCAGTAGCCCTCCTGTATACAAAAGACAAAATGACTGAGAAAGAAATTAGTGTAACAACACCCTTCACAAAAGCCACAAATGACATAAAGTACCTTGGTGTAACCCTTAGCAAGCAAGTCAAAGACTTGTATGAAAAAAAAATTTCAAGTCTCTGAAGAAAGAATTAGAAGAAGATATCAGAAGATGGGAAGATATCCCATGATGATGGCATGGCAGGATTAACAGAGTAAAAATGGCCATTTTACCAAAAGCAATCTATAGATTCAAAGCAATTCCCATTACATTACCAACACAATTCTTAACAGACCTTGAAAGAAAAAAATCTCAACTTTTTATGAAATAACAAAAAAACCAGAAATGCTAAAACAGTTATCTACAATAAAAGACCTTCTGGGGGTATCTCCATCCCTGATCTTAAAGATGTACTATAGAGCAACAGTACTGGCATAGAAACAGACTCGTGGGTCAACGGAACCGAATAGAAGACCCAGAAATAAACCCACACACATATTGACATCTGATCTTTGACAAAGATCATACAATGGAAAAAAGATAGCATCTTCAACAAATGGTGCTGGTCTTACTGGATGTCTACATGCAGAAAAATACAAATAGATCCATACTTATCACCCTGCACAAAACTAAAGTCCAAGTGGTTCACAGACCTCAACATAAACCAGACACATTAAATCAGTTAGAAGAAAAAGTGGGGAAGAGCCTAGAACTCATTGGTATAGGAGACAATTTCCTGAACAAAACACCAAGAGCATAGGCTCTAAGAGCAACAATGAATAAATGGGGCCTCATGAAACTGAAAAGCTTCTGTAAAGCAAAGGACACTGTCCTCAGAACAAATGACAGCCTACAGATTGGAAAAGGATCTTCACCAACCCTATATCTGACAGAGGGCTAATATCCAGTATATATAAAGAACTAAGGAAACTGAAAAGCAACAAACCAAATAATCCAATTAAAAAATGTGGAACCGGGGTAAACAGAGAATTCTCTGTAGCGGAATATCGAATGGCAGAGAAACACTTAAAGAAATGCTCAACATCATTAGTCATCAGGGAAATGCAAATCAAAACGACTAAGAGATTTCACATTACACCCATCTGAATGGCTAAGACAAAAATCTCAAGTGGCAACACATGTTGGAGAGGTTGCAGAGAAGGGGGAACCCTCCTCCACTGCTGGTGGGAATGTAAACTTTTACAACCACTCTGGAAAGCAATCTGGCACTTTCTCAGACAACTAGGAACAGTGCTTCCTCAAGATCCAGCCATATATCCAAAAGAGGCTCAAGTACAGAATAATGACATTTGCTCAACCACGTTTATAGCAGCTTTATTTGTAATAGCCAGAAGTTGGAAACAATCCAGATGCCCCTCAACTGAAGAATGGATGCAGAAATTGTGGTACATCTACACAATGGAATATTATTCAGCAATGAAAAACAAAGACATTTTAAATTTGCAGGTAAATGCTGAGAACTGGAAAGGATCATTCTGAGTCAGCTATCCCAAGAAGCAGAAAGATACATATAGTATATACTCACTCATATAGACATATCATAATAGATAAACCTACTAAAATCTGTACACCTAAAGAAACTAATCATAGGTGAGACTCTGGCTAAAATTCTCAATCCCTGTCCTGGAAGGCAAAGAGGATGGACATCAGAAGAAGAAGAAAACAGGGAAACAATTTAGGAACCTGCTACAGAGGGCCTCTGAAAGGCTCTGCCCTGCAGACCATCAGAGCAGATGCTGAGACTTACGTCCAACTTTTGGGCAGAGTGCATGGAATCTTATGAAAGAAGTGGAAAATAGTAAGATCTGGAGAGGAGAGGAGCTCCACAAGGACAGCAACAGAACCAAAAAATTTGAACATAGGAGTCTTTCCAGAGACTGATGCTCCAACCAAGTACCATGCATGGAGATAACCTAGAACCCTTGCACAGATGTAGCCCATGGAAGTTCAGTGTTCAAGTAGGATCCATAATAATTGGAACAGGGATTGCCTCTGGCATAAACTGATTGGCCTGCTCTTTGATCACCTCCATCTGAGGGGGGAGCAGCCTTACCAGGCCACAAAAAATGACAATGCAGCCACTCCTGATGAGATCTGATAGACTAGGATCAGAAGGAATAAGAGGAGGACCTCCCCTATCAGTGGACTTGGGGAGGGGCATGCGTGAAGAAGAAGGAAAGGTGGGATTAGGAGGGGAGGAGAAAGGGTTTTATGGGGGGATACAAAGTGAATAAAGTGCAATTAATAAAGGTTAAAAAATTGAAGGATTCTTAAGACCTCAAAAAATGGGATACCTGCTTACAATCACCCAAGGCCTTTGGAACAACATCAAGAATCAGTGACCAAAGGAAGAGTAAGTCACAATCTCTTTTTTATTTTAATTTTTAATTTTTACAATAATTACAGTTTATTCACTTTGTATCCCTGTTGCAGACCCCTACCTCTCTCCTTCCCAATCTTACCCTCCCTCCCCCCATCTCATCCCATGCCTCTCTTCAAGTCGACTGAGGGTAGTTCCTCCTCCCCTTCCATCTGACCAAAACCTCTAGGGTCTCACCAGGACTGGCTGCATTGTCTTTGTAAGGCTGCACCCTCTTCAGGAGAAGGTGATGAAAGAGCCAGCCACGGAGTTCATGTTAGAGATAAACCCTGTTCCTCTTCCTAGGAAACCCACTTGGATACTAAGCTTCCATTGGCTACATCCATGCAGGGTTTCTAGGTTTTCTCCATGCATGGTCCTTGGTTTGAGTATCAGTCTCAAAAAAGAACCCTGGGCCCAGATTTTTAGTTCTGCTGCTTTCCATGTGGAGCTTCTTTCCCCTCCAGGTCTTTCTATCTCCACCGTCTTTCATAAGATTCCCTACACTCTGCCCAAAATTTGGCTATGATTCTCAGCATCTGGTAGATATCCTGCTGGGCAGTTTTTCAGAGGCCCTCTGTGGTAGGCTCCTGTCCTGTTCCCTGTTTTCTCCCTCTTCCAATATCTATATCATTTGCCTTTCTGAGTGAGGATTGATCATCTTACCTAGGGTCCTCCCTCTTGCTTAGCTTCTTTAGATGTTCATATTTTAGTATGTTTATCCTATATTACGTGTCTAATAGCCACGTAGAAGTGAATATATACTCTTTGTGTCTTTCTGATTCTGGGATATCTCACTTAGGTTGATCTTTTCTAGTTTCCACTATTTGGCTGCACATTTCACCAAAAACTCAAGTGACAACACATGTTGGAGAGGATGAGGAGAAAGGGCAATGCTCCTTCATTTCTGGTGATAATGTAAACTTGTATAACCCCTTTTGAAATCAATGTAGCGCTAGGTTGTTTCCAGATTCTGGCTATTATGAATAAACTTCCTGTGAACATAGTTGAGTGAATGTCCTTGTATGATCAAGCACCTTTTGGGTATATGCTCAGGAGTAGTTTAGCTGGATCTTCAGGTAGCACTATTCCCAGTTTTCTAGAAAATGTCAGATTGATTTCCAAAGCTTTTATTTTGGATGGGAGACTATTGATGACTGCTTCTATTTCCTCAGAGGATACAGGACAATATAATTCATTTTCCTGTTCTTGATTCAACTTTGGTAAATAAAAACTATTACAAAAATTGTTGATTTCATTTAGATTTTCAAATTTTGTTTTATATTATCTTTTGAAGTAGGACCTAATGATTCTTTGGGTTTACTCAATGTCTGTCATTATGTCTGCCTTTTCATTTCTGATTTTGTTGATTTGGGTAGTGTCTGTGCACTTTAGTTCAGCTAAGGGTTTGTGTATCTTGTTGATTTTTTTCAAAAAATCAGCTCTTCATTTCATTGATTCTTTGAATTGCTCTCTTTGTTTCTAATTTATTGATTTCAGACCTGAGTTTGTTTATTACCACTTTTGGTTTTGTCTGATTCTTTTTTTTTTTTTTTTTTTTTTTTTTTTTTTTAGTGCTTTCAGGTGCGCTGTTAAGTTGCTTGGGTGAGATGTCCTGAATTATCATTATCATTATTATTATTATTATTATTATTTTAATGAAGGCACTTAGTGCTATGAAGTTTCCTCTTATCACTGCTTTCATTGTATCCCATAATTTTGGGTAAGTTTTGCCTTCATTTTTATTGGATTCCAGGAAATCTATAATTTCTGTCTTTATTTTCTTCCTGACCAGTTGTCATTCATTGAATAGAGAGTTGTTCAGTGTCCATTTATGTGTAGGCTTTTTGCTATTTCTTTTATTGATTAAGTCTAGTTTTATAGACCATGGTGGTCTGATAGGATACAAGGGATTATTTCAATCTTCTTGCATATGTTGAGGCTTGCTTTGTGCCCAACTATATGGTCAATTTTGTAGAAGGTTCCATGAGGTGCTGAGAAGTTATACTCTTTTGTGTTTGGGTGAAAAGTTCTGTAGACATCTATTAGGTCCATTTGATTTACGACCTCTGTACATGTCATTTCTCTGTTTAACTTCTGTCTCAAAGGTCCATTCCTTTGTGAGAATGGGAATGGGATCAATGTGTTATTTAAGATTTAATATTTTTTTTGACAAATGCAGGAGACCTTGGGTTTGGTGCATAGATGTTCAGGATTGTGATGTCTTCCAGGTTGATTTTTCCTTTGATTAGAATGAGGTTTCTCTCCCCATCTCTTTTGATTAGTTTTGGTTGAAAATTTATTTTATTAGATATTAGGATGGCTACTCCAGCTTGCTTCTTGGGCCAATTTACTTTGAAAACATTTTTCCAGCCCTTTATTCTGAAGCAGTGTCTTTCTTTGTTGGACAGATTTGTTTCTTGAACACAGTAGAATGTTGGATCCTGTTTCTCCCACCATTCTGTTAGTCGGGATTTTTTTTTTTTTTTATTGGAGAGTTGAGTCTGTTGATGTTGATAGATAATAGTGACCAATGATTTTAGTTCCTTTTTTGTGGAGTTGTTGGTGATTATGTGATTGTGTGCTTGTTTTCTTCTGCTTTTTGGATGTGAAGGTATCTTTATCTTGTGTTCATGGTGTAATCGATCTTATTGGGTTGGAATTTTCCTTCTAGTATCTTCTGTAGGACATTGCAAATATATTGATTAAACATAGTTATGACATGGAATGTTTTGTTTTTTCATCTATGTTGATTGAAGAGTTTTCTGGGTATAGTAGTCTGGGTTGGCATCTGTGGTCTCTTAGTGTTAGCATGATATCTATCCAGGCCCTTCTGGCTTTCACAGTATCTGTTGAGAAAGCTGGTATGATTCTGACAGATCTGCCTTTATGAATTAGTTGGCCTATTTCTTTTGATGCTTTTGAAGTTTTTTTTTTTCTTTCGTCTGTACATGTAGTATTTTAATTATTATGTGGTAAGAAGAATTTCTTTTCTGGTCTAGTCTATTTGATGCTCTATATGCCTCTTGTATGTTTAATGGCATCTTTTCCTTAAGGTTAAGTAATTTTTTATTTGATTTTCTAGAAAATATTTACTGGACCTTGGAGCCTGAAATATTTTTTTCTTTTCTTAAAATTTTTTTTTATTAATTATTTCTTACAATTTACTTTTGTGTCTTGGCTGTGGCCACCTCCCTTGTCTCCTCCCAATCCTTTACTCCATCCCTCTTCTCCTCGTATACTCCTCCTCTAGTCCACTGATAGCAGAGGTCGTCATCCACTTTTGTCTCACCCTATCCTATCAGGTCTTATCAGGACTGGCTGCATTGTCTTCCTCTCTGGCCTGGCAAGGCTATACCCCCAGGGGGAAATGATCAGAGAGCCTGCCAGTGAGTTCATGCCAGAGACAGCCACTGCTGCCCTTACTAATGAACCCACTTGCAAACTGAGTCTATGGGCTACATCTGAGAAGGGGTTCTAGTCCTTAGTCCTATCCATGCATGGTCTTTCATTGAGATATCAGTCTCTACAGGGCCCCCAGGACCCAGTTTCTTCTTCTTCTTCTTCTTCTTCTTCTTCTTCTTCTTCTTCTTCTTCTTCTTCTTCTTCTTCTTCTTCTTCTTCTTCTCCTCCTCCTCCTCCTCCTCCTCCTCCTCCTCCTCCTCCTCCTCCTCCTCCTCCTCCTCCTCCTTCTTCTTTTCTGGCTCCATTGGTCTCCTTTTGGAGATCCTGTCCCATCAAGGTCTTTTTATCTCCCCCTTCTTTCATAAAATTCCATGTACTCTGCCCGAAGTGTGGCTATGAGTCTTAGTTTCTGCTTCAGCACCTTGATCAGTAGAGTCTTTCAGAGCCTTTGTGATAGGCTCCTGTTCTGTTCCTTGTCTTTGCCTGCTTCTGATGTCTATCACATTTGCCCATCTGAAGGAGGATTGAGCATCTTCCTTAGGGTCTTCCTTGTTGTTTAGCTTCTTAAAGAGTATAGATTTTAGTATGTTTATCTTATATGTCTAATAACCACTTATAAGTGTGTATATACCATGTGTGTCTTTCTGCTTCTGGTTTCCTCACTCAAGATGATCTTTTCTAGTTCCCACTATTTTCTTGCAAATTTCACTATTTTCTTGTTTTTAATTGCGAGTAGTATTCCATTGTGTAAATGTACCACAATTTCTGTATGAATTCTTCCACGAGGGACATTTAGGTTGTTTCCAGATTCTGGCTATTATGAAAAGATCTGCTATGAGTATGGTTGCACAGATGTCTTTGTTGTATACTTGAGTATATTTCAGATTTATGACTAAGAGTGCTATCGCTGGATCTGATGGGTATAAGGTTTAATCTCAGGATTGTTGCATTTGCATTTCCGTGATGACTAAGGACATTGAACATTTCTTTAAGTGTTTCTCTGTCATTCAATATTCCTCTATTGAGAATTCTCTGTTTAACTTTGGATTACTTGGTTTGTTGGTGTTTAACTTCTTTTTTAATGTTTATTTTTATATTAATTAACTTTTATTCACTTTGTATCCCAGCTGTAGCACCCTCCTTCATCCCCTCCCAATCTTGCTCTCCCTCCCACATCTCTTCCCATGCGCCTCTCAATTCCCACTGATAGCAGAGGTCCTCCTCCCCTTCCATCTGACCCTAGCCTATCGGGTCTCATCAGGACTGACTGTATTGTCTTCCTCTGTGGCCTGGTAAGGCTTCTCCCCTTAAGGGGGAGGTTGATCAAAGAGCCACCCACTGAGTTCATGTCAGAGAGAGTCCCTTTTTCCTTTACTAGGGAAACCCACTTGAATACTGAGCTGCCTTGGCCTACATCTGTGCTGGGATTCTAGGGGTTCTAGGTTATCTCTCTACGTGGGCATTGGTCTCAGAAGAAACCCTTGGCCCAGATTTTTTGTTTCTGTTGCTATCTTTGTAGAGCTCCTATCTCTCCATTTTTTTCATAAGATTTTCAGCACTCTGCCTAAAATTTGCATCTGCTTTGATGCCCTGCTTGGTAGAGCATTTTAGAGGCCCTCTGTGGTAGGCTCCTGTCCTGTTCCCTGTTTTATCCCTCTTCTGAAGTTTGCCTTTCTGAATGAGGATTGGTCATCTTACCCAGGGTCCTCCTTCTTACTTAGCGTCTTTAGGTGTACAGATTTTAGTATGTTTATTGTATATTATGGTCTTTAATGTCTAAGTTCTTTATATATTCTGTTTATTAGCCCTCTCTCAGTTATAGGGTTTGTGAAGATCATTTCCCAATCTGTAGGCTGTCGTATTGTTTTGATGACAGTGTCCTTTCCTTTACAGAAGCTTTTCAGTTTTATGAGGTCCCATTTCTTGATTGTTGATCTTGAGTCTGTGCTTTTATTGTTCTGTTCAGGAAGTTGTCTCCTGTGTCACTTCTTATCTGACAGGTTCAGTGCATCTGGTTTTATGATGAGGTCTTTAATCCACTTGGACTTCAGTATTGTGCAGGATGATACATATGTATTTATTTGCATTTTTCTGCATGTAGACACCCAGTTACACCCGCACCATTTGTGGAAGATGCTATCTTTTTTCTATTGTATTGTTCTGGTTTCTTGTTCAAAAATCAAGTATCTGTAGGAGTGTGGGCCTATTTCTGCGTCTTCTATTTTATTCCATTGATCCTCCAGACTGTATCTCTGCTATAACCATGGCATTTTTATTACTGTTATTGTGTAGTACAGCTTGGAATCAAAAATGGAGATACCTCCAGAAGATATGTTATTGTACAGGATTGTTTAGCAATTCTGTTATTTTTTTTCCATATGAAATTAAGCATTGTTCTTTCAAGTTCTGTAAAGAATTTTGTTGGCATTTTTTGATAGGAATTGCATTCAATCTGTTGATTGCTTTTGGAAGGATGGGCAATTTCATTATGTTAATTTTACCAATCCATGAAAAAGGGAGAACTTTCTATCTTCTGTTATCTTCAATTTCTTTCTTCAGAGCCTTGAAGAACAAATCTTTTCATACAGGCCTTTCACTTGCTTTGTTACAGTCACACCAAGGTAAATTATCTTATTCTTGTCTATTGTGAATTGGTTTTTTTTTCCCTAATTTCTTCTTTTTTAAGTCTGTTTTTTCTTTTTTTTATTATTAGTTACATTTTATTAACTCTGTATCCCAGCTGTACCCTGCTACCTCATTCCCTCCCAAACCTTCCCTCTCTCTTCTCCTCCCTGCCACTTTTCAAGTCCACTGATAGGGGAGGATCTCCTCCCCTTTCATCTGACCCTGTTTTATCAGGTATGTTCAGGACTGGCTGCAAAGTCCTCCTCTGTGGCCTAGCCGGACTGCTCCTCCCTTAGGGGGTGGGGAAGTCAAAGAGCCTGCCATTGAGTTCATGTCAGAAATAGTCCCTGTTTCCCTTACTATGGGAAACCAATTGGTTACTGAGCTACCACGGGCTTCATCCTAGCAGAGGTTCTAGATTATATCAATACATGGTCCTTGATAGAATGTCAGTCTCAGAAAAGACCTCTGTGCCCAGATATATTTGGACCTTGTGGAGTTCCTATCCTCTCCACGTCATACTAACTCCCCCTTCTTTCATATGATACCCTGCATTATGCCGAAGATTTGGTTATGAGTCTTAATATCTGCTTTGATACAATGTTGGTAGAGTCTTTCAGGGCCCCCATGCAGTAAGCTCCTGTCCTGTTGCTTGTTTACTCCTATGTCCAATGCACCTCCCTTTTGTCTTTCTGAGTGAGGATTGATCATCTTTCCCCGGGTCCTCTTTCTTGTTTGTCTTGAAATCTTGTATAGATTTCATTATGTTTATCATATCTTATAGGACTATATGAGTGAGTATATGCCATGTGTATCTTTCTTCTTCTGGGATACCTCACTCAGAATGAACTTTTCTAGATACTACCATTTGCCTGCAAATTTCATGATTTCCTTGTTTTTGATGGCTGAGTAGTATTCCACTGGGTAAAAATACCACAATTTCAGTATCCATTCCTCTGATGATGGACATCTGGGTTGTTTCTAGGTTCTGGCTAATACAAATAACTCTGCTACAAACATGGTTGAGCAATTGTCCTTGTTGTGTATTTGAGCAAAATTTTGGTATATACCTAGCAGTGGTAGAGCTGGGTCTTGAGGAAGCACTATTCCTAATTGTCTGAGAAAGCACCAGATTGATTTCCAAAGTGGCTGTACCAGTTTACATTCCCACCAGGAATGGAGGAGGGTTCCCCTTTCTCCACAACCTCTCCAGCATGTGTTGTCACTTGAGTCATTCATCGTAGCCATTGTAATGGCTGTAAGGTGAAATCTCAGGGTCGTTTTGATTTGCAATCCCCCTAATGGCTAAGGATTTTGAGCATCTCTTTAAGTGTTTCTCTGCCATTCTATATTCCTCTAAATAGAATTCTCTATTTAGCTCTTTTCCCCATTTTTTAATCGGATTACTTGATTTATTGCTTTTTAACTTCTTTAGTTCTTTATATATGCTGGATATCAGCCCTCTGTCAGATATAGGGTTGGTGAAGATCCTTTCCCAGTCTATAGGCTGTTGTTTTGTTCTGAGGACAGTGTCTTTTGCTTTACAGAAGCTTTTAAGTTTCATGAAGTCCCATTTATTGATTGTTGCTCTTAGAGCCTGTGCTGTTGGTGTTCTGCTCAGGAAGTTGTCTAATGTGCCAATTAGTTCTAGGCTCTTCTGCACTTATTGTTCTAACCGATTTAGAGTATCTGGTTTTATGTTGAGGTCTGTGAACCACTTGGACTTTAGTTTTGTGCAGGGTGATAAATATGGATCTATTTTCATTTTTCTGCATGTAGACATCCAGTTGGACCAGCACCATTTGTTGAAGATGCTGTCTTTTTTCCGTTGAATGGTTTTGGTTTCTTTGTAAAAAAAAAAAAAAAAAAATCAAGAATTCATAGCTATGTGGGTTTATTTCTGGGTCTTTTATTCGATTCCATTAATCCTCCTTTCTGTTTCTATGCCAATACCATGCAGTTTTTATTACTATTGCTGTGTAGTACAGTTTGAGATTGGGGATGGATATAACTCCACATGATCTGTTGTTCTATAGGATCATTTTGGAGATTCTGGGTTTTTTGTTCCTCCATATGAAGCTGAGAATCTTTCTTTCAAGGTCTGGAAAGAATTGAGTTGGTATTTTGATGGGAATTGCATTGAATCTGTAGATCCCTTTTGGCAGGATGGCCATTTTCACAATGTTAATCCTACCAATCCATGAGCACGGGAGATCTTTCCATCTTCTGATATCTTCTTCAATTTCTTTCTTCAGAGACTTATTTTTTTCAAACAGGTCTTTCACTTGCATGGTTAGAGTCACCCCAAGGTACTTTATGTTATTAGCAGCTATTGTGAAACGTATTGTTTCCCTGATTTCTTTCTTGGCCCTTTTGTCTTTGGTATACAGGAGGGATTCAAATTTTTTTGAGTTGATTTTGTATCCTGCCACTTTGCTGAAGGTGTTTACCAGATGAATAAGTTCTCTGGTTGAATTTTTGGGGTCACTCAAGTATACTATCATATCTTCTGCCAATAGTGACACTTTGACCTCTTCCTTTCCAATTTTTATTCCCTTGATTTTCTTTAGTTGTCTTCTTGCTCTAGATAGGACTTCAAGTACTATGTTGAAGAAATATGGAGAGAGTGGGCAGCCCTGTCTTGTCCCTGATTTTAGTGGGATTGATTTAAGTTTCTCTCCATTGGTTTGATGTTGGCTATAGTCTTGCTGTATATTGCTATTACTATGTTTAGGTATGTGCCTTGTATCCGTTATCTCTCCAAGACTTTAAACATGAATGGGTGTTAGACTTTGTCAAATGCTTTTTCGGCATCTAAGGAGATGATCATGTGGTTTTTCTTCTTCAGTTTGTTTATGTGGTGGATTACATTGATGGATTTCCATATTTTGTACCACCCTTACAAGCCTGGGATGAAGGGTGGATAATATCTTTGATGTGTTATTGGATTCGGTTTGCAAGTATTTTATTGAGTATTTTTGCATCAATGTTCATAAGAGAAATAGATCTCAAGTTCTCTTTCTTGTTGGGTCTTTGTGTGGTTTAGGTATCAAGGTGACTGTGGCTTCATAAAATGAGTTTGGTAATGTTCCTTCTGTTTCTATTTTGTGGAATAGTTTGGAGAGAATTGGAGTTAACTCTTCTTTAAAGGTCTAGTAGTATTGTGCACTGAATCCATCTGGCTGAGGGATATTTTTGGAAGGGAGACTGTTGATGACTCCTTCTATTTCCTTGGGGGATATAGGACTATTGAGTCTTTCTACCTGAGCTTGACTTAATTTTGGTAGATGGACTATATCTAGAAAATTATCCATTTCTTTCAGATTTTTGAATTTTGTGGCATATAGTCTTTTGTAGTATGACCTATTGATTGTTTGGATTTCCTCAGTGTTTGTAGTTATGTCCCCCTTTTCATTTCTGATTTTGTTGATTTGGATGGTATCTCTCTGCTTTTTAGTTAGGTTGGCTAAGGGTTTGTCTATCTTGTTGATTTTCTCAAAGAACCAGGTCTTGGTTTCATTGATTCTTTGAATTGTTTTATTTGTTCCTAATTGATTGATTTCAGCCCTGAGTTTTATTATTTCCAGCTCTCTGCAACTTTTGGGTATATTGCTTCTTTTTTTCTAGGTCTTTCAGTTGGGCCATTAAGTTGCTTTTATGAGATGTCACAAATTTTTTCTTGAAAGCACTTAGTGCTATGAATTTTCCTCTGAGAACTGCTTTCATTGTGTCCCACAAATTAGGGTATGGTGTACCTTTATTTTCATTGAATTCTCAAAAGTCTTTAATTTCTTTTGTTATTTCTTCCTTTACCCACCTGTCATTGAGCAGCAAGTTGTTCAGTTTCCATGTGCTTGTAGACATTTTTCTAATTCCATTTTTGTTGAGGTGCAGCTTTAGTTCATGGTGGTCAGATAGAATACAAGGGATTATTTTAATCCTCTTGTATCTGTTGAAGCTTGCTTTGTGACCACCTATATGGTCTATTTTGGAGAAGGTTCCATGAGGTGCTGAAAAGAATGTATACTCTTTATAGTTTGGGTGGAAAGTTCTGTAGACATTTATTAGGTCCATTTTATTTAGGACCTTTGTAAATCCCTTTATTTCTTTATTAGACTTCTGTCTAGATGTTCTGTCCCTTGTTTGAAATGGAGAGTTTAAGTCTCCCACTATTAAGGTGTTAGTATCAATGTGTGATTTGAGTTTTAATAATGTTTCCTTTATGAATGTCGGTGCTCTTGTACTTTGGGTATAGATGTTCAGAATTGTGATGTCCTCTTTGTGGATTTTTCCTTTGATGAGATGTAGCATTCCTCCTCATCTTTTTTGATTAATTTTGGTTGAAAATCTATTTTATTAGATATTAGGAGAGCTACCCCAGCTCATTTTCGTTTGCTTGCTACCCCAGCTGGGTCCGTTTGCTTGAAAGACATTTTTCCAGCCCTTTACTGTGAGGTATTCTTTGTTTTGGTGCAGAGGTGCGTTTCTTGGATGCAGCAGAATGGTCAATCCTGTTTCACACCCATTTTCTTAGTCTGTGTCTTTTTATTGGAAAGTTGAGTCCATTGATGTTTATAGATAATAGTGAACAATGAATGTTACTTCCTTTTATTGTGTAGTTGGTGGTCTTACTGTGTTTCATTGTTTGTTTTCTTTTAATTTTTGTTGGGCTATTATCTGTATGATATGTTTTCTTGGGTGAAGTTGTTTTCATTGGATTGGAGTTTTCCTTCTAGTATCTTCTGTAGGGCTGGTTTGCTGTGTAGATATTGCATGAATTTAGTTTTGTCATGGAATGTTTTGTTTTCTCCATTTATGTTGATTGAAAGCTTTGCAGAGTATAGTTGTCTGGGTTGGCATCTGTGGTCTCTTAGAGTCTGCATGACACCTGCCCAGGCTCTTCTGGCTTTCATATTTTCTGATGAGAAGTCTGGTGTGATTCTCATAGGTCTACCTTCATTTGTTCCTTGGCCTTTTTCCCTTGCTGCATTTAATATCTTTCCTTTGTTCTGTAGATTTAGTGTTTTGCCTATAATGTGATGTGATGTGTTTCTTTTCTGGTCTAGTCTATTTGGTGTTCTGTAGGCCTCTTGTATATTTATGGACATATCTTTCTTTAAGTTGGAAAATTTTTCTTCTATGATTTTCTTGAAAACATTATCTGAACCTTGGAGCCTAGAGTCTTCTTTTTCATCAATTCCTATTATTCTTATATTTCATCTTTTCATGGAGTCCTTGATTTCTTGTATGTTTTGTGTTTGGGACTTTTCTGATTTTACTTTTTCTTTGAGAGAAGCATCAATCTCTGCGTGTGTATCTTCAGCTCCAGAGATTCTCTCTTCCATCTCTTGTATTCTGTTGGTGATGCTTACCTTTGTGGTTCTTAATCTTTTCTCCAAGTTCTCCAGCTACAGGGTTTTCTCAGTTTGTGTTTTCTTTATTGATTCTAATTCTGTTTTCATGCCTTGCACCATTTCCTTCATATGTTTGAATGTGGATTCCTGTTTCTCTATGATGGCTTTTTTTTTGTTTTGTTTTTGTTCATTTCTTCTCTATATGCCACTAATTGTATTTCTACTTGTACCTCTATTTGTTTGGCCATATTTCTGTGTTTCTTTAAGAATTTTGTCCATTTCTTCTATTTTTGCCTCCAACTGAGTGGCGAAATCTTTGATAGATTTGTTCGTTTCATCTTTGACTGTCTGAATTTGCTTGGCTTTTGCTCTGAGAGAACTGTTTGTTTCCTCTTTATGTGCCTCAAATAATTGGGTAAGCATAGATTTAAAGTGGTTTCTTTTATTTTGAAGTTTGTGGTGATAGTGTGTTTGTGTGCTTGTTTTCTTTTGATTTTCTGTTGCAAATTTATCTACATACTATGTTTTCTTGGGTGTAGTTGATTTTGTTAGATTGTAGTTTTCCTTCTAGTATCTTCTCTAAGGCTGGCTTACTGTGTAGATATAGTTTAAATTTTGTTGTATCATGAAATATTTTGTTTGCTCCATCTGTGTTGTTTAACTATTGCTGGGTATAGTAGTCTGGTTTGACATATGTGTTTTCTTAGAGAACACATGAAATCTGTTCAGGCCCTCCTGACATTCATAGTTTCTGTTCAGAAGTCTGGTGTGATTTTGATAGGTCTACCTTTGTATGTTATTTGGCCTTTTTCCCTTGCTGCTTTTATTATTTTTTCTTTGTTCTGTAGGTTTAGTGTTTTGACTATCATGTGACATGATGAGTTCTTTTCTGATGTAGTCTATTTAATGTTCTGTAAGCCTCTTGTATGTTTAAGGGCATCTTTTTCTTTAAGTTTGAAAATTTTCTTCTATGATTTTCTTGAAAATATTTTCTGGAACTTGGCACCTGGAATCTTCCTTTTCATCTATTCCTATTATCCTCAGATTTCCTCTTTTCCCAGTGTCCTTGATTTCATGAAAGTTTTGTGTTCGTAACTTTTCTGATTTTTTTTCTTTGAGAGATGTATACATTTCTGCAATTGTACCTTCAGCACTTGAGACTCTCTCTTACATCTGTTGTATTTTGTTAATGATTCTTACTTTTGTGGTTTCTGAAATACCTCTAAGTTCTCCAGCTCCTGTTTTTTTTCTGTTTGTGTTTTCTTCATTGATTCTAAATCTATTTTCTTGTGTTGCACCATTTCCTTCATCTGTTTGAATGTGGATTCTTGTCCTTCCATGATAGCCTCTATTATTTTATTCATGTCCTCTTTATGTACCCTTATACGGGCCTCCATTTATTTTTTATTTTAATTTTTATTAATTACACTTTATTCACTTTGTATCCCCCCATAAGCCTCTACCTCATCCCCTCCTAATCCCACCTTCCCTTTCCCTTCTCCACGTATGCCCTCCCCAAGTCCACTGATAGAGGAGGTCTTCCTCCCCTTCCTTTTGATCCTAATCTATCAGATCTCATCAGGAGTGGTTGCATTGTCATCTTCTGTGGCCTGGTAAGGCTGCTCCCCCCTCAGGGGGAGGTGATCAAAGAACAGGGCCTCCATTTTTTGTTCCATTTCCTCTTTACATACCTTAAATAACTGCATAATTGTAGATTTAAGATTATTTTCCTGTGTTTCAGCTGCAATAGAATATCCGGTGATTTTTGGAGATTCCTGTGAAGCCATGATGTCCTTGTTTTTGTTTCCTATATTCTTTTTTTTAATTTAAGATATATTTTATTTTATTTTTATTAGTTACAGTTTATTCACTTTGTATCCCACCTGTAGCTCCCTCTCTCTTCCCTCCTCCATGCTCCCTCCTTTACTCTTCTCCACCCATGCTCTTTCCCCAGTCCACTGATAGGGAAGGTCCTCCTCCCCTTCCATCTGATCCTAGTCTGTTAGGTCTCATCAGAACTGGCTGCATTGTCTTCCTCTCCAGCCTGGAAAGGCTGCACCCCCCTGAGGAGGAAGTGATCAAAGAGCAGGCCACTGAGTTCATGTCAGAGACAGTTCCTGTTCCAATTACTAGGGAACCCACTTGTACACTGAGCTGTCATGGGCTACATCTGTGCAGGGGTTCTAGGTTATCTCTATCAATGGTCCTTTTTTGGAGTATCAGTCTCAGAAATTACCCCTATGTACAGATTTTTTGGTTCTGTTGTTCTCCTTGTCGAGCTCCACAGAAAGTCTCTGAAAGACTCTACCCTATAGGGTATCAAAGCAGATGCTGAGACTCATAGCTAAACTTTGGGCAGAGTGCAGGGAATCTTACAGAAGAAGGGGGAAATAGAAATGACTGTATTCTTAAAAGCAGGCTTCTAGCCATCTGATGGTTTGTAGCTCTCACTGTTTTTTTCTGGAACCTGGTCTGCAGACTAAGTTTATCTGTCTCTGGAGTCTGGAGTGTTCTTTAGGAAGATGAGAGAGGTCTAGAGGTTTTAGAGTGTGTGTTGGTGGTTCAGATACAACTAAGGGAGTAAGGTCGTAGGCGAGTGTGAGCAAGCACAAGAGTGTGATTTGAAGTGTGCTTGCCTGGAAAGGTGGATTGTGAGGGAGTAGCACAAGTGCAGGTTGTTGTGCAGGTGCTGTTCCTTACAGGTACAGTATGTGTGCTCAGGAGCCCTGAATGGTGTAGTGTTCCACAAGCTTGTTTCTGTATTGTGCTCCTAGGGCTCAGATCTGCCTGAACTGCACCAACCTGGCTCCAGGATTTTTTTTCCAGGAATTGCTTGTTTGGACTCCATTGGGTGACCCACAGAACATTGGCTTCAAAGTTCAGAACACTGTCCCAGGGATCCCTATATTGCCCACAGTGGAGATGTGGGTGGGATGTCTGGTGGCTAGCTTAGAGAGATCCGTATTTTAGGCTCTGTATGTACTCTCTAAGAAGTACTCATTTGGCAGGCACATATGCAAGCACAGATGGCCAGGCAACTCATTTGCAGAAGTATAAGGTAAGCTCAGAGGGCCCACAGTTTTCTACTCTCAAATTTGGGTCCCCTCTTTGGACTTTAGAATGTTCAGGCTCCGTTATTAATATTTTGGAACACAACCTGCTCCTGAATTACCTTGCAACTTATGATGTCATCATGTGTTGCTGGACAGATGGCCACACCTGGAAGGCATGGTTACCTTGCCCCTTAAAGGGCCAACCCCGGCATGTGGCCTCTATCTTACTTTCTCTCTTACTCTTTTTCTCTCACTCACTTATTTTCTCTCTCTCTCTCTCTCTCTCTCTGCACCCCATCCCCCTTTCCCTTTCTCTCTCCCCACCATGTCCTTTTTCCTCCCTCCCTCCATACTCTCCTAATAAACCTCTTGCAGAGAATATTGGTTGACCAGCCTCATGCTTTTTTTTTTTAATAACATTACACCTGTACCTTGGGTTATGCACTCCCCACTGCTGTTGCTGCCTGTACCACTGCTGCTAGAGCCAGTAAATGTGTAGCCAAGAGTGCAGGGAGTAGATAGCACTCTCAGATCCCAAAGATGTCCACATGGGGGCCTGGATCCAATCTGTCCAAGCTTAAGGGTTGTCCTCTCTAGCCAGTGAATACTCAGTCAATGATTTGGCTACAGCTGCTTATTCACTCACCAGTTTTAGAGTTCCAGACTCTTTGCTCTTGGAGCCATCTTGGAGTCCTGAAATATTCTTTTTCGTCTGTTCCTGTCTTTATTAGGTTTCTTCTTTTCATGGTATCCTTGATTTCTTGGATGTTTTGTGTCAGAAATTTCTCCATTTTTATGTTTTCTTTGAGAGATGTATCAATTTCTGCAATTGTATCTTCAGAGCCTCAGTTTCTCTCCTCTATCTCTTGTATTCTGTTGGTGATACTTACCTGTGTTTCCTGATATGTTTTCTAAGTTCTCCACTCCAAGGTTTTTTCTGTTTGTGTTTTCCTTATTGATTTTAATTCTGTTTTCATGTCTTGAATGACTTTATTCATTTCCTTTACCTATTTGATTGTGGATTTCTGTCTGTCAAAGATACCCTCAGTTTGTTTTTCTTTTTTATTTGCCCCTAGTAACTGCATAATCATAGATTTAGGATCATGTTCCTGTTTTTTCAGCTGCATTAGAATATCCATTGATTTGGGGGGATTCTGTTGAAGCCGTGATGTCCTGGGTTTTGTTGATTGTACTCTTACGCTGGTCTCTTGCCACTTGGTTGTCTCTACCATTGACTGTTTTGTTTTTTGTTTTTTCCTGGAGCTTGTACTGTACACCGGGTCCACCTCTCTCTAAGAGTCTGGAGTAGTCTATGGGAAGATGAGCTATGTCCAGCATCAAGAATGGGTGCTGCTCTCTTTGTTTCTAGTTTATTGATTTCAGCCCTGGGATAACCTAGTCCCCCTCCTCAGGTGTAGCCAAATCCTTGCTCAATCTCCTTGTGTGTTCATTGGTAAGGGGAACAGGGGCTGCCTCTGTTATGAACTCTGTTGCCTGTTCTTTGATCACTTGCCCATGGTGATGCACCCTTACCAGACCACAGAGTAAGAGGGTCCAGGCAGTCCTGATGAGACTTGATAAGCTATGCGCAGATGGCACAGGAGGAACACCTCTCCTTTTACTGGACTAGGGGAATGGAATAAAGGGAAATAAGAAGCTAGGGTGATACTGGGAGGAGTTGAGGGAGGGGGCTTCAATTGGGATATATAATGAATAAACTGTAGAAAAACAAATAAAAATAAAAACTAAAAAAGAATAGCTGCTGGACATTCAGATGCAGCTAAGGAAGGGAGGGTGTTCTCCTGATCTCACTGTGGCTGCTTGTCCACTGTGACCCAGGTAGGCAAGCAGAAAGTTCTCCTAGACTAGAGCTGTTCCAGTGTCCCACAGACCTCCTCTGAGAGGAGGACAATGGGACTCAGCTCCCCTTGGTTTACTGTCTGTACTGGGCTTGCTGTTTCTGACCCAGGTGGGCCAGGCACCTGGAGAGCAGGCAAAAACGTCTTTGAATCTAGAGCTGTCCCATTGACCCACAGATCTCCTTAGGATGAAGGATATTGGGGTAAATGCCTTCCTTTATGCATTCTTAAGTTTTTGGGTTTAATCATAGACTAAAGAAAACCTATAGCTGGCTATGCAAAAACTTGGGGAAAAATCATTTTCTAAGAGACAAACCTTACTCAGCAACAGTTTTACTTCTTGAAATAAGTTGCCAGATCCAGTAGACTAGACATGACATATGAGAAAAGGCAAGGTATAACAAGGGGTTTATGTTGCAGAAATAATAGACCCAACCACAGCTTTTGAGTCATTTTCCATCTTCTCAGCTCTTTAAGGTTATCTCTCTTAGTGGTATATTCAGATTTTATTTGAGGCTGAAATCACTTGCAGAAGAGAGAGAAGGAATTGTAGAATTGAAAGGAAAAATTTCCCACAGGAAAACATTGGCATCCTATTGTAAGAAATTCAGAACAAAAACAACAACAAAAAGAAATTCAGAATAGAGACCTATTTCCTTTTGTGTGTGTATGCATGTGTGTGTGTGTGTGTGTGTGTGTGT
>NW_026590677.1:887348-923419 GCF_907164565.1 Psammomys obesus | reverse complement strand
TTTTTTTTTTTTTTTTCATGATGTGAGACTTTTGATGATAGTTTCTGTTTCCTTAGGAGATATTTGACTATTTAATTTATTTTCCTGATCTTGATTGAACTTCGGTAGATGGAATCTATCATGAAAATTGTCCTTTAGATTTACATTTTCAGATTTTGTTGCATAAAGCCTTTTGAAGTAGGACTTAATGATTGTTTAGATTTCTTAAGAATCAGTGCTTATATTCCCCTTTTCATTTCGGATTATGTTGATTTTGATAGTGTCTGCCCTTTAGTTATTTTGGCTAAGGATTTGTCCACCGTGTAGATTTTCTTAAAGAACCACATCTTTGTTTCATTGATTCTTTGAATTGTTCTCTGTGTTTCAGGTTCACTAATTTCAGCCATGATTTTGATTATTTACAGTAGACTATGCCTATTGGGTGTGTTTGCTTCTTTTTTTTTTTATCTAGTGCTTTCAGATATGCCATTTAGTTGCTTGTGACTAAATTTCTTTTTTTTTCTAGTAATCTTTATTTAAATTTTTTATTTAACTTTTATTAATTACTTTAGTCATTTTGTATCCCTCCATAAGCCCCTCCCTCCTCCGCTTCTGATCCCACCATCCCTCCCCTTTCTGCATGCATGCTCCTCCCCAAGTCCACTGAGAGGAGAGGTCCTCCTCTCTTCCTATCTGATCTTAGTCTATCAGTTCTCATCAGAAACGGCTGCATTGTCATCTTCTGTGGCCTCGTAAGGCTGCTCCTCACTCAGGGGGAGGTGATCAAAGAGCAAGCCAATCAGATTATGCCAGAGGCAGGCCCTCTTCCCATTACTAGGTAACCCAATTGGACACTGAACTCCCATGGGCTACATCTGTGCAGGTGTTCAAGGTTATCTCCATGAATAGTCCTTGGTTGGAGTATGAGTCTCTGGGAAGTTCCCTCTGTCCAAATTTTCTTGTTCTGTTGTTCTCCTTGTGGAGTTCCTGTCCTCTCCAGCTCTTACTATTTCCCACTTCTTACATAAAATTCCATTCACCCTGTGCAAAAGTTGGCCATCAGGCTCAGCATCTACTTTGATAGTCTGCAGGGCAGAGGCTTTCAGAGGCCCTCTGTGGCAGGTTCCTAGGTTGTTTCTTGTTTTCTTCTGCTGGCTTTCAGAGGTACTCTGTAGCAGGTTCCTAGGCTGTTTCCCATTTTCTTCTTCTTCTGATGTCCATCCTCTTTGCCTTTCAGGATGAGGATTGAGCATTTTAGTTAGGGTCTCCTTTCTCTCTTTGTTTCTTTAGATGTAGAGATTTTAGTGGATTTATCCTATATTGCATATCTATATGAGTGATTATATAGTGTGTGTGTCTTTTTGCTTCTGGGACAACTCACTCAGGATGATCTTTTCCAGGTCCCACCATTTACCTACAAATTTCATGATTTCCTTGTTTTTCATAGCTGAGTAATACTCCATTGTATAGATATACCACAACTTCTGCATCCATTCTTCAGTTGAGGGGCATCTGGGCTATTTCCAGCTTATGGCTATTACAAATAAAGCTGCTAAAATCATGGTTGAGCAAATGTCCTTTTTGTGTAGTTGAGCCTCTTTTGGATATATGCCTAGGAGTGGTATGGCTGGATCTTGAGGAAGCGCTATTCCTAGTTGTCCGAGAAAGCACCAGATTGATTTCCAGAGTAGATGTACAAGTTTACATTCCCACCAGCAGTGGAGAAGGGTTCCCCTTTCTCCACAACCTCTCCAGCATGTGTTGTCACTTGAGTTTTTCATCTTGGCCATTCTGATGGGTGTAAGGTGAAATCTCAGGGTTGTTTTGATTTGCATTTCCCTAATGGCTAATGAGGTTGAGCATTTCTTTCAGTGCTTCTCTGCCATTCGATATTCCTCTACAGAGAATTCTCTGTTTAGCTCTGTTCCTCATTTTTAAAGTGGATTACTTGGTTTGCTGTTTTTCAGCTTCTTTAGTTCTTTATATATACTGGATATGAAACCTCTCTCAGATAAAGGGTTGGTGAAGATTCTTTCCCAATTTGTAGGCAGTTGCTTTGTTTTGATGACTGTGTCCTTTGCTTTACAGAAGCTTTTCAGTTTCATGAGGTCCAATTTATTGATTGTTGCTCTTAGAACCTGTGCTGTTGGTGTTCTGTTCAGGAAGTTTTCTCCTCTACCAATGGGTTCTAGGGTATTTCACAGTTTTTTTTTTCTAGCCAATTTAATGTGTCTGGTTTTATGTTGCGGTCTTTGATCCACTTGGACTGTAGTTTTGTGCAGGATGGTAAGTATGGATCTATTTGACTTTTTCTACATGTACCCATCCAGTTATACCAGCATCATTTGTTGAAGATGCTATCTTTTTTCCATTGTATGGTTTTGGTGTCTTTGTCAAAGATCAGGTGTCCATAAGTGTGTGGATTCATTTCAGGGTCTTCTATTCGATTCCATTGATCCACCATTCTGTTTCTATGCCAGTACCATGCAGTTTTTAAAACTTTTGCTCTATAGTACAACTTAAGATCAAGGATAGAGATACCTCCAGAAGATCTTTTATTGTAGAGGATTGTATTAGCAATTCTCGGTTTCTTATTATTCCATATGAACTTGAGAATTTTTCTTTCCAGGTCTGTAAAGAATTGTGTTGGTAATTTGATGGTAATTGCATTGAATCTGTAGATTGCTTTTGGTAAGATGGCCATTTTTACTATGTTAATCCTGCCATGCCATGAGCATGGGAGATCTTTCCATCTTCTCATATCTTCCTCTAATTCTTTCTTTAGAGACTTGAAATTTTTTTCATACAAGTCTTTGACTTCTTTGGTTAGGGTTATTCCAAGGTACTTTATGTCATTTATGGCTATTGTGAAGGGTGTTGTTTCCTCATTTCTTTCTCAGCCCTTTTGTCTTTTGTATACAGGAAGGCTACTGATTTTTTTTTGAGTTAATTTTGTATCTAGCCACTTTGCTAAAGGTGTTTATCAGCTCTATGAGTTCTCTGGTAGAGTTTTTGGGGTCACTCACATATACTATCACATCATCTGCAAATAGTAATAATTTGACTTCTTCCTTTCCAATTTGTATCCCCTTGATCTCCTTCAACTGTCTTATTGCTCTAGCGAGGACTTCTAGAACTATGTTGAAGAGATATGGAGAGAGTGGGCAGCCTTGTCTTGTCCCTGATTTCAGTGGGATTGCTTTAAGTTTCTCTCCATTCAGTTTGATGTTGGCTATAGGCTTGCTGTATATTGCCGTTACTATGTTTAAATATATGCCTTCTATCCCTGATCTCTCCAATACTTTAAACATGAATGGGTGTTGGATTTTTGAAATGCTTTTTCAGGATCTAGGGGGATTATCATGTGTTTTTTTTTTTTTCTTTCAGTTTGTTAATATGGTGGATCACATTGATGGATTTCCGTATATTGAACCACTCCTGCATACCTGAGATGAAGCCTACTTGGTCATGATGGATGATATCTTTGATGTGTTCTTGTATTCAGTTTGCGAGTATTTTGCTGAGTATTTTTGCGTCAATATTCATAAGGGAGATTGGCCTGAAATACTCTTTTTTTGTTGGGTCTTTGTGAGGCTTAGGTACCAGGGTGACTGTGGCTTCATAGAATGAGCTTGGTAATGTTCCTTCTGTTTCTATTTTGTGGAATAGTTTGAAGAGAACTGGAGTTAGCTCTTCTTTGAAGGTCTGGTAGAATTCTGCACCGAAACCATCTGGTCCTGGGCTTTTTTTGGATGGGAGACTTTCGATGACTGCTTCTATTTCCTTGGGGGATATAGGAGTATTTTATTGTTTTATCTCGTCTGGATTCAGCTTTGGCATGTGGAATCAATCAAGAAAATTGTCCATTTCATTTAGATTTTCAAATTTTGTGTCATATAGAGTTTTGAAGTTAGTCCTAATGATTGTTTGGATTTCCTCAGTGTCTGTAGTTATGTCCCCCTTTTCGTTTTTGATTTTGTTCATTTGGATGGTGTCTCTCTGCCTTTTAGTTAGCTTGGCTAAGGGTTTGTCTATCTTGTTGATCTTCTCAAAGGACCAGCTCTTGGTTTCATTGATTCTTTGAATAGTTTTATTTGTTTCTAATTGATTGATTTCAGCCCTGAGTTTGATTATTTCCAGCCGTCTACTCCTTTTTGGTGTGTCTGCTTCTTCTTTTTCTAGGGTTTTTAAGTGAGCCATTAAGTTGCTTGAATGAGCTGTCTCGAATTTCTTGAAGGCACTTAGTGCTATGAACTTTCCTCTTAAAACTGCTTTCATTGGGTTCCACAGGTTTAGGTATGTTGTGTCTTCGTTTTCATTGAGTTCTAGGAAGACTTTAATTTCTTTCTTTATTTCTTCCCTGACCCAGCTGTCATTTAGTAGCAAGTTGTTCAGTTTTCATGTGTCTGTAGGCCTTTTGCTATTTCTCTTGTTGTTGAGGTCCAGCTTTATTCCATGGTGATCAAACAGGATACAAGGAATTATTTCAATCTTCTTGTATCTGTTGAGGTTCACTTTGTGACCAACTCTATGGTTTATTTTGTAGAAGGTTTCATGAAGTGCTGAGAAGAAGGTAAATTCTTTTGTGTTTGGGTGTAAGGTTCTGTAAATATCTGTTAGGTCCATTTGATTCATGACCTCTCAATATCTTACAGATATTGTTTCTTGGTTTAATTTCTGCTTAGTTGAGCTGTCCTTTGTTGAGAATGGGGTGTTGAAGTCTCCTACTATTAGTGTGTGGGGATCTATGTGTGGTTTAAGTTTTATCAATGTTTCTTTCAGAAATGTGGGTGCCCTTGTATTTGGGGCATAGATGTTCAGGATTGTGATGTCTTCCTGGTGGAATTTTCCCTTGATGAGTATGAAGTGTCCTTCCCCATCTCTTTTTATTAATTTTGGTTGAAAGTCTATTTTATTAGATATTAGAATGGCTACTCCTGCTTGCTTCTTGTATCCATTTGTTTGGAAAGCCGTCTTCCAACCCTTTACCCTCAGGTAATGTCTATCTTAGTGACTTAGGTATGTTTCTTGTATGCAACAGATTGCTGGGTTTTGTTTACGCATCCAATCTGTTAGTCTGTGTCTTTTTATTGGAGAATTAAGTCCATTGATGTTGAGAGAGATTAATGACCAGTGCCAGTTAGATCCTTTGAATTTGATGTTGGCTGTGGTCATATGGTTGTGTGCTTGGTTGCTTTTTTTTTTTTATGGTAGTGAGGTTATTTATTTCCTGTGTTTTCTTGAATGTAGCTAGTTTTCTTGGGTTGTATTTTCCCTTCTAGTGTCTTCTGTAATGCTGGATTTGTGTGTAGGTATTGTTGAAATTTGTTTTTGTCATTGAATATCTTGTTTTTTCTGTCTATGAGGACTGACAGTTTTGCAGGGTATAGTAGCCTGGGTTGACATCTGTGTTCTCTTAGGGTCTGCATGATATCTGTCCAGGCCCTTCAGGCTTTCATAGTTTCTGTTAAAAAGTCAGGTGTGATTCTAATGGGTTTGCCATTATATGTTACTTGGCCTTTTTCCCTTGCAGCTTTTAGTATTTTTTTATTTGTTTTGTATATTTACTGTTTTGATTATTATGTGGCGGGAGGATTTTCTTTTCTGGTCTAATTTATTGGGTGTTGTGTAGGCCTCCAGTATTCTTATTGGCCTCTCCTTTAAGTTGGGGAAATTTTCTTCAATGATTTTGTTGAAAATATTTTCTGGGCCTTGGTACAGGGAATCTTTTTCCTCTATTCCTATTAATCTTAGGTTTTGTCTTTTCATACTGCCTTGGATTTCTTGGACGGTCTGTGTCAGGAATTTTTTAGATTTTACATTTTCTTTGACAGATACATATATTTCTTCCATTGTATCTTCCACATCTGAGATTCTTTCTTCCATTTCTTGTAGCCTATTGGTTATGTTAACCTCTGTAGTTCCTGCTTTCTTCCCTAAGTTCTTTCTCTCCACAATTTCTTCCCTTTGTGGTTTTTTTTTTTAATTTTTCCAATTCTATCTTCAGATCTTGAGCCATTTTGTTGGTTTCCTTCATCTGTCTGGCTGTATTTTCCTGTTTTTCCATCAATTCCTTCAGCTAGTTGAACAATCCTATGTTTCTTTTATTTCATTTAGTGATTTAAGCATTTCCTCTCTAAAGGCCACAAACTGTTTGGCTGCAGCTTCCTCTATTTCTTTTCGTATTTTATTTTTTTCCTCTGTTATCTTCTTCATGAGCATAGATTTTAGGTCATCTTCTTGAATTTCAATTATGCTGGGGTGTCTAGGTCTATTTGCTCCTGGCTACCTGGGTTCTGGAGATGCCATATTGCTCTGGCTTTTGTTGGTTGAACTTTTAGGCCATCCTCTACCCATTGGGCTATCGTAGGTGTTTGAAGTTAGTTTCTGGTGGTTCCTGGAATCCTGTGGTGGAGAGAATCCCTTTGGCAGGAAGATGTTTTTTCCTGAAGGAAACCTTCTCAGCTTTTTGGGTATAGTCACTGGATGGCTGGTGTTTTTCAGGAGTTGCTACAACTCACCTCAGGTATAGAGACCTGGGTGGTAACTGTGGTCCTTATTAGTCGAGAGGGCTCTCCTCTCACCAGGAGAAGTACTGGAGACAGCTGCCCTGCTTCTGGGTTTCTTGCTGTAATTTTAGTGATCTGCTGTTGTAACCTGTGTGTCCCGTGGTTTGGTCGGTTTTTTCAGTGATAACTGGTTGCCCCTTGGAGCAGTATCTGGGGGTTGATCTCAGGTTTCCTGGTATTTTGTAGGTCTGAGGTTGGGACTCTGTGCCCCAGAACCCAATGGGTAATCTGTGGCAGGTGAGTACTTCTCTCCTGGTAACAACAGACTATCTGGGGCACAGTAGTTTCCTGGGTTGGGCCAGTCTGTGGGACCTTTTCCGGGGATATACTTGGTGGCCTAAGTCCGTCCCCTTTGCTTTGTTCCTTGTTCCTTGTGAGGGTTTCTCCAGACAGTGACTCCAAGACTCTGATGTCCTGGGGCACACAGTTCTGTCTGTAAGGAGTAGTTGGTACAAAGCAGGTCTCTTGGCTGGAGGTGCGTGTGCCCACCTGCTAGTCTGAGGGAGCCGGGTTCACAACAACTCTGTGCTCCCCACTTGGGCCCAGATCCGTGTTGGCTGGGCGTACTCGCTGGTTTGTGGTCTGCAGTCCGTGGTCTGCGGTCTGCGGTCTGCGAGACTTTCCCCAGGCAAAGCCTAGGTGACCCAAGCAGCATGGTTTCTTCCTTCCCTTTTGGGGCCCTATCCAGACAGGGGTTCCCAGGCTCTGTCGTACTGGGGTGTGCAGCTCATCTGTACAGGTGAGCTGGGAGCGCAGTGGCTCTCCGTGCGGTGGGAGCTCAGTTGTGATGGCAGCGGGAACCCGCGGTCTGTGAGACCTTCCAGGGAAAGACTGGGTGACCTGTAATCAGTCTCGCAACTTTCCTTCCCTGTGGGGTTTTCTTGTGACTGGGACTCTCATTCTCTGGCACCCTTGTGTCCACCGATCAGCCTGGGAAAGTGATTGGGACACACAGGCGTGCGACTCTGGCCCCAAGACCCAATGCCCGCCTTACTCGGGATCTCTTCTGGGTTCTGGCTGGGTGGCCCGAGAGTGGACCCAACCGATTCCCACACCGTGGGAGCCTCCCCTCACCTGGGAAACACGATCGCTGTAGTTTTAAGGCAGTCTCGTGGTTGCTGCATGCAGAGTGCTGTCCCGCTTCTCAAACACAGTGCTCTCCTGGCACCGCCATCTTCTTGACTCTCAAATTTCTTTATGAAGACATTTAGTGTTATAAACTTTCCTCTTAACACTGCTTTCATTGAGTCCCATAAGTTTAGGTAAGTTGTACCATCATTTTCATTGCATTTAGGAAGACTTTATTTTCTATTTCCTCCCTAAACCAGTTGTCACTGAGTAGAGAGTTTTTCAGTTTCAGTGTGTATGTGGCTTTTTGCTTTCTGTAATTGTTGAGGTCTAGTTTTAGACGATGGTGGTCTGATATGATACAAGGGATTATTTAAGTCTTCTTGTATCTGTTGAGGGTTGCTTTGTGACCAACTCTATGGTCTATTTTGGAGAAGGTTCCATGAGGTGCTAAGAAGAAGATAAATTCATTTATGTTTGGTGAAAGGTTCTGTAGATGTTTGTTAGATCCATTTGATTCATGACCTCTGTAATTGTCATTATTTCTCTGTTTATCTTCTGTGTCTATGATCTGTCCCTTGGTGAGAGTGGGGTGTTGATGTCTGCCACTGTTTAGGTGTTGGGATGGATATGTGACTTAAGCTTTAATAAATGCAGGAGACCTTGTATTTAGTGCATAGATGTTCAGGACTGTGATGTCCTCCTGGTGGATTCTTCCTTTGATGAGAATGAAGTGTCCCTCTCTATCTCTTTTGATTAATTTTGGTTTAAAGTCTATTTTCCTAGATATTAAGATAGTTATTCCAGCATGCTTCTTGGGTTTGTTTGCTTGGGAAACCTTTTTCCAGCCCTTTAGTAAGAGGAAATGTCTACCTTTGTTGCAGAGGTGTTTCTTGAATTAAGCAGAATGTTGGGTCCAGTTTCTGCAACAATTCTGCTGGTCTGTGACTTTTTATTGGGGAGTTGAGACCATTGATGTTGATAGATAATAGTGACTAATGAATGTCAGCCCCTTTAATTGTGGATTTTTTGGTGATTCTGTGCCTGTGTGCTTGTTTTCTGTTCCTTTTTTTGTTGTAATGGTGTCTTTATCCTATGCTTTCTTGGGTATAGTTGACCTTGCTGAGTTGGAGTTTTCCTTCTAGTATCTTCTGTAAGGCTGTGTTGCTGTGTTTGTATTGTTTAAATTTAGTTGTGTCATGGAATATTTTGTTTTCTCCGTCTATGTTAATTGAAGGTTTTGCTGGGTATAGTAGTCTGGGTTGACATCTGTGTTTTCTTAGTGTCTGCATAATATATTCCTAGGCTCTTCTGGCTTTCATAATTCCTTTTGAGAAGTCTGGTGTTATTCTGATAGTTCTGCCTTTATATGTTACTTGGCCTTTTTCCCTTGCCACTTTTAATATTTTTTCTTTGTTCTGTAGATTAGTGTTTTGAATATTATGTTGCTGTAAGAATTTCTTTCTTGGTCTAATCTATTTGGTGTTCGGTAGTCCTCTTGTATGTTTAAGGACGTCTTTTTTGTATGTTTAAGGGAAAATATTCTGCTATGATTTTCTTGAAAATATTTTCTGGTCCTTGGAGCCTGAAATTTTCTTTTACATTTATTCTTATTATTTTTAGGTTTCGTATTTTCATGGTGTCCTTGATTTCTTGGATGTTTTGTGTCTGGAACTTTTCTGATTTTAATTTTTCTTTGAGAAATGTATCAACTTCTGCAATTGTATCTTCAGCGGTTGAGATACTCTACGCTATCTCTAGTATTCTTTTTGTGTTGCTTACCTTTCTGGTTCCGGATCTATTCTCTAAGTTCTCCATCTCCAGAGTTTTCCTTGTTTGTGTTTTCTTTATTGATTCTAATTCTGTTTTCATATCTTGCAACATTGCCTTCATCTCTTTGAATGTGGATTCTTGTCTGTCCATGATGGCCTCCATTTTTTGTTCATTTCCTCTTTATGTGCCTCTATTTCTTTGTTTCCTCTTTATGTACCTCAAAAAAACTGTATAATTATAGATTTCAGAGCATTTTTATGTGAATAAGCTGCAATAGAATATCCATTGTGTTTTGGAGATTCTTTTGAAGCCATGATGTCCTGTTTCATGATGTCCTGTTTTTTGTTGTATCTATTCTTAATTGGGCCTCTAGCCATCTGGTTGTCTGTAGCCCCAACTGTTTATTCCTGGAGCCTGTACTGCAGACTGGGTCCACTTGTCTCTAGAGTCTCCTGTAGTCTCTGCTGGATTCATTGTCTCTGTTGACTAACTGTTTGTGACCCAGGTATGTCAGGTAGCTGTGGTGCAGGTGGAACAATCTCCAAGCCTAGAGTTGCTCCTGTGTCCCACAGGTCTCCATGGGGAGGAGGACAATGGAATTTGGGTCCTGTGCCTATTTCAGCTCTGCTGAGTTCTCTGTCTAGCCTGGTCTAAGTTCTCATCTTGCTCTTCCTGGCCTGGGTAAGCCATGTTTCTGGGGTGTTGGCAAGAATATCTTTGCTTCTAGAGATGCTCCCATTCCCCACTGGCGTCCTTGAGATGGCAGACAATGGAAGTTGAGTCCTGTGCCTAGCTCAACACTGGTCTGTTCAATGTGTGTGCTGTGCTGTCTAATTCTGACCCAGATGAGCCAGACAGGTTTGGATCAGGTCAAATGGAACCTGCCTCCTCCACAGTACCAGAAGGTATTCCCTCACAGGATGGTGAGGGTGAACACCACTAGCTGCAGTGACCAAGAACGTGTCCACAGGATGGTGAGAATGGGTTCCTTGGTTTGGAACCAGGAGCCACTTGTATCATGAAGGTGTCCACAGGACTGTTAGTGTTCCTGTCAGGTTTTGAAGCCTCATCCTCAGTACAAGAAGATACTCACTTCACAGACAGTAAGAGTGAGTGTCCAAGGTCTGAACAGCCAGGCACCGGTCCCTAACCTTTTTCCACAGAAGGTTGGCTTCAGTGGGTAGCATAAGGCTAAGGGGTAAAAGCTGCGAGCTATTGGTCCCAGAAAGATGTCCATAGCAGGTGGACTTGGGCACCTGGCCTAGGGCTGAGGCAGTTCTAGGTGAGAATCTGAGAATTTTTCCAGGTATTAAGCACATGGCCTGAGGATGGGCTTTAGAGTATTCCAGTGGATTCTCCTCTCACCTGAGAAACACACACGTCAGGGGTTTGGGGTCCACAGTGTGGCCTGCTGTTCTCCCTGCTGTCACTGCTGAGCTGCTGTTCAGCTACCCTGCATGGTTGGAGCCTCAATCTTGGATCCCATGACCAGGACAGTTTTATGGAGGTATATTCATTAAGTATAATAAAAGAATTATGGTCTGTAATTATTTGAAGACACCTTTAGAATGTTAATATCTCTAACAGTTCTCTTTTCTGAAGAATTAAACCTTAAGTAGAAGAAATACAGAATGTTATTAACAGCTTTTAGGACCCTGACTTGAAAAGAATGTTTTATGTCGAAGAAGCCTTATTATATTGTTGATTGTCATGGCTAGTTTTGTTTGTCAACTTGATTACTTCTGGAATTAATTAAAACCTGTGAGCGATTTTTTTTCATGTTATTGTAAAATGACTTCTCTTCCTAGAGAAATGTAGTTGTTTTCATGTTTTCATAGTTTCTTATGCTCTTGAAGAACTGCTTCATACTTTTGTGGTACTGTGTTTCAGGTAATTTAATTCTGGTTTTTTATTATAGGTTCTCAATATGTATACATGGTTGACTTTGAACTTATAAAGAAATCCTGTCTTTGTTTCAAGTGCTAGGAGTAAGTGTATGTGGCACATCCCTTGTTTGGAGGATTAAGAACTCTGAAAACCTTTGGTGGGATGATAATATTCTCCTGATAGGAAATCTGAAAAGTTGCCAACAGTTTCAACAGGATGTTAGGGCCTGAGCAGCTTCTGATAATATCAACAGATTAACTCTAAAACAGAAATGAATAGATCTGTAGATAGACTGGTTGCATCTCAAACTTCCCTCTTCAGTCTTATAAGACTCTACGTCCCCATTCTTAGGAACAGTCTCCAAATTCACAAAGACACTGTACCCTTCAAATTTCTGACTAAAGGATAATCTGCTCCTGTAGAAATCATATCCTCCTTTCTTTTATTTTTCTGTTGCTTTTATCAATCTAACATTTATAGCTTCACACCCCAGCCACCCTTTCTGGATGACCTATCTTTGCTCTCTTTACCTGTCTGTCTCTTTCTTTCTTTTTCTTTCCCTTTTGCTTTTTTTTTTAACAGATCTAATTTATTTAGAGCATCTCTGAGCTCTTTAAGAAGCTTAAAGACCCTCATGATCTGGAACTTTTGGCTTTTGTGGATTTTGTCTACTTAAGTGTTCAAGCCCATTCTGTTGCTTTTTTGGTCTGCCAGATAAACTCTACTTGTTCTCTCTCTGTCTCTGTCTCTCTGTCTCTGTTTCTTCTGACCTCTAGAGAACATTTGCCATGTGAAATATCACCACATCCAATAGCCATATGCCAAAGTGAGGTCTGAATTCAATCTATAGTCACATATGCTAGATTGACATCCTCTTTCTGGCTTCTTGCTCCTGTTTTGCCTGTCATGTAGCTGAAAATTTGAATCCTGGAGTTTGTTTCAGCTTCTTGCCTTTGACTTTGCTTGCCAGGTCACTGGAATTTGGGATGCCTATTCCAGCCCCCTGGTCACTAATTTTTGGCCACCTTCTGGTTGTAGGTGACAACATATTACCAGAAATCCAGAAATGAGCTTCAATTTTACTTTACACCAAAATGAGGTACAAAGATCTCTATTTCTACATACCTTTTGCTTTCTTTAAGACAAACTTCAAGCCAAGATCAATGGTGCATGTCTGTATTCCCAGCACTCAGGGAGGCAGAGGCAGACAGATCTCTGTGAGTTCGAGGTCAGCCTGGTCTACAAAGTCCAGGAAAGCCAAGGCTACACAGAAAAAAACCTGCTTCACAGGAAAACAAAACAAAACAAAACCCTTCAGTTTAGATGTCAAATGGGACAATATTTTTGACTCTCATAGTTTCATTGAAACAGGTAACTCTATAAGGCAGAGTGGCAAATAGTCTAAATGAGACCCTGAAATCTCATTTCTATGTCCATTCCTATAACCTTGACTTTATTTCTTCATTTCTGTGTAACATGTTTTACTAGCTCAAACTTCTAAACCTAATTCGCTAAACTCTCTCTCTCTCTCTCTCTCAGATGCTAATCTGGCTGATGAGCCTCCTCCATATTAGAGCAGAGCAGAATCCACTGGCAAATTGTCCTGTGTTGTTTAAGGTCACTGAAAAGCTGGCTCTTGAGATAAGATTTGAACATCTCACTTGGGACCCAATCATGATTCTCTCAAAATACTCGAGTTCTGGGTCAAAATGACCCCCTGACTCTGACAAGGAAAAAGGAGAACAAATAGAACAAGAAGTAAAAGACATTGTGTCTTTAAGGACAGGTAACAGATAAACTATTTCCAACATAGGCTGAACCGGGTTAGTTACATTCCTTAAGGAAATTACCATCTGAAGCACTTTTGTCTCTTTCTTGTTTCCTCTGCTTCTCACACTGTGATCATAGCTTATTAACTCTGCTTCCTTGCGCTGAATCCATGAAAATGTTTCACATATTTCTTTATTTTGCTGCTTTGGGCCTCCCAGCCAGGACAACAGGTACTTCTTCTTCTCATATACATGCTAACCTAAAAAGTGTCTTTTTACAATAAATGTAAGGTCCAAATTTGATCTATGAGGTAGTAGATCCCAGGAGACTTATGTCTTAATGAAGGATGTGCTCACTTTAGCATAGAGATGAACTTGTCTTGAACAAACAGCAACCGTGTGGTTTGCTGCCATCTTGGCTGATGATCTCATTAAGACAGAAGCAACCATGGGCCTTGATATTTGCTAATAATATCATAAAGAAGACAAATGTTATATAACTTTTCCATTATCTTAGTTAATATAACCATAAGGCATAAACCAAAATGGAGATATTCATAAAACTTTTATGGGATCATTGCACCCCTTTCATATTACACTAAGGAGAAAATATCTGGTTTTATTTTGTAATTTTAATGTTTCATTTGCCTTAATTCTTATATAGTTTTCCTAAAATATGATATAGTTACTGATATGGTTCTAAGGATGACCTAAAAGTTTTTTCTGGTTGCAAGCCTCCTACACTGGCATGTTAACAAGAAGAGCTAACAGTTTCAGATTCATAGATCCAAACAGAGACAAAAAGGATAAGTTGCCAAATGTTACACAAGCTCCTGCCCATGAGAAGCTGGTATGGTATGTCTGCTGGTATCAATGTCTGCTATTTTTGTTTGATATCTCCAGGCTCATTTTCCTTTAACTGAGACAAAATGTTCTTTCTTTTCACAACATTTGTTCCCCATGTGTCTTATTTTGTTTCTCCCCAGTCTAAGAATATGTTTACTAAAGAGCTCTGTTTTAAATTTCACATTCACAAGACTCAGTGAAACTGGGAAATTCTATGAATATCTGTATTTTGGTTTATGCCTTGTGGTTGTATTAACGTAACCAAGATGATGGAGAAGTTACATGACATTTGTTTTCTTTATGATATCATTATGAGGGTTATGAAAAATAAACAATGACTTTCAAAATCTTGGTTTATTGCATATATCTTATGAATGATTTTATATATATAGACTGTGTATATATGATTGTGATTTCCTTTTTTACATCATATACTTAGTTCCAAATTGACTTATAAGCATGTACTTTATTCATGTAAACTAAAGTTGTGAACTTGGCCTCACTTCATTTTGTTCATAAGTAAATGAATATTTTTAAAAGCAATACAATGATAAGAAACAAATATATTTAGTCAATATGAACACTGAGGTAAAACAGAGATGGTTTAAGGGTCCTCAGTCTTCTCTTTTATTTTCTTGTTGCATTGATAAATCCTTATCTGACATGCTTAACTATGATTTTAAATTATATTATACTATTATATTATCCTTTGCTTAGTGAATGAGTACCATCATATAAGTCATTACAGAGTTGTTCCAAGTAAATCATTTGTTTACTTTTGTTTACATTTGTTTAATAAATGTATTTTTAAATTTTTAATAAAAAGAAAAACAAACAGAAAATTCAAATAACTGAATGAGTTATTCAAAGTTTACAAATATATTAAACTCAGAGACAAAGCAATAGATTTCTTTTTTTCCCAAAATTAATTGAAATTTCTCTCTCCAATCCTCTTTCAAAAGCAGCATTATTTTGGAGTATATGTCAAGAAATTTTAGAGTAATATATACATCAATTTTGTGTCAAATTTTCTTTATGAAAGAGGAAGTTTGATTTGTTCTATGGTTAAATTCCCATAAATTTAATATTATATATTTATTTCCTTTGAAAATTAATTGCTTGTTTTGGAACTTTCTAAGATAAGACCTGCTTTGAAAAAAATTTAAAAAATTAAATTAAACACTAGTGTAGGATTCCATTTAGCTAATTATAAAATAAACTGCTTCTTGATATATATATAAACACTTAATTAAAAACTGAATGAATAAACACATTCTTTCTAAAAATACTATATTACAAGCCAACTGTAAAACATTATATTGTAAATGTACAAATCATTTTATTAAAATGACAAAACAAGACATATAGCTGTATTTCTCTAAACAAACTTTCCAATGCATCTGAATCATTAGTAACAAGGAACAGAAAAAATAAATCAAACTAAAGTAAGCATCACTTATGTTCATGACACATCAGCATATGCATTCACCACACTAAAAACATATTTTTACATCAAGTATACTTATAAAATACAAAGAATATACATGAAAAGAACACAACTCTTAAAGAGTAATTGTATGAAAAAATGAGAACTCTTTTATTAATAATTATTTTATATAGTTTGAATTTATTTTATATATGGAGAGAGAGCAACTTATAACACTACTAAATATTTACTTATTACCATGGATGCCTTTGAACACTTTGCATGGATTATTACAACAATTATAACAAGTTATTATCCTTATGTTATTGAAGCAAAAATGAATACCCAATTAAGTAGCTGGCATATCTAAAAGAAGTTAAGAAATAACTTAGCCAGAAATACAACAAAGCTTTTATGGTTTGATTTTATCTCCTTAAACCCTCATATGTACCATTTCATATTCCTCATACAATGATTTTTAAAACTCATTCTAAATATTTGAAAAGAGAAGACTAATCTTCCTTAACTTTCTTTTATGTTCAAAACAAGGAATTCACTCTTTCTTATTAACATTTATTACTGTAAATGTATGTTACTTACAAATACCTAGTCAAGGAAAATAAGTTAAATTTCAATTATTTTGTATTTCCTTAAGCCCCTGTCTACAATAAAGCATAACTGCTCTGTATTTTTTTTATGTAAAACCAATAATAAAAGCAAACAAAACTATTTTTTAATATAACACTACTTTTTTCTTTATTAATTACACTTTATTCACTTTATATCCCCCCTGTGGTTCCCTCCCTCCTCCCGTCCCAATCCCTCCCTTCCTCCACCCTCTGAATGCCAGCCCTTCCCCAAGTCCACTGATAGGGGAGGACTTCTTTTCCTTCCTTCTGATCCTAGTCAATTAGGTCTCCTCAGGAGTGGCTGCATTGTCTTCTTCTGTGGCCTGGTAATGCTGCTTCCCCCTCAGGGGGAGGTAATTAAAGAGCAAGCCAATCAGTTCATGTCAGAGACAGTCCCTGTTCCTATTACAATGGAACCCACTTGGATACTGAACTGCCACAGGCAAAGAGGCTGGACATCAGAAGAAGGAGAAAAGAGGAAACAAAACTATTTTAAAATATAAAATTTGAGGGTACTGTACACAATTTGTTTCATTTTAAAGTTGTTATATAACTTACATGTCATAAAATTATCCTTCTAAATCAATTCAAACATTTTTAAGACAGACCTCATGTAGTCTAGGCTGATCTCTGACTCTTGATTCTCCTGCCTTCTAATATTAAAGATATGTGTCATTACCTATTGGCTTTAAAACACTTAAAGTGATATCTCTGTCTGTCTGTCTGTTTGTCTGCCTTTCTCTCTCTCATATATATATGCCACTTGTTCAGGTGACCTAGAAAAGTTACTAGGCAGCATAACATCACAGTGGCAGTTACTGCAGCCTGTTACCAGCCCTGGAACCTCATGGGTGAGAGGAACTATAGGGATGAAAAACAAGCAGGAAGGGTCCATGGTAGTGTTCTCTGAGGTTGCTCATAAAGACACAGCTCTCAAAATTCTGCTGTTGATTTCTTTCCATTGTCTTGTTTTTTGGCATTCAGTGCTGTGACTATGGATTTCTTATATGAGTGGAAATTCCTACACCCTGCTCACAGAGGTTTTTGCAGAGATCTCCTGCTGTAGATGCCAAAGTTTGATTTCTGTGGGTCGCACATTATTCAACCAATCCTGTTCACTTGTGACTCAAAAGAAAGAGCCCTGGATGGTGAGGAGAGACTATAGCAAAGGATCCAGGATTTTTGTAGAGGTCCTTGAATATGGACACTGAATGAACATAGAAGGGATTTCAGTGTGTGTTAGTTTGAGAGGAAGTAAGATGGCAGTGCCCATGGGCACCTATGGGACCTTGGAGCTCTGAGAGACCCATGGATGCTCTGAAGCTTATAGGAAGATAGATTTATAAAGTGGACTTACAACACTGAAATGAAAGATGGCAGAGCAGAGCCACACATGCAACAGCGACATGGCAGCAAAGAGTATTGGTGCAAGGCTGTAGCACACAAAGAACATGCCATTACTAAACAGGCCTCATCCTTGCCCCTCTATACAGCCCACAGCAACTAACCTGTGTAACTTACCCTGCTGAGAGAAGTGGATCTCAGGGCTGTGGCGTTGCCCATAGACTGTAAGCACAATGGTCATACTCAATGCAGCTGGTACTGAGGACAGGGAGATATGTAGCAGCCAAGAACTATAGTAAGTCCTGGTCCCAGAAAACCTGCCTCATTGAAAGATAATCCTGACTATGGGAAATAGTAGGAGGTCTATGGTCTACAGTGTTACCAGAAACCATGTGGAAGTTCATGATACCTGCTGCTGCAGACTCTAAAGGGCAAGGAAGCTTCTTTTTCAGTGGTATCAATAATCAATACATGGTCACAGTTAGGAAAGAGACAATGAAGGCTTCTATGAAAACCTTTACCACCCATTCCTTATCACACTCCCAAAAAAACAGTCTACACAGGAAACCATTAAAGAGAGCTCTTAAAAAAATGGGATAGGTATTCTGAAATGTGGCTATTCATATTTGATGGCTTCTGATTAGGAGTGGAAGGATATGTTTTCATTCTGGCCCCTGGAGGTTTGACCATGTTTCAATGAGTAGTATATGGGTAACACAAATTGGGCTTGGTTTATATATATATATATTTATCTTTATTTTTTATGTGAGAAGGAAAAATGGGTATGTGAACCTAGAAGGGCTGGGATTTGAGGGTGATGGGGTTGCATTATGTGAAAGTCCCAAATAATCAATAAAATCATTATGTTGGGAAACTATGAAAAGAAAAAAAATTGGGGGGGGTTCAAAATAATCTTTTTTAATATTAATTTTATTTTTATATTAGTCACAGTTTATTCACTTTGTATCCCATCCTTCCCACATAACTTCCCAATCCTACCTTCCCTCCCTCATGTCCTACCAAGTCTCTCTTCAAGTCCACTGATAGGGAAGGAACTACTCCAATTCCATGTGATCATAGCCTATCAGGTCTACTCAGGACTGGCTTCATTGTCTTCCTCTGTGGCATGGTAAGGCTGCTCCCCCATTTGGGGGTGGTGATCAAAGAGCCAGCCACTGAGTTCATGTCAGAGACAATCCCTGTTCTCATTACTACAGAAACCAATTGGATACTGAGTTGCCATAGGATACATCTGTGGAGCGGTTCTAGGTTATCTCCATGCATGGCCCTTAGAGTATCAGTCTCAGAAAAGAACCCTGGGCCCAGAATTTTTGTTTCTGTTGATCTCCTTGTGGCACTCCAGTACCCTCCAGGTCTTTTTATCTCCCCTTTCTTTCATAATATTCCCTACACTCTGCTCAAAGTTTGGCTATGAGCCTCAACATCTGCTTTGATACAGTGCTTCATAGAGTCTTTCAGAGGCAGTCTGTGATAGGCTCCTGTCCTGTTTCCTGTTTTCTCTTTTTCTGATGCCCATACCTTTTGCGTTTCTAAGCGAGGATTGATCATCTTACCCAGGATCCTCCCTCTTGCTTGGCTTTTTAGGTGTACAGATTTTAATAAGTTTATCCTATATTATATGTTTAATATCTACTTATAAGAGAGTATATACCATGTGTGTCTTTCTGCTTCTGGGACAACACACTCAGGATGATCTTTTCTGGTTCCTACCATTTGTCTAAAATTCCATTATTTCCTTGTTTTTAATTGCTGAGTAGTATTTCATTGTGTAAATGTACTACTATTTCTGTATCCATTCTTCAGTTGATGGACATCTGGGTTGTTTCCAGAAGTTACAAAAGAAGCTTCTACTAACATGGTTGACCAAATATCCTTGTGTACTTGCACATACTTTGGATTTATGCCTAGGAGTGGTGTAGCTCGATCTTGTAGTAGCACTATTCCTGATTTCCCGAAAAAGCAACAGATTTATTTCCAAAGTTGCTATACAAGTTTACATTACCCCCTAAAATGGAGGAGGGTTCTCTTTTCTCCATATCTTCCAAAGCAGGTATTTTAAAGAGTTTTTGATCTTAGCCATTCTAATGGGTGTAAGGTAAAATCTCAGGGTCGTTCTGATTTGAATTTCCCTGATGACTAAGGACTTTGAGCATTTCTTTAAATGTTTCTCTGTCATTCAATATTCCTCTATAGAGAAATCTCTGTTTATCTCTGTACCCCATTTTTAATTGGATTACTTGATTTGTTTCTTTTTAACTCCTGAGGTTTTTTTTTATATATTCTAGATATTAGTCCTCTGTCACATATAAGGTTGGTGAACAACCTTTCCCAGTCTATTGTTTTGATCTGATGACAATGTCCTCTACTTTACAGAAACATTTCATTTTCATGAGTTCACATTTGTTGATCTTAGAGCCTGTGCTGTTGTTCTGTTCAGGAAGTTGTTTCCTGTGCCAATGATTTCAAGACTCTTCACCAATTTTACTTCTAACAGATTTAGTGTATCTGGTTTTATGTTGAGGTCTTTGATCCACTTGGACCTTAGTTTTGTGCAGGGTTATAAATATTGATCTATTTTTATTTTTCTACATGTAGACATCCAATTAGACCAGCACCATTTGTTGAAGATACTGTCGTTTTTCCACTGTATGGTTTTGGCTTCTTTATAAAAAATCAAGTATCTGTAGGTGTGTGGGTTTATTTCTGGGTCTTCTACTCAATTCCATTAATCCACCATTCTGTTTCTATGCCAGCACCATGAAGTTTTTATTACTATTGTTCTGTAGACTGCTTGAGATTACGGATGGAGATACCTCCAGATGATCTGTTGTTGTACAGGATCGTTTTGGCAATTCTGTTTATTCTTTTGTTGTTTTTCCATATGAAGTTGATAATTTTTCTTTCAAGTTCTGTAAAAAAATTGTGTTGTTATTTTGATGGGAATTGCATTGAATGTGTAGATTGCTTTTGGCAGGATAACATTTTCACTGTGTTAATTTTACTGATCCATGAGTATGGGAGATCTTTCCATCTTTTGATATTTTCTTCACTTTCTTTAGAGACTTAAATTCTTTTCATACAAGTCTTTGATTTGCTTGATTAGAGTCACAACAAGGTACTTTATGTCCTTTGTGGTTATTGTGAATAGTGTTTAACTAACTTATTTCTCAGCCTTTTTGTCTTTCATATATAAGAGAGCAACAGATTTTTGAGGTAATGTTGTATCCAGTCACTTTGCTGAAGGTGTTTATCAGCTGAAGGAGTTCTCTGGTTGAATTTTGGGTTTGGTCATGTATACTAATATATTATCTGCAAATAGTAACACTTTGACTTCTTCCTCTCTGATTGTTTCCCCTTGATCTCCTTTATTTGTCTTATTATTTTAGCTAGTGCTTCAAGTACTATGTTGAAGAGATAAGGAGAGAGAGGGCAGTCTTGCCTTGTCATTGAGTTCAGTGTGATTGATGTATGTTTCTCTCCATGTAGTTTGATGTTGGCTATAAGATTGCTGTATATTGCCTTTACTATGTTTAGGTGTGTGCCTTATATCCCTGATCTCTGAAACTTTCAAAATGATTAGGTGTTGGATTTTGTCAAATGTTTTTCTGATATCTGAGGAAATGATCATGTAGTTTTTCCCCTTCAGTTTCTTTATATGGTAAATTACATTCATGGATTTCCATATCTTGAACCACCCCTGAATGCCTGGTATGAAGTCTACTTATTCATGGTGGATGATATCTTTTATGTGTTCATGTGTTCCTGGGTTTGGTTTTGAAGTATTTTATTAAGTATTTTTGCATTAATGTTCATAAGAAAGAGTGGTCTGAAGTTCTCTTTTTTTTTGGTGGGTCTTTTCTGTAGTTTAGATATCAAGGTGACTGTGACCTCATAGAATGAGTTTGGTAATATTCTTTCTGTTTCTATTTTGTGGAATAGTTTGAAGAAAATTGGAGTTAGCTCTTATTTGAAGGTCTGGTAGAATTCTGAAAGTATATGGCCCCAGGCATTTTTTGGGAAGGGAGACTTGATGATTGCTTCTATTTCATTTGGGGATATAGGACTATTTAATCTATTTACCTATTTACCTCATCTTTTTTTTTTAATTTTTGTAAATGGAATCTATCAAGAAAAATGTCCTTTTCATTTAGATTTTCAAATTTTTGGCATATAACCTTTTGTAGTAAGACCTAATAATTGCTTGTACTTCCTCATTGTCTGTTATTATGTCCACCTTTCCATTTCTGACATTGCTGATTTGGATAGTTTCTCTCTGTCTTTTAATTAGTTTGGCTAAGGATTTGTCTATCTTGTTGATTATCTCAAAGAACCAGCTCTTGGATTCATTGATTTTTTTTTGTATTGTTTTCTTTGTTTCTAATTCATTGATTTCAGCTCTGAGTTTATTTCCATTCATCTACTCCTCCTGGGTGTGTCTGCTTCTTTTTTTTTTTTCTAGGGATTTTAAGTGTATCATTAAGTTGCTTGTATGTGATATCTCCAACTTCTTTCTGGGACACTTAGTCCTGTGAACTTTCCTCTTAGCACTGCTTTCATTATTTCTCATAGGTTTGGGTAAGTTGTGTCTTCATTTACATTGAATTTTAGGAAGTCTCTAATTTCTTTTTTCACTTCTTCCCTGACCAAGCTGACACTGAGTAGAGAGCTGGTTATTTTCCAATTGTGTGTAGGCTTTTTGTTATTTCTGATGTTGTGAAGTCTAGTTGTAGGCCATGGTGGTCTGATAGGATAAAAAGAATTATTTTGATCTTCTTATATCTGTTGAGGCTTGCTTTGTGCCCTATATATGGTCAAATTTTCAGAAGGTTCAATGAGGAGCTGAAAAGAAGGTATACTCTTTTGAGCTTGGGTGAAAAGTTCTGTAGAGATTTATTAGGTCCAATGGATTTCATACCTCTGTTAGTATAATTATTTCCTTATTTAGTTTCTGTCTAGATGATCTGTCCCTTGGTGAGAGTGGAGTGTTGATGTTTCCCACTATTAAAGTTTTGGGATCAATGTGTGATTAAGCTTTCAAAACTGCTTCATTTACAAATATAGGTGCTTTTGTATTGGGGGTAAAGATGTTCAGAATTTTGAAGTCATACTGGTGGACTTTTCCTCTGATGTGAATGAAATCCCCCTCCTCATCCTTTGTTTAATTAATTTTGGCAGGAAGTTTATTTTATTGAATATTAGGATAGCTACCCCAGCTTGAAAATCATTTTTACAGCCCTTTACTCTGAGGTAGTCTTTACCTTTATGCAGAGATGTGTTTCTCGATGCAGTAGTATGCAGAATCTTGTTTGTGTGACCATTCTGCTAGTCTGTGTCTTTTTTATTGGAGAGTTGAGTCTGTTGACATGGATAGATAATGGTGACCAATGAATGTTAGTTCCTTTTATTTTGGAGTTAGTGGTGTTACTGTGTTTCACTGTTTGTTTTCTTTTAATTCTTTGTTGTGAAGTTATCTATATCCTGTGTTTTCTTGGGTATAGTTGATTTCTTTAGATTGGAGTTTTTCTTCTAGTATCTCCTGTAGAGCTGGGTTGCTCTGTAGATATTGTTTAAGTTTAGTTTTGTCATGGAATATTTTGTTTTCTCTATCTATGTTGATTGAAAGCTTTGCTAGGTATAGTTGTCTGGCTTAGCATCTGTGATACCTTAGTGTCTGCATATCTGCTCAGGCCCTTCTTGCTTTGATAGTGTCTGTTGAGAAGTCTGATGTGATTCTGATAAGTGTACCTTTATATGTTGCTTGGCCTTTTTCCCTTGCTGCTTTTATTGCTTTCTCTTTGTTCTGTAGATTTAGTGTTTTGACTATTATGTGACATGAAGAGTTTCTTTTCTGTTCCATTCTATCTGGTGTTTTGTAGGCCTGTTGTATGTTATTGGCCATCTCTTTCTTTATGTTGGGAAAATTTTCTTTTATAATTTTTTAAAAATATTTTCTGGACCTTGGCAGTTGGAATCTTCTTTTTCATCTATTCTTATTTTCTTAGATTTTGTCTTTTCTTGGCATTTTTTATTTCTTGGATGTTTTGTATTTGGCACTGTTAAGATTTTACTTTTTCTTTGAGAGATGTATCAATTTCTGCAAGTGTGTCCTCAGAGACTGTGATTCTCTCTTCCATCTCTTGTATTCTGTTGGTGATGCTTAGCTTTGTGGTTCTTGATCTTTTCTCTAAGTTCTCTAGCTCCACAGTTTTCTCTATTTGTGTTTTCTTTATTGATTCTAATTCTGTTTTCATGTCTTTCACCATTTCCTTCATCTGTTTGAATGTGGTTTCCAGTTTTTCCATGATGGCCTCTGTATTTTTGTTTGTTTTCTCTCTATATGCCTCTAATTTTGCCTTCATTTGTTTGGCTGTATTTGCTTCTATTTCTTTGAGAGCTTTGTTTGTTTCCTTTTTATTTGCCTGTAATATCTGGATAAGCCCAGAATTGAGCTCATTTTCCTGTGTTTCCAATGTATTAGCATATCCATTGTTTTTTCCGGTTGCTGCTGAATCCATGATGTCCTGATTTTTGTTGGATGTGTTCTTATGCCGACCTCTGGACATCTGCTTATCCATAACCTTCTCTGTTTATTCCTGGAATCTGTACTTCAGACTTGTTCTGTCTTTCTCTTGTGTCTGGAACCTTCTTCAGGAAAATGGGAGAGATCCAATGGTTTGAGATTGGATGTGAAAGGTCACAGTGCAGGTCCCCAAGTGCATACAAGCAAGCGATGGCATGTGTGTAGAAGTGTGCTTTCAAGGACAGGGTGCTAGAGCATGTTGATGCCTGGAATGTGGGGTTAAAATACAGGATGTGGTGCATGTGCTGGTGCTGATTTTGAGCGCAATGTGCATGTGCAGGTGCCCTGAATACCCCAGTGGCCTACAGGCCTGTTGTACAGTCTTCCTGGTATTCAGTTCTGTCTGGGTTCCAGTAATTGTTTGCCTGGACTCCACTGTTAGACTCACAGAACAGGGGCTTCAATGTTGAGAACGCTGTCCCAAGAATCCCTACGTTGTCCTCAGTGGGTGTGTGGTTGGGAGGGATCTGATGTCTAGCTGCTAGCATAGAGGGACCCTGGATCTGGGGTTCTGTAAACACTCACTTGAAGGTGCACTCACTCACTAGCAGGCATAATCAGAAAGTACAGGGGTCCCCCCTGTTCTCTACTGTCATATATGGGTCTGCAGGGCAAATGAGATTCTGGGGTAGCCACTTTTGTTGCCTCAGTCAAGAAGCATGGGAGCTCTTGTTAGGGCTAGCTGCACCCTGCCACTGCTGTTGCTGCAGCCTTAGGAGGGTAGCACATCTTCCTTCTAGGAGGACCTGGGAAGCCTGTAGAACTATCCACAGACCTGGGATACCCATAAAGAAGACCCCTAGGTGTCCCTCATAACAACCTGCCAGAGCCATTGAAATGGGAGGCCAGTACAGTTACCAGCTAGGAGGCCCTGTGAAGCCTGTACAGCAACCTGCAGACCTCTACCTGCAGATCCAGTCACTCTACCTGCAGCCAGAATCTACTGTCTCACTTAAGAAGCAAGAAGTTCTGAGCTTGGAGCAGCAGGCACTGCAGACCACTTCTGCAGAGGAGAGAGGCCCCTTAAGGGGAAGTGCAGGAGGGTTGAATATTCACCACTCTCAGTCCCCAGAGATATCCTCAAGTGACCTAGATCCAAATGATCTCAGCTCACATTTTGTCCCCTCTAACCCAGGAAACCTCACTGTTGATGTTCTGGTTTCAGCTGCCCCTCCACTCACCAATTTCGGAGTTTGTGATCCTGTGCCCCTCAGATATGGAGCACACTGGTAGCAGCCATCTTGGATCTCTAAAAAGAAATTTTTATGCTGTTTTATATTGTTACAGTTCTAAAAACTAGATAGTAGAAATTTAATAATTGTATTATACTATTATATAATATCCTTGTATTTAATTGCCTTCATATAAAATGTTGAGTCAAGTTTTAATTCTAAAATTTGTAAGTCAAGATTGGCTAGCAATAGAATTAGACAAGTAATATTGAAAATGATTTCTGCAAAACCCTATGATCTCAGTTCCCTCTAAATATCCAAAAATGGAAGAAGAAAACTGACTCTGGAAAGTTGTCCTCTGATTTCCACATCTGCACTGTGGCATGAATGTTCTGACATTGACATATACATGTCACACAGAATAATAATAATAATAATAATAATAATAATAATAATAATAATAATAATAATGTACACTATTAAAGAAATTATATAGTTAACAGTTAATAATTCAATAAAATGTCTTTGAAATTAATAAAATAAGAATAAGTGTCTCTAAACTTTTTATTTATTTATTTATTTATCTATCTATCTATCTATTTATTTATTTATTTATATTTCAATTTATTCACTTTGTACTTCAGCTGTAAGCCCCTCCCACTCTTAGTCTCCCTCCTTCTTCTTCTCCTGTGTCCCTCCCCCAGGTTACCTTTCATCACACTCTAGTCTATCTGGTTTCATCAGGATTGGCTGCATTTTCTTCCTCTGTGGTCTCTTATGGCTGCTCGACCCACTGTACGGGAGGTGATCAAAGGTCTGACTGCATTGTCCTCCTCTGTGGACTCTCAAGGATGCTCTCTCATCAGGAAAAGGTAGTCAAAGTGCTAGCCACTGGGTTCTTGTCAGAGACAGTCCCTGTTTCCATTACTAGGGAACTCACTGAGCTGCCATGGGCTACATTTGTGCAGGGATTCTATGTTATCTTCATGCATGATCTTTAGTTAGAATATCAGTCTCAGAAAGAGACCCCTGTGCCCAGATATTTTGTTCCTGTTGCTCTCCTTGTGGATCTCTTGTTCCCTCCAGGTCTTTCATCTCCCCCTTCTTTCATAAGATTCCCTGTAATCTGCCCAAATTTTGGCTATGAGTCTCAACATCTGCTTTAATATCCTGCTGAGTAGAGTCTTTCAGAAGCCCTATCTGGTAGGCTTCTGTTCTGTTTCCTGTTTATTTCCTTTTCTGGTGTCCAGTACATCTCATCTACAGATTCAATGCAATTCCCATCAACATACCAACACAATTCTTTACAGAACTTGAAAAAACATTTCTGAATTTCGTATGGAAAAACAATAAACCCAGAAATGTTAAAACAATCCTATACAATAAAATATCATCATATCTCCATCCCTGATCTCAAGCTGTACTACAGAACAATAGTAATAAAAATTGCATGGTATTGGCATATAAACAGAATGGTTAATCAATGTAATCAAATAGAAGACACAGAAATAAGCCCACACACCTAGAGATACTTGATTTTTGACAAAGAAGCCAAAACCATACAATGGAAAAAAGATGGCACTTCAACAAATGGTGCTGGTCTAACTGGATTTCTACATGCAGAAAAATGCAAATAGATTCATATTTATTACCATGCAGAAAACTAAAGTCCAAGTGGATCAGAGACCTCAACACAAAACCAGTCACACTAAACCTGTTAAAAGAAAGAGTGGGGAAAAGCCTTGAACACATTGGCACAGGAGAAAACTTCCTGAACATAACACCAACAGCACAGGCTCTAAGATCAACATCCAATAATGGAACCTCCTGAAACTGAAAGTTTCTGTAAAGCAAAGGACAATGTCATCAAAACAAAACGGCAGCTTACAAACTTGGAAATGATCTTCACCAACCCTATATCTGACAGAGGACTAATATCCAGACTATGTAAAGAACACAAGAAGTTAAAAAGCAACAAATCAAGTAATACAAGTAAAAAAATGGGGTACAGAGCTAAACAGAGAATTCTCTACAGAGGATTATCAAATGGCAGAGAAACACTTAATGATCTCTAGTGATCAGAGAAGTGCAAATCAAAACAACCCTGAGATTTCACCTTACACCCATGAGAATGGCTGAGATAAAAAACTCAAGTGACAACACATGCTAGAGAGGATGTGGAGAAAGGGGCAGTACTTCAAGATCCAGCTATATTACTCCTAGGCATATATCCATAACATGTGCGAATATACAATAAGGTCATTTACTCAACCATGTTTGTAGCAGCTTTATTCATAATAATCAGAACTTGGAAACAATCAGATGTCCCTCAACTGAATAATGGATACAGAAATTATGATACATTTACACAATAGAATACTACTCAAAAATTAAAAACATGGAAACCATGAAATTTACAAGCAAATGGTGGGAACTAGAAAATATCATCCTGAGTGAGGTATCCCTGAAGCAAAAGACACACAAGGTATATGCTCACTTATAAGTGGACACTATAAGTAGATCTATAGTACAGGATAGAAATCCTAAAATCTATATACCTAAAGAAGCAAGGAAGAATGAGGACCTTATGTAAGATGATCAAGTTTATCTAATCTTATAAAGTTTATTACTTTTATTTTTATTTATTTTTTATTGTGGTAAATATTGAACTTATTACCTCATAAAATGAAAGGAACTCCTCTACTTTTATTCTTCTTTCTTTTGAGATAATAAGCTCCAGCCATATTTTTACCTACAATCTGAGAGAGGAGCTTACTATGTTACACCAGCTAGGCTTGAAAAGTTGGCAGCATTTGAAATCAAAACAATCCTTCTTTAGCCTCCCAAGTACACAGAATTACAAGCATATAGCACCAGGCATGGGTATAAGGGAAGGTATAAGAAGACTAGGATTATATTTAAAAGTATACAAGTAACTAGAGAAGAAACCTGATAGAACAAATAAATAGGTTTCCAGGGAATATACATACACATGCTTCAACTCTATGACATTGGAGTTTATATAGAAAAGAAATTTGCTGATCTAAGAAACATCATAATCAAAAGATAGAGAACAGATGGACAAAGAAGATAATGATGTGCAAAGCCCAAATGGATCGAAGGGTAAGAAAAACTGGCTGTAGCACTATCAAAAATGTTAACACACTACTATTAATAACTTCTAGGATGAGAGTATATTGACTTGAGCAATAAATTAAACAGTATATAATTCATCTCTCAATATGTAGAAAATACATATTTTCAGGAAAATCTGTAACACTGTGAATTATTGGTACATAAAATAAAGCTAGTAATATCAATTATAAAAGAGCTGGTATTAGTAATTATTGACAAAAGGCTAACAGTAAATGATATAGATGTTGCTAAAAAGAATATATACTTTTATCAAAATCATAGGAAAAATAAAAAATAATAAGTTTTCATAATAAAATGTAGAAAAAATTAAGATACAGAGGCTGGATAGATGGCTAGGCAGGTATGAGAAAGTAAGTTTTGATTTTGCAGAATACCTGGGTTCAGTTCCCAGCTCCAACATGATACCTCACAACCACCTATAACTCCATTTGCAGAAGATGCTATGCTCTCTTCTGAAATCTATTAGAACTAGGATCTTCTGATTTTTCAGTCACCAGGCATGCAAGTTGTACACTTACATACATGTGAGAAATTTTTTAATAAATATAATCAAATAAATAAATTTAAAAATAAAATATTTTCAAATATACTTTATTAAATGAAAGAGGTGTTTATAAAGAATGTTTACAGTAGTGAATGGATAGTATGATGTCTAGTTTTATGTTAACTTCACAAAACTAGAGTTATCTGAAAAGAGGGAACCTTAAATGATAAAATGCTTCCATAAGACCCAGTTGTAAGGCATTTTCTTATTTAGTGATTGAAAGGGGAGAGCCTAGCCCATTGTGAGTATTGCCATGGCTGGGCTGGTGGACCTGGGTTCTATATTTAAAAAAAAGGGGGGTGGGGGCAGACCGAAGATGGCAACTAGCAAGCACAGTTTCTGAGTTTCAGAGGAGATAAACCACCTGAGTTGGTGAGTGAAAGGACTGCTGAAGCCAGGGAAATGACTGTGAGGCTTTCTAAACGAGAGGGAACATAGCACAAGGTGAGAACTTTGGTTTTAGATCACCTATGGACTTGTTTGGGGAAGGAGAGAAAAGATCTTTTGATCCCCAACAGTCTTTTTTTCGGGGCTCCCTCCTCCTCTGAAATTCTGGCTCACGGAGAATCTCAGCTCAGAGCTTACTGCCTGTTGAGAAGGGTAGCAGAGGAGATGCTCCTGGCCCCTCAGCCGCAACTGCCAGCCTTGGAGCCGCAGATCTGAGGTATATCCTCCCAGTGTACCAGGTCTGTGAACATCCATACCGACTCCACACAGACTCTCAGCCACTGATGTACGGCCTGCCCAAACCCTACATGACAGAGAATAAGATATATAGCCACCAAAGTCCAGCCGCCTCTCCAAACAAGCAAGGCACACCAGGCGCCAGGCCTCTCAGGCCTGGAGAACACAGTAGAGGGCCCCCCAGGACTTCCCAGAAGGCATCTGGACTGGGATCCCAGTCTCCAGCTGCAGCTGGACTTCCTAACCTGGTGGCTGTAGCAGCACTGAGCTGGCAGAGTGTATCAGTCCTCTTGCGTATGACTAAGCAGAGCCAAACCAGAGAGTAGAGAGCCCAGATACACAGATCCTTGCTGATTTGACCTACTTGAGAGTGAGTGAGCCCCTGAGTGTCTACAGAGCCCCTGATCCAGGCTTCGTCTAAACTAGAAGCCAGTCATAGGACCCCTCCCATCCATAAACACACTGTGGGAAACAGAGGGACTCTTGGGACATCAAAGCCCCTGCTCTGCAAGTCCAACTGTGGAGTTAAGGCAGATAATGCCAGGAGCTCAGACAGAAGCAAATACCAGGGCCCTGTAGACCAGAGGTATTCAAGGAATTTGCATAAGGAAATTGTGCCTCCACTATCACCAGCACCTGCTACATCTACAGCACATGCACAAGTAACCCCTAAGATGCCTGCAAGGCAGAGCCCCTCCCAAACACTCAAGGGTTCAACATTTCCTATCACTTTCTCCCTCGAGGCACACTTCCATTCACATTTACACACACACACACACACACACACACACACACACACACACACCTTTGCCTTTCTCCACCCAATGACTTTCCTCCCACAGCTAAAGCAGCAATGCACACGCTGAGGCCACGGGTCCTCTCTCAGCTTCTTGAATAATTCTTCAGACACCAGAGAAAGACAGTACCAGAGTGAAATGCAGAATCCAGGAACAAACAGGGAAGGTTACAGATAAACTAATGGCCAGGTTAGGCAAAAGAACACATCCAACATAAATCAGGACATCATGGCTTCACCAGCAACCCCCAAAAGTGATGGATACTCCAATTCATCAGAAGCACAGGAAAATGACTTTAAAGCTATGCTTACCCAATTGTTTGAGGAATATAAAAAGGAAACAAACAAATCTCTCAGAGCAATGACTATACAAATTCAGACAGTTAAAGAGGAAATGAACAAATCTATCAAAGATTTGGCCAAACAAGTGGCAGCAAAGAAAAAGGAAATGAACAAAATTCTCAAAGAAACACAGGCAAATATAACCAAACAAAAGAGGCACAAATAGAGATACAATTAGTGGCATATACAGAGGAAATGAACAGAAAAAAAAAATAGACCATCACAGAGAGAAAGAAGTCCACATTCAAACAGGTGAAGGAAATGGTGCAAGGCATGAAAACAGAATTAGAATCAATAAAGTAAAAGCAAACTTAGAAAACCTGGGAGCGGGAGAACTTAGAGAAAGATTAGGAACCACAAAGGTAAGCATCACCAACAGAATACAAGAGATGGAAGAGAGAATCTCTGGTGCTGAAGATACACATGCAGAAATTGATATTTCTCTCAAAGAAAAAGTAAAATCAGAAAAGTCCCAAACACAAAATATCCAAGAAATCAAGGACACCATGAAAAGACAAAATCTCAGAATAATAGGAATTGTTGAAAAAGAAGACTCCAGGCTCCAAGGTCCAGAAAAATATTTTCAAGAAAATCATAGAAGAAAAATTTCCCAACTTAAAGAAAGAGATGTCCATAAATATACAAGAGGCCTACAGAACACCAAATAGACTAGACCAGAAAAGAAACACATCATGTCACATCATAATCAAAACATTAAATAAACAGAACAAAAAATAGATATTAAAAGCAGCAAGGGAAAAAGGCCAAGTAACTTGTAAAGGCAGACCTATCAGAATCATACCGGACTTCTCATCAGAAACTATGAAAGCCAGAAGGTGCTGGGCAGGTTTCATGCAGACTTTAAGAGACGACAGATGCCAACCCAGGCTACTATACCCTGCAAAGCTTTCAATCACTATAGATGGAGAAAACAAAATATTCCATGACAAACCTAAATTTATGCAATATCTGCACAGCAAACCAGCCCTACAGAAAATACTAGAAGAAAAACTCCAATCCAAAGAAAATAATTTCACCCAAGAAAACATAGCACACAGATAATATCCCAAGAAAAAATTAAAAGAAAACAGCAATGAATCATAGTAAGACCATCAATTCCACAATAAAAGGAACTAACATTCATTGTTCACTATTATCTATGAACATCAATGAACTCAACTCTCTAATAAAAAGACACAGAATAACAGAATGGGTGTGTAAACAGGATCCAATATTCTGCTGCACCCAAGAAACGCACCTCTGCAAAAAAGATAAACACTACCTCAGAGTAAAGGGCTGTAAAAATGTTTTTCAAGCAAATGGACCCAGAAAACAAGCTAGAGTAAATCATCTCATATCTAATAAAATAGACATTCAACCAAAATTAATCAAAAAAGTTGAGAAGGGACACTACATTCTCATCAAAGGAAAAATCCACAAAGAGGACATCACAATTCTGAACATCTATACGCGAAATACAAGACCACATACATTCATAAATGAAACATTATTAAAACTTAAATCACACATCAATCCCAATGCCTTAATAATGAAAGACTTCAACACCACACTTTCACCAAGGGACAAATCATCTAGACATTAGTAAAATAAGGAAATAAAGGCACTTACAGAGATCATAAATCAAATGGACCTAATAGATGACTACAGAACTTTTCACCCAAACTCGAAAGAGTATATCATCTTTTCAGCACCTCATGGAACCTTCTCCAAAATAGAACATATAGTTTGTCACGAACCAGTCCTCAACAGATACTAGAAGATTGAAATAATCCCCTGTATTCTACCTGACCACCATGGACTAAAGCTGGACCTCAACAACAACAGAATTAGCAAAAAGCCTACATGCACATGGAAACTGAACAACTTGCTGCTCAATGACAGCTGGGTTAAGGAAGTAATAAAAAAAAATAAAAACTTCCTACAATTCAATGAAAATGAAGGTACAACATACCCAAATTTATGGGACACAATGAAAGCAGCGCTCAGAGGAAAATTCATAGCACTAAGTGCCTTCAAGAAGAAATTTGGGACATCTCATTCAAGAAACTTAATGGCCCAACACAAAGCCCTAGAAGAAAAAGAAGCAAATACACCCAAGAGGAGCAGATGGCTGGAAATAATCAAACTCAGGACTGAAATTAATCAATACAAAACAAATAAAACTATGCAAAGAATAAATGAAACCAAGAGCTGATTCTTTGAAAAAATCAACAAGATAGACAAACCTATAGCCAAACTAACTAAAAGGTAGAGAGAAACTATCCAAATCAGCAAAATCAGAAATGAAAAGGGAGACAAAATTACAGACAGTGAGGAAATCTAAACAATCATTAGGTTGTACTACAAAATTTGAAAATCTAAAAGAAATAGACAATTTTCTTGATAGATTCCATCTACCAAAATTAAGTCAAGATCAGGTAGAAAGTTTGAAACTACCTATATCTCTGAAGGCAATAGAAGAAGTCATTAACAGTCTCCTTTCCAAAAAAAAAAAATAGAAACAGAAGGAACATTACCAAACTCATTCTGTTAAGCCACAGTCACCTTGATGCCTAAACCACACAAAGACCCAAACAAAAAAAGAGAACTTCAAGGAAGGAGAAAAGGGACCTCCCCTATCAGTGGACTTGGGGAGGGACATGCATGAGGAAGGGGGAGGGAGGGAGGGACCGGGAGAGGAGGATGGAGGGGCTTATGGGGGAATACAAAATGAATAAAGTGTAATTAATAGTAAAAAAATTAAAAAAGAGAACTTCAGACCTATCTCTCTTCTGAACATTGATGCAAAAATACTCAATAAAATACTTGTAAAACAAATCCAAGAACACATCAAAGATATCATCCACTATGACCAAGTAGGCTTCATCCCAGGCATGCAAGGGTGGTTCAATATACAGAAATCCATCAATGTAATCCACCACATAAAAAAACTGAAGGAAAAAAAACCACATGATCGTCTTCTTAGATGTCAAAAAAGCATTGACAAAGTCCAACACCCATTTATCATTAAAGTATTGGAGAGATCAGGGTTACAAGGCACATACCTAAATATAGTAAAGACAATCTACAGGAAACATATAGCCAACATCACACTCAATGGAGAGAAATGTAAATCAATCCCACTGAAATCAGGGACAAGGCAAGGCTGCCCATTCTCTCCAGATGTCTTCAACATAGTACTTGAATTCCTAGCTAAAAAAATAAGACAACTAAAGGAGATCAAGTGGATACAAATCAGAAAGGAAGAGGTCAAAGTGTCACTATTCATAGGTGATATGATAGTATACATGAGCAACTCCAAAAATTCAACCAGAGACTTCTTTCAGATGATAAACACCTTCAGCAAAGTGACTGGATACAAAATCAACTAAAAAAAAAAAATCAGAAGCTCTCCTGTATACCAAAGACAAAAGGGCTGAGAAAGAAATCAGAGAATCAACATCCTTCACAATAGCCACTAATAACATAAAGTACCTTGGGGTGACACTAACCAAGCAAGTGAAAGACCTATTTGAGAAAAACTTCAAGTCTCTTAAGAAAGAAATTGATGAAGATATCAGAAGATGGAAAGATCTCCCATGCTCATGGATTGGTAGGATTAACATAGTGAAAATGGCCATCCTTCCAAAAGGAATCTGCAGATTCAACAGAATTCCCATCAAAATACTGACACAATTCTTTATAGACCTTGAAGGAAATATTCTCAGCTTCATATGAAGAAACAAAAAACCCAGATCATCTGGAGGTATCTTCATCCTTGACCTCAAGCTGTACCACAAAGCAAGAATAATAAAAACTTCATGGTATTGGCATAGAAATAGAAAGGATGATTCATGGAAATGAATAGAAGATCCAGAAATAAACCCACACACCTATGAATACTTGAACCCAAAACAATTTAATGGAAAAAAGAAAGCATCTTCAACAAATGGTGCTGGTCCAACTGAATGTCTATATGCAGAGAAATGAAAATATATCCATATCTTTCACCCTGCACAAAAGTAAAGTCCAAGTGGATCGAAGACCTCAACATAAAACCAGATACACTAAATAGGTTAGAAGAAAAAATTGGAAAAGCCTTGAACTCAGTGGCACAGGAAATAACTTCCTGAACAGAACACCAACAGCACAGGCTCTAAGAGCAACAATCAATAAATGGGACCTCATGAAACTGAAAAGCTTCTAAAAAGCAAAAGACACTGTTTTCAGACAGCCTACAGACTATGAAAGTATCTTCACCAACCCTATATCTGACAGAGGGCTGATATCCAGAATATATAAAGAACTAAAGAAGTTAAAAAGTAATAAATCAAGCAATCCAATTAAAAAAATGGGGTACAGAGCTAAACAGAGAATTCTTTGTAGAGGAATTTAGAATGGCAGAGAAACGCTTGAAGAGATGCTTAATATCCTTAGCCATCAGAGAGATGCAAATCAAAACGACCCTGAGATTTCACCTTACACCCACCAAAATGGCTAAAATAAAAAACTCAAATGACAACACATGCTGGAGAGGTTGTGAAGAAAGGGGAACCCTCCCCCATTGCTGATGGGAATGTAAACTTGTACAACTACTTTGGAAATCAATCTGGCACTTTATCAGACAATTAGGAATAGTTCTTCATGAAGATCTAGCTACACCACTCCTAGGCATATATCCAAAATATGCTCAAGTACACAACAAGGACATTTGCTCAACCATGTTTGTAGCAGCTTTATTCATAACTGCCAGAACCTGGAAACAACCCAGATGTCCCCCAATGGATGAATAGAAACAGAAATTTTGGTATTTTTATACAATGGAATACTATTCAGCAATTAAAAATGAAGAAATCATAAAATTTGCAGGCAAATGGTGGGATCTAGAAAAGATTATTCTGAGTTAAGTATCCCAGAAGTAGAAAGACACACATGGTATATACTCATTTACTTAGACTTATAAGATATTATAAACAAACATAGTAAAATCTATATACCTAATGAAGATAAACAAGAAAGAAGATATGGGGTAAGGTGATCAGTCCTCACTTAGATAGACAAATGGGATGGACATTGGAAGTAGGAGCAAACAAGTATCAGGACAGGAGCCTACCACAGAGGGCCTCTGAAAGACTCTATGTAGCAGTGTATCAAAGCAGATACTGAGAATCATAAGCAAACCTTCAGCATAGTGCAGGGAATCATATGAAAGAAGGGGAGTTAGTATGACATGGAAAGGATAGGATCTCCACAAGGACCAAATATATCTGGGAACAGGGGTCTTGTATGAGACTGTTTCTCCAGCCAAGGACAATGTATGGTTATAACCTGGAACCTCTGCTTAGATGTTGCCCGTGGTAGCTCAGTAACCAATTGGTTTTTCCCTAGTAAGGGGAACATAGACTATTTTTGACATGAACTTAATGGAGGGCTCTTTGCTCTCCCCACCCCTGAAGGGAGGAGCAGCTCTGCTAGGCCACAGAGGA